>NW_006399903.1:4646447-4656758 GCF_000299155.1 Elephantulus edwardii
CCCCCACCCCGAGTACACTTCTCTATGTAACCTTAATTCTGGATTCCTGTGCTAACCATAATACTCAATCATATATCACCTCTAATCTGTTCTTTCAGAAAGGGCACTTTTGATGAAGTGGAATTTTGTTTTGTTTTCTGAGTTTTGAAATTCTATCAGTGTTACAGTGTAGAAGTGCCTCAGCCGCATGCAGCCGTCCGACCTCTCCCTCTGTCCTTGATTGGTTCTCCTTCTGGAGAAGCCCAGCGACAAGGTGGGCTGCAGGACCGGTTTGCTCTGGCATCGTCCTTTAGCCTGTCCGTGATTCTGATCCTCTCATTACTCAGCTGGAACCCCAGCTGTGCAGCACCATCTGCCACCAGCAGCAGAGGCATCTGTCTTTGTGTCAGCTGACATCTGCGCTAACTCAGGCAGCACTGCCCAGAGCTCTGGGAGATACTTGTGGGGCTCCGGGAGCAGGCTCTGCCTTGGATCTGTTAGTGAAATATTGCTCGTCCTTTCAACTCAAAACCACCCATGCTGGTTCCCTATGTGCTTGTGTTTTCACAAGGTGGGAGGCCTGCTTAGGCTGTGTAAGAGCTCAGGATGCGTGAAATCTTATTTGCTCATCTACTTTTAGCACCGTAATGATACTGCCAGAAGAGAAGTGAGCCACTTGCTCTGAGGAGAGATGCAGGGTGTGCTTCTCTGTTTTCTATGCGGTCCTTTAGCAAGGTCTATCCCCACCGGCCATGGGCAGGGCTCCTGGAGACATGGATCTACACACAGCCACTGTGTAAAACTTGTTTTGGAGTAAAATAGACTTAATTGTTGCCAACAAGAATACTGTTAACAATCTCAATCTCTTCACCCATCTATCATGATGCTACCAATTGTCTCAGTGGTGAGAATCTGTGTTTTCTTGATGTTGAGCTTCAATCCATACTGAAGGCTAAAGCCCTTGACTTTCTGCAGCAAATGCTTGAGATCCTGTTTCAGCCAGCAGGGTTGTACCATTCGCACAAAGCAGATTGTTGATGAATCTTCTTCCAATCCTGATGCCACGTTTCTCTTCATAGAGCCCAGCCTCCTGGATAATCTATTCTGCATATAGATTGTAAAGGTATGTAGATAGGACACATCTCTGGCATACTCCCTTCCCAGTTTTGAACTGTGCAGTGTTTCCTTGCTCTGTTCTGACTGCCTCTTTGTCAAAGTATAGGTTTTGCATAAGCACAATCAAGTGTTCTGGAATTCCCGTTCCTCTTAGCGTTAGCCACAGTTTGTTATGATCCACACAGTCAAATGCCTTTGCATAGTCAATGATACGCAGATAGATATTCCTATGGTATTCTCTGCTTTCAGCCACGATCCATCTAACATTAACTATAATATCCCTAGTACCACGGCCTCTTCTAAACCCAGCCTGGACTTTTGGCACACTCTTGGTACCAGCAGTCAGGAAATGAAAAGATAAATTGCATTGGGAAAATCTGCTGTGAGAGACCTTTCTAGCGTACCAAAGAGCAATGATGTCAGTCTGGAGACCAAGGTCTGCCTAATTCAGGTTATGGTCTTTGCAATCACTTGTTATGCATCAGAGAGCTAGACAAAGCTAAGGATGATAGAAGGAGAATTGATGCCTTAGAGCTGTGGTGTTGGAGAAGAGTATTGAATCTACCATGGACTGCTTGGAAAACAAACAGATTTGTCCCAGAGAGGGTGAAGCCAGGCTGCTCCTTGGAGGCAAAGATCCTGAAGCTTCATCTGACACACTTGACATGTTGCAAGGAGAGATCAGGCCTTGGAGAGGGACGACATGCTTGGGAGGGTGGAGGGACAGCACAAGAGAAGAAGACCCTTGATGAGATGACCTGATTCAGTGACTGGGGTAATGGGGGGAGGTGTGTCAGAGACAATAAGATTGATTCAAGATAGAGCAGGGTTTAGGGCTGTTGTACATAGAGTCACTATGAGTCTCAGTCAACTCGATGACACATAACCACAACCACCACAACAAAACACTGATTTATAAAATTATGGAAACAAGGCTGTTTCAATAGCAGTACATTTTCAAATATTATTTGCCTGTTATTGTTATTTGCTGCTGAATCATGCCTCATAGTGACCCTATGAACAACAGGTCTGAACCTGGCACCATCCTCACCTTCTCTGACACACTTGAGCCTCTGTTCTGTCACTGTCAGACCATCTTATTGAGGGTCTTCTTCTCTTTCACTAACCTCCCACCTTTTATAGCATGATGTGCCTTTTCAAGAAATACTCCCATCTAGCAACATGCCAAAAGTATGTGAAGGCAAATGTTACCCATCCTTGCTTCCAAAGGATACTCAGTCTTTACCATCTCTAAGACTTACGTTTATTATTTTATCAGTCCATGGGATATTAACTTACTGCCTTTCTTTTTCATTGTAATTTGAATGAAGGTTTACTAATCAAGTTATTTTCCCATTCAACCATTCATACTCAGATTTAGTTTTAAAACATTGCTTTTGATACCCACAGTGTAACCACACACTTCCTGCTTCTTCCCTGTGATTCTTGTTTCCATTCATCATCCTGTCCTACCCCTTCCTAACTCCTGGCCTTATTCCTTGGGCAAATGCTGCTGTTTTTTTGATAGTGCAGTTGGATGTTGTAAAGAGTGAGAGCTTCTGATGCTTGTTTATGCTTTGGCTGAAAGTTGAGCCACAAGACTTGAGTGTCACTCTTGCTCATGTCAAGTCATTCAACTTTTAAATCAGGCCTTGGAGTTTTTGGGTGGTGCAGATAGTTAATGTGCTCGACGGCTAAAGACTAGAGCTTTGAAATAAATGACTGGAGAGTCCAGACAAGGATTGCTCTTAATCAACCCAGACGTTTCTTGTCAGTATTACAAGTAGCAATCCCAATAAATGGTAATCAAATTTTGTGGAGCGAGTGGTATTTGAGACTGTCACTCGATGATTGCATTTATAAATACAGTCTCACTGAGTTATGTTTAACTCAGTCCATATGCCTGTGACTTATCTCCCCAACCCAGCATTAACTATGCTTGGTTCTTCTAGTCCCACCTTCATCCTTTGCAGGCAGTGGATTTAGTAAGTGCTTGTTGAATTAAACTAAATGCAATCATTGATTGAGGTTGTCATTAGCGAAGATAATGGGTAACTATGGGATGTTGCTGTTGCTGTCAAGTTGGCTTCGACTCACAGACGCCCCACATTCAAGAGAATGAGCCCTGGCTCAATCCTGCACCGTCACATGGTCTCCACTGTGCGGAAGCCCATTGTTGTCATCCCTGCGTTGACCCATCCCAATGAGGGTCTTCCTTTCTGCTCTTGACCCTCTATATTTCCAAGCAGGATGCCCTTCTCCAAGGAATAGCCTGTCCAGACGACATGTCTACCTTGGGGGACATGAAAGATCATAATCTTGCTTCTAAGAAGCATTTTGGCTGCATTTCTTCCTAGACAGACTTATTTGTTCTTTTGGCAGTTCATGCTATGTTCAATATTTATTTTTTCCATCAAAACCATATTCCAAAGGCATCAGTTCTTCTTTAGTCTCCCTTATGCACTGTCTAACTTTCACATGCATAAGAAGCAATTGAAAATACCATATCTTGGGCCAAACACACCTTAGTCTTCAAAGTAGCTTCCTTACTCTTCAGCACTAAAATGCTAAAAATATAACTTATATATTTCTTATATGTGGCATGACATTCTAAGCAATTATCTTCCTCATTTTGTTCTTACACCGACTTTATGAGGCTGTATCTCAGGAAACTCTATGACCTTGGAGAAACGATGAAATTTATACAGGTCATTTGTTCATAGGGTCGTTATGAGTTGTCTATGACTTGATGGCACTCAACAACCACATATGTACTCTTAGGAGTCCTATTGACATAATATGTAACCTGTCTGGCTACTAATTGTGAGGTCAGTAGTTTGAATCTACCAAGTTGCTCACTGGGAGAAAGATTGGCATTTTCCTTCCAGTGGAGTATAACAATGAGTTTAAATTTAATTCCAGGCAGTTACTTTGATTTTGTGGTTTTATGTTTTATGCCAGCTGAAGAACTGAAGTACTGAGAAAGTATAGAGAATCTCCAAGGTCAACTGGCAAAGCCAGAGTCAAGTCCAAGCAATAGGGCTTAAGGGTCAACCCCCTGCTGCCTGATACACTGAGGACTGTAGAGTGGAGAAGTGGGATGTGCTTTCTATAGACTTGTAATTTTGCTGCTACTGTTAGTGGATTTGTTTAAGAGGACAGGGAGAGTTTATGCCACATAACTCTTCTCCTTATTTAGAATTATAACCTCTAGTGCTCGCTTCGGCAGCACATATACTAAAATTGGAACGATACAGAGAAGATTAGCATGGCCTCTGCGCAAGGATGACACGCAAATTCGTGAAGCGTTCCATAAGAAAAAAAAAAAAATTATAACCTCTAGAAATGTGTGGAAAAGCCCGGTTTTTAAAAAGTTATTTTATAATGATTGATTTAAAAAGTTTGAATACATTGTTATTCACACAAGATCCTTCCATTTCCTTCACCCCCACCGACCAATCAAATTGTGTAACCCTATGATTAAGACCCTACCCACCCCCACCTATTCTCACCCTCCCCACGCTTGGGTCCTTATATATATTCTACAATAATGTTTTTGTACAGTATTTGTCCTTATGGGACTGAGTTAGTTCACTGAGCATAATATTCTTCAGTCCTTTCCAAGTTAGGTAGCAATTTACAAAATCATTGCTCCTGTGTGCTGTGTAGTATTCCATCATATGAATGTACCACAACTTCTCAATTAATCCATTAGTGGTTGGGGCTGTTTCCATGTTCTTGTGATGGTGAATAATGCTGCTATGAACACTGGTGTACAAGTCTTCGTTTGAGCCTCAGTTCTCCTTTTCTTGGGGTATATTTCAAGCAGTGGAGTAGCTGGGTCACATGAAATTTCTATGTTCAGCTTTTTGAGGAAATGCCAAAATGCCTTCCAGAATGATCGTACCATTTTACAATCCCATCAGCAGTGTGTAAGAGTTCCTATATTTCCACATCCTCTCCAACATTTATTACTTGCTGTCCTGTTAAGCTTTGCCACAGTTTCTGGAGTGAGATGGTATCTCATTGTGGTTTTGATCTGCACTCTCTTATTGCCAGTGATTTGGAGCATTTCTTCATGTGTCTGTTGGCCATTTGAGTATCTTCCTCTGTGAAAATTCTCTCCATGTCTTTGCCCATTTTGTGATTGGGTTATCAGTCTTTTTTTGTGGAGGCCCAGGAGTATTCTGTAAACTTTCATTATGAGACTCTTGTCTGAGAAGGTTTTTCCAAATGTTTTTTTCCCAATTAGTAGGTTTTCTTTTCACTCTGTTGGAAAAAGTTTTTGATGTACACAGGGATTTAATCTTTTGTGTATGGTGTGAGATGAGGATCCTGTTTCAGCTTTCTACAGGTAGCAGTCCAGTTTTGCCAGCATCAATTGTTGAAGAGGTTGTCATTTTCCCATTTGGTAGGTTTAGTTTCCTTGTTGAATAACCTGGGTTCTCAATTCTATTTCACTGGTTCATGTCATTGTACCAGTATCATGCTATTTTGGTTACTACCGCTGTTTAGTAGGTTTTGAGGTCAGGGAGTGCTATGCTTCCCACTTCATTTTTGTTTCTCAGAAGTGTTTTGCTTCTCTGCCTCTCCAAATAAACTAGACAAGTTTTTCTTCCAATCTCCTTGAAAAATGAATTTGGTATCTGATTTGAGATTGCGTTGAACATGTAGATTGCTTTTGGTAGGATTGCCATTTTCACAATATTGAGCCTTCAAATCCATGAACAGGGCACATTTTTCCATATCTTTAGGTCTTTTGTTGTATCTTGCAGAAATGTTCTATAGGCTTTTTTGTATAGGCTTTTTGTATCTCTAGTTAGATTCACTCCCAAGTTATCTCTATTTGTGGTTGGCTATTGTAAATGACACTGCTTTCTTGGTTTCCTTCTCTATGTTTTCAATTTTTATTATTACTAGTTTATTTACAGAATTTGAATGTACTGTTTTTCAGACTGGATTCTTCCAGTTTCCCTCACCCTTCCATAAAATTGTATAACCCCATGATTCATACCCTCCTGCACATCCTCATCCCTCTGCTTCCACTTCCCCCCTTGGATCCTCATACTCACTCTACAATAATGGTTTTGTAAAATATTTGTCCTGTGGGACTGAGTTAGTTCGCTCAGCATAATGCTCTCCACTCCTTCACAAGGTAGGTAATAATTTACAAATTTATTGATTCTCCGTACTTCGTAGTATTCCATTGTATGAATGTATCATAATTACTCAATCCATTCTGAGTTCTCTTTGTTACTGTAGAGGAATCCCACTGATTTTTCAATATTGATCTTAATATCCTGCCACTCTAGGCCTAGTAGCTCTAACAGTTTTGTTGTTGTTGTTATTGAGTTTTTGGGGCTTTCTATGCACACTATAACATCATCTGCATATAGCGATAATTTAACCATCTCTTTGACGATCTGGATGCCTTTTATTTCCTTCTCTTGTCGTATTGCCCCATCATGCACACCCAATACAATATTGACTAGAAGTGGTGACAGTGGGCATCCTTGGCTGACCCTTGTCAAAAGCCTGGTTTTAATTGCTGTTTTTTCCTATATGTATTTCTTTTCCTACCAAGATAGTGAATGACATTAGAATGTAGAAAATTTGGTCATAGCACAGATTATTTGTATCTTTCTCTGTTGACCCTTTGACTTCTAAGCCATTGTTACTAGTTCCATTGAGTTGACACATTTCCTGGTGATCCATGCGTCATAGTTAGGTTCTGCCTGGACCTCTGTCATCCTGACATCATTAGCAGGCTTAAGGCCGGCTTAGCAATGCTCTGCAGTGGTTCATGGGGTTTCTGCTAGCTGATATTTGGAAAAGGACCTCTGGTGGAGTTGTCCATAAGAAGTTACGCTGCCAAACTCAAGACGGTTCATATCCACCAGCTGCTTCTTGGGAGAAGAATGAATTATGTTCTGCCAGGCAGTTTACAGCCTTGGAAATCCACTGGAAGTTCAGCTCTGAGTTGGTTCTCTTTCCACATTTTTTGATACTCTGTTTACCGTGGTTAATCCTGTTGGTGTGTGAAATAATTGTGATATAACTTTCAGCAACAGGCTACAGTGCAACAAACTAACAGACAGGTGGTACAGCTTCTAAGTAAGCTAATATGATGTAGACCACTAGGTCCTTAACCAAGGGCATGTGTGACGAATAATAGATTTACTAGTATAGCTCTGGATGTGCTTGTGTGGTTCTGCATGTTTTTATGCAACACTTCTCTAGTGCAAGCTCACTGGAAACTGAAAAATTGGTCACTAAAACATGAGGTGGCTCCATTTTTGTGATAGTTAGTGGCTGTTGAATTGTTTCTAAGTCACAGACACACACCTCCTGTAGAATAGAACTGTTCTGTAGTTTTTTTCAGGGCTATGATCTTTGCCATGGGAAAGTCTGCTGTTAAGGACCTCTCCAAAGTACTGAAGAGCAATGGTGTCTCTCTGGAGACTAAGGTGTGTCTGATATAGGCCATGGTCTTCGCAATCACTTGTTATGCATCAGAGACTTGGACAATGACCAAGGAGGATAGAAGGAGAATTGATGCCTTTGAGCTGTGGTGCTGGAGAAGAGTATTGAGAATACCATGGACTGCTAGGAAAACAAACAGATTTGTCCTGGAAAGGGTTAAACCGGGTGGCTCCTTGGAGGCAAGGATTCTGAGGCTCTGTCTAACATACTTTGGGCATGTTGTGAGGGGAGACCGGTCCTTGGAGAAGGACATCATGCTTGGGAGGGTGGAGGGACAGAGTAAGAGGGGAAGGCCCTCTATGAGGTGGATGATTCAGTGACTGGGGTAATAGGGATGGGTGTGTCAGAAACAGTGCAACTGGCACAGGACAGAGCAGAGTTTAGGGCTGTTGTACATAGGGTCGCTATGAGTTGCTAGCGACTCGATGGCACATAACAACAACATGATCTTTCAGAAGCAGATTTCCAGGCCTTACTTCAGAGGGACTCCTAGGTGGATTTGAACCACCTACCTTTCATTCAGTAGTGTGTCACATACCCCTTGAAGCACCTTGGGAAGCCTAAGGCTCCAGGGAGCAGCATTCGTTGGAGCATGGTTGAGGCTATGTTGTCCTTGAAGATGAAACTTTGCAGCGAGTATGTGCATTCAGCCATGAGTGTTTTCTGTGATCTGATGGCTTCTTGGTCTGGACTCCTTGGAGCGGGCAGCCTTCTTGGAGGTAATGTTGTGTCTTCACTATTATTACTTTGCTCCCAGCTCTGTCCACCTATTTTCCACAGCTAGTGGAGCTGGGAGAGGCACCAGAGCAGGCTGTGAATCTCTGGGATGAAATACTGACATAGATGTTGTCTGTTTTCTCTCCTGGGAGAATGGTATGTACTTTGTTCATCTGCTTTGACTACAGCTCTCCATGTCTACTTCTAAATGGAAACAATAGACACTCAGAGTTTGAAAGTTAAAAACTGTCGGCCGTCAAAAGCTAGCACCCTGAACCAGGTTTTATGCTTGAGTCTTGAGTGCTTCTCTTAGTAATGGGAAACTCAGAAAAGGACTCTTGACGTTTTTCAGGCCAGACAGACAACCTGTCAAAGGAGTGATCGCTCTGAGGATGGCCTTCTAGCAGGGTTCATCTGTAAACTCTCAGCCCAGCACACTGCCTCACCTTGGCTTCATGTAGGTACACATCTTGTACATCTTGTGTCCCTTGGTGATACAAATGGCTAATGCATTTGACTACTAAGGGAAGCGACCGAGATTCAAGTTCATGCGGAGGGGACTCAGAAAAAAGTTCTGACTTTTGAAAACCCTAGAGTGTGGCTCCTGTCTGACACACATGAGTTGGCTTCAAGTCTATGGCAACTGGTTGACTAGTAGGTTGGTGTTGTTCTTAGGTGCTGTTGAGTTGAGTATGACACATCGCGACCCTATGAACAACAGATCTGAACCCCTTCCTACCATGCAGCATCCTCAGGCTTCCTGACACACTACAGCGCATTGCTGCAGCCAGCATGTCAGTCTATCTGGTTGAGAGTCTTCCTCTCCTTTGCTGACCCGCCACCTTTCCAAGCATCATGTCTCTCTTCCAGGAATAGCCCCTCCCAGCAACATGCCTGAAGTACATGAGGCAAAGTCTTATCATCTTTGCCTCCAAAGAACACTCCACCTGCACCCTCTCCAAGACATATTTGTTTGTTCCTTTGGCTGTCCATGGGCTGTTCAGTGCTCTTCTCCATGACACCACAGCTCAAAGGCATCGATTCATCCACCATCCCTATTTATTGTCCAGCTCTCCCATGCAAAACAAGTGATTGGAATTCAATGCACCTTAGTCCTCAAACTGACATCATTACTCCTCAGTAATTTGGAGAAGTCTCTAACTGTAGTCTTTCCCAGTCCCGGATGTCTCCTTATTTCCTGACTGTTGGTACTAAGGGTGTTAATTATGGATACAAGTATGAAGAGGTTGTTGACAGTTTTAATCTCTTTCCCATCCACCACGATGTTGCCTGTTGGTCCAGTGGTAAGAATCTTTGGTGTTAGTGCTGTCGAGTTGAATATGAATCATAGTGACCTTGTGACCAACAGATCTGACCCTTGCCCTATCCTGCACCATCGTCATTATCTCTCTTAAGCTTGATCCCCCTCCAGTCACTGTGTTATTCCACCCTGATGAGCATCTTCCTTTCGTCCTTTGACCTTCCACCTTTTCCAGCATGATATCCTTTTACCAGGGGCTGGCCTCTACTGACTACATGTCCAAGGTATGTAAGACATAGCGTTAGCATAATTTCCTCTAAGAGGCATAGGATGTAATTGTGCGAATACCATGATTTGGATCAAGTGCACTTTTAGTCTTTAAACTGCCATTGCAGCACTTTGGAGAAGTCTTTGAAAGTGGGTTTTCCCAATGCCACATGCCATTTGATTTTTTGACTCTGCTAATGTGGTTGTTGATTCTCAATTCTCAATCCAGGTCAATCATTCATTCAAGTCAATTGATTCACAATCAACCAAACATTTCATTGGTTGATTGTTGTTGTTGTTATGTGCTGTCGAGTCGTTTGTGACTCATAGCGACCCTATGGACAACAGCCCTAAACTGTGCTCTATCCTGTGCCAATCACACTGCCTTTGATACACCAATCCCGATTACCCCAGTCACTGAATCAATCCACCTCATAGAGGGCCTTCCCCTCCTGTGCTGTCCCTCTACGCTACCCAGCATGATGTCC
>NW_006399903.1:4657969-4684998 GCF_000299155.1 Elephantulus edwardii
GGTATAAAAAAAAAAAAAAAAAAGTTTGATCAGTGGTTGATCAAGGCTATTACAGAAGTTCAGTTGGGAAGAATGAAAATGGCTAAGTTCTCATATGTTTCCTTTCCTTTCTTTGTTCTCCTCACCTTGCCTCCAGTCTTTCCTGGGATGAGGCAAAAAGGACGTTCACCACAATCGAGCCGGTTATAACTCACAACAACCTGATAGGACAGAGTGGAACACCCTGAATGGCTTAGAATTCTAAATAGATTGCCTCATCCTCCCCTGAAGAGATGTTGGTGGGTTCAAACCACCAAGTTTTTGGTTTGCAGTCAAATGCTTTGACCACTGTGTCCCCCTGTGGCTTCTCCCCAACAGAGAAGGAGAAGCAAAAATCAGAAGATACTCTGTCATGTTTGTTCTCTGTTCACGAGAAAGTAAAGCCAAGTATCTGGGGTTTCAGTTCCTCTAATTCCACTCTGAGTCAAGGCCTCCTGCCTGTAGAAGTCATCTATTCAATTGTTCCCATTTACAAAGCATATCCAATTTCTTACCATAAGCTAATGTGCACCTGGGCCAGCGATTCAGCCAGATCTTTCACTGAGATAAGCCATAAATATTCTTTTTCTTTATTTACAGACACGTCAACTATGGCTCAAAGAAGATAAGTAATTCCCATAATATCACAGTCAGGAAACTCTAACCATGAATTCAACACCCAAATATGACCCACTGTTCCATTGATTGACTTCTGTGATACTGAAAGTTATTTTTTTTCCTTTCTTATGGACACTTAATATCAGACTGATTTCCAGTGGTGTGCTAGGGATATCTTGAAAACAGTGTGTTGAAGAAAAGCAAGAATTAAAGAGCCTAGAGAACATGGGAGTGCATAGGGAAGTTTGCGGATCGCATGGAGAAAGTCTGTAGGAAAACTGTGATCAACTCAAACGGCTTCTAACTGCCCTCGAAGTGGTTCTGATTCAACAACCCTGCTGAAGGTTTCTGAGACTGTAATTTTTTTTTCTTCTTTGATGCTGAGAGGAATATCTCAGTCACAAAGGGATAAGTATTGCATAGGGCCACAGTTGTAAAACGGTACTGACATCGGAGTTGAGGGAAGGAAGAAATGGAGGGGAGAAATGATGTATACTGCACTGAATAGATGAGGGAGAGAACTGTTTAAAAGGGATCCGTGATTAGGTATTATTGTAATGACAAGAGTCCAGAATGAAGGCTCTACAGTGGAGTACACTTGGGGGAGGGATTGTATAACAATGAAAATGTTTTTCTTTTACTTTTCAAGGAGAAGAGTGAATTGGTGGGGATTGGTTGGGCAGCGAGAAAAGTGCAACAATGAATGAATGGAAACCATAAGTCTCTGTAAACTTTCATTCAAATTAATAAAAAAACAAACAAACCATGAGGCAGTAAATTTGAACAGCAGGAAATGTTGGTCTTCCTCCCCTTGAGCAACTAGTGGCTTTGAACTACTGACTTCTTTTAGCACCCTAATATATACCCCACTGATACCATCAGTACACTTAAATATAAAAAATTTAAAATTCCTCACAACTGGACCAATAGCAACGTCATGATAGATGGAGAAAAGATTGATGTTGTCAAGGATTTAATTTTACTTAGGTCCACAGTTAACACCCATGGAAGCAGCAGTCAAGAAATAGAAAGATTTGTTGCACTGGCAAATCTACTGTCAAGGTCCTTTCCGAAATGCTAAACAGCAATGATGTCAGTTTAAAGACTAAGACGTGCCTGGCCCAAGCCATGATATTTTCACTTGCTTTGCCTGAATGTGAAAGGTAGTCAGTGGAAGACTGAAGTCTAAATAATAAGTGACACAAAGAACTGTTGCCTGTGAATTGTGGTGTTGGAGAATATTGAATGCACCATATACTGTCATAAGAACAAACAAATCTGCCTTAGAAGAAGTGTAGCCAGAATTTTTCTTAGAAGCTACCATGGTGAGACATAGTCTCACGTACATCGGTCATGTTATCTGAAGAGCCAGTCCCAAGAAAAGATCATGATGCTTTGGAAAATAGAGGATCAAAGAAAGAGAGGAAGACCCTAAATGAGTGGGTTTAGGAAGAGACTGTAAGAATACTACAGGGTCAGGCAAAGTTTGATCAACTATAGGATCCTACTTATTAAGTCAGAATCCTTGAGGGTCATTAAGTCAGAAAAGACTTACTCACACCTAACACCACCACCACCACCAGAGGTCCATTTTAACTAATTAGATCCTGGGGCTAAGACAGCAAACCCACGTTGCTTGTTTTCTTAGACTGTTATGCCTATTAGCAGTTTTGAAAATCAATTGATCTATTTCCCCTCATGTGTTGATGAACTTCCACAATGGAAAGTCCAGCTCACGTGTTTTGAATGCTTGCATTTGCTAAATTAGCTTGAACATTGAGAATAGGGAGTGAAAATAAACTCAGTCTTGAATGGTGTGGTATTGGTGGTGTTAGGTTTTCAGTATGACTCATAGTAAACCGGTGAACATTAGATCTGAATCTCATCCTATCCCATACCATCCTCATCGTGTCTGACGCCCTTGAGCCTATTGTTGCTGTCACTGTGTCAATCCATCCCGTTAAGGGTCTTCTTCTCTTTCCCTGACAGCTTCTCCTAACAACATGCCTACAGTTTGTAGGATAAAGCTTCGTCATCTTTGCCTCCAAGAACTCGGGCTGCACCTTCTCCAAGACCTGTTGGTTCTTTTGGTGGTCCACGAGATAGTCAGAACCCTTCTCCAAAATCATTCCTGAGAATCATCAATTCATCTCTTTTCCTGATTCATCATCCAGCTCGCAGATGCATAATAGCAAGTGATTGTAAAAAAAAAAAAGGAAAACAAAACCCAAACCCAAAACAACAAACAACCCATGGCCTGAATCAGGCACACCTTCATCTTGAGGCTGATGCCATTGGTCCTCAATAATTTGGAGATATCCCTGACTACCGGCATACCCAATACAACATCTCTTCTGATCTCCTCACTACTGGTACCTAGGGAGTTGGTTGTGAATCCAAGGATGATAAAGTCATTGCCAGTTTCAATCTTTTCTCCATCTATCATGATGTCGCCTATTGGTCCAGTGGTGACAATTTGTTTTCTTGATGTTGAGATGTAATTCATATTGAAGGCTGTAGTCTTTAATCTTTTGCAGCAAACACTTAAAGTTCTCCCCAGTTTTAGCAAATAAGTTTATGCCATCTGCATAACACAGGTTGTTGATGAGTCATCCTCCAATCCTGATACCACATTCTTCTTCATAGGACCTAGGTTTTCAAATTATTTGCTCAGCATACAGATTGAATAGGTGTAGAGAAAAGAAAGGACTCGTACAGACACCTTTCTGTTTTTTCAAACCATCCACGCTCTGTTCAGACAACAGCAGCTTGATCTAGGTATAGGTTTCGTACCTGAAATTTCCATTCTTCTCAATGTTAGCCATAATTAGTTCCAATCCATTGAATGGTATGGTTGGATATTTTAAACAAACTTAACTTAAAATCTCTGACTTACTCTGATACTAAAAAATGAATAACGTCTTTGTCTTTTAATGTTACCGTCAAGTTGGAATCAGCTTGTAACTGACCCTCCATGAGATTGCCAGATTGTAAACCACACAGAAGTAGATTCTCCATCTTTCTTCTAGGAAACAGCTGGAGTATTTGAACCAGCTTCCTTTGAGTTTGCCCCAAACTCCTTATCCTCTGGGCCACTAGAGCTTCTGTCTCTTAACTGAATTAATGGTTGGAATCATAGCCAGTGTATTTTTCTGCTATCATTCTTGTGTTAATGATGTGTCTCAGCATTTATCTACCCAACCACTGGTTCTTCCTACTGCGATGCAGAATTCTAGGTGTAGATATTCATTCATTACAGTTAGTGTTGACTAGATGCATACCTAAATGAGTTTGGACTTGCATTGTTGTTGATTTGTATTGGATACATAAGTAAACCTTTGTTCCACTGCCCTCATTGGGGTCTGTAGCACCCTTGAGGAAAAATTATAGAAAGCACAAAATTTGTCTTCACAAATCCTAGAGGCACTTTTTAAAATGATACTAGCTTTTTAAAAAATTCAAATACATTGTTTTCCAGGCATTCTTTTGATGCGCTACGAACCCTTAAAGAATCTCTGATGGTGCAGTGAATTGCATATTTTGCTCCTAAACAAAAGGTCAGCAGTTCTAATCCACCAGATGTTCCAAGGGAGAAACAATCTCCTCCAACAAAGATTTATAGCTTTGGAAACCTGTTGGAGGATCAGCTATGAATTGATTGCATTGAGTTTCTATTTTTGAGTTTTAATGTATATTTCTACTCACTCATTCATTGGTGTCAAGGTAGGACCAACTCATAGCATATCGTCCATTGAGTTTCCAAGGCTATAAATTGTGTGGGAGTAGATTCCCAGTCTTTCTTCTATAGAACAACTAGTGGATTAAAACTACCAGAGAGGTGTGACCTTTGAGTTAGCAGTGTAACTTTCTATGGACTATGCCACTGGAGTTCTCTAATGTGGAATTTAGGCATTGGTAAAAAATGAAACAAGCTTGATTCGAGTTAGAGATAACAGAACTATTATTTTAGCTAAGGGGATTCTGTTATATGTATAATGTATGGAAATCTTCAGACATTTATGACACATAGTAGTAGCGTTAGTGTTGCAGTATGTAACATCTTGGTTTGAAAATCAAAGTCAAGGTCTGTCTGCTTTAGAGGAATTGCAACCAGCATGCTCCTTAGAGGAAAGATAGTGAAACTTTATCTCACATACTTTAAACATGTTGTTAGGAGGGGTCAGACTTTGGTGGGGGGGAAAAAAAAGGACATCATATTGGGAAAGGTAGAAGGTCAGAGAAAGAAGAAAACCATCAGCAAGATGTTTTGAGATAGTGACTGTGACCGTGGGTTTGAGCATATCGGAGACCACGAGGATGGTTCAAGATAAGACAAGGTGCAGAATGCTGTTCTTCATAGGATCACTGTGAATCATAGTCAACTTCATGGCCCCTACCAACACAACAATCAAAAAGCCTATATTTCACATCCAGCAGGCACTCCGTGAGAAAGGTGGGACACCACCCCCTCCAAAGATTTACAATTTCAGAAAAAAGTTGGATGGTCGCTATGAGCAGAATTGTTTGGATGGCATGAGAATGATGCATGAGGGCACCATGAGTCAAAGCTGACGTAATTACAGATGTATTGCATTGGAAAAGTTTGCAGTTAAGGACCTCTCCACATCATTAAGGAGTTAATGATGTCAGTTTGAGGACTAAGGTGTGTCTCATTCAGGCCATGGTGTTTCTGATCATTTGCTAGATATGAGAGCTGGACAATGAATAGGGATGACAGAAGAAGAATTGATGTCTTTGAGCTGTGGTGTTGGAGAAGAGCACCAAACATCCCATGGACAGCCAAAAGAACAAATAAATATGTCTTGGAGAGGGTGCAGTCAGAATGTTTTGGAGGCAAGGATGATGAGGCTTCTCCTCACATACTTCGGGCATGTGGCTAGGAGGGGCTATTCCTGGAAGAGGGACATGATGTTTGGAAGGGTGAAGGGTCAATGAAGGAAAAGAAGACCTTAACCAGGTGGACTGACACAGTGACTGCTGCAATGGGCCCTAATGTATCAGGAAGTGTGAAGATGGCACAGGTTAGGATGAGGTTCAGATCCACTGTTCATGGGCTCACCATGAGTTGTAGTCAACTTGACGGGACCTAACAACAATTAACAACAGTTGTAGTAATGGTTGGCTCCTCACTTCCTGTGCCTCTAATGTCTCTGCTGGGTTTGGTAATTCATTGCAATGGCCAAACAGAACTCATAGACCATATTCTTAATTATGTTGCTCATTGAGTAAGTAACAGACTACAATTTAAGTTGATCAGGATCAACTTTAAAGTATCTGGTACTTTGTATTACTCATTGCCATGGAGTCAGAACCCACTCAAGTTTCCTTTCATTGGTTTCCAAGGCTGTAAATTGCACCGGAAGAAATTGCATGACCTTTGGGTTACAGCGGCACTCCCTAAGGTCTGTGCCTCCAGAGCTCACGGTTAATCAGTCAGACAGCTTTCAACAAGAACAGTTCTCAGTCTTTTCTCTGCCAGTCTTGGAACTAGTGACCCTCTCTTGGTCCTGCCAGCAAGTTTTCCTGTAGCCTGTTCTTCTCTTTCTTCTTGGCTTGGCTAAGGATTCCAGCTCTTTAGCTCTGCAAACAAGTGCATGGAAATACCCAGCTCTCCCTGCAGGTCTGTCTGAGTGTGGCCTGTGAGTGTTAACAGGTTCCCCATTATGTCTGGCACTCCTTGTCTGGGGAGCACATTTTGAGAATTCCCTCTCTGATTTGTGCCAAGGAAACACTGACACTGATGATCAAGGTACAGATTATGTTGGACGCTTTCCCTCTACTACTCCCAAGTCTCTGACCCCTGCTAGTGCAGAGAGCCCAAATGACTTCTTTGACTTGCCACATCCTCAGCTATCATTGTTGTTAGGTGATGTTGACTTGACTCCAACTCATCGTGACCTTATTGAATGTCTGCCCAATCCTGCATCATTCTCACAATTTCTGCTGTACTTAAGCGATTGTTGCTGTCACTGTGTCACTCTATCTCATTAAAGGTTTTCCTTTTCTTCACTGACTCGCTACTTTCCAATTATGATGTCTTTTTCAAGGACAGGCTTCTCCTGGTAACATGCCCAAAGTGTGTGACATAGATTCTTACCATCTTTGTTTCTAAAAAGCACTCTGGCTTCACTCTACCCAAGACAGATTTGTTTGTTTTTCTGACAGCCCATGCTATATGCAGCCAACATCACAATCCAAAGGCATCACTTTTTCTTCTTGACATTAAACAAAGTGTATACTTAGATTATTTTCTTGATTTGAAATGATGTTGTATACCGTTAAGTTAAAATTTTGATTTCCTCTCCCTTTGCACTTGACAGCTTCTCAATCTTCAGGCTCCAGCTTCTTCTGTGTTCATTCCCCGTGTAATTTCACCCTGAGCTGAGCATCCATGTGCATATTCCTTTTCTGTGTCAGTTTGATGATGATAAAAATGTTAATAAAAAAATGATAGCAACTAGTTGGACAAGTTCCCCGCATTCCCTTCTCATTGCAACTCAGATGTGCTGAGAAAATGGGATTTATTAGATTTCATTGACATGTAATTTACAATGCTTGGTTCAGTTTAAAGCTTGGATGGTTCTATCCTTTTATTATAAGAAATACTCCCAGAATATTCTTTCAAGTGAGCATGATGAGACTTTGGCTTGCCGACTTTGAACATGTCATCAGCCAAGACAAATCCCTGGCAAAGAACATCATAGTTGATGAAGAGAGAGTCAGCGAGAATGAGAGCGCCCGGGGTGAGATGGATTGACAGAGCATTCTCAACAGTGCCCTCAAGCATCCCAGGGATTGTAATGATGGTGCAGAACACGGCAGCGTTTTCTTCTGTCGTCTCTACAGCAGCTAACAAAACAATGAACATTAAGTCAGTGTGAAGGGTTCAGTGAGGAGCTCTGGAGGTTCAGTGGCTTAGCCTTTCACTATTAATGAAAGGTTGATGAGTCCAACCCACTAGTTGCCCTGTGAGAGAAGGATATAGGAGTCTGCACTCATAAAGATTTTAGCCCTAGAAACCCTTTGGAGCAGTTCTACTTTGTTCATGAAGGCCACTATGAGCTGGAATTGACTTAATGGCAAAGAATCTTCCAGCTTACCCCTCACTGAGACAATGAGGGCATGAGAAGAACGTATGCAATTGCTCCCATTGGTGGGAAGAGGTGAGGTTTCCGGGCAGTATCCTCTGCCCTCTTGTCCCTCATGATGCCTTTTGTCCTGCATAGGATGCGTCTTCAACTTCCTCCAGTGCTGGGTTCTGTGGTTGGGATGATGATGAACCTGGGCTCTAGGCAGGACTACGGAGGGCTTGGTGGTGAAACTTCTCCAGCTCTGCCTGAGTGCGAGGATCACTTACCTGCTGTTACATAACACCTTACAAATAATGATGGACCTTCATTATCTCACCTAGCCTTTGTGAATCTGGACTCAGAAAGGAACTCAGCAGGAAGGACCTCTGATTGACACAGTTTTATTAAGTGTAGGACTTGTCACTGAAAAATTCTTATTGTTGTTGCTATTGTGTACCATTGATTCAGAACTAACACATAGAAGACCCTCCAGTGAGTTTTCAGAGACAGTAAATTACATGGGAGAGGATTGTCCATCCTTTTCCTACAGAACAGCTGGTGGTGTAGAAATATGTGCCTTGAGATTGCAGTGCAGCTTCTTACCTCTAGGCTACCAAATCCATCAGCTGTACACCAGGAGAAAAATGACACAATCTGCTGTAAAGATACCTTGAAAACTCTCCATAGTTCTACCCCGTCCTGCTTTTATAGGAATCAGAACTGATAGGAAGGCATTGAGTTGAGGTTTAACTTTATTTCTTTTTGGTTTGCATCTGGATGATTTTGGTTTAGTGGCTAGTGAACGTCATCTGCCTGTCAGATATGGCCACATGGTTGGGAAGATAAGCTTCTGAGATGACTCACTTTTGTCCGTCTCTAAGTCTATTGAAATAAAATAATACAAGTGAGTGACTTTAAAGAACAGACATAAATTGCCTCACATTCCTGGAGAATGAGAGTGTAAATCAGTCTATTAGTTCTGGAGGGAGATCCTTTATCTCCTTCAGCTTCTAGAATCTTCCAGCTTATAGATGCCTCTTCTTCCATCGTCACAAGGCCTCCATCTTCCCTCTGTATGTGTCTCTTGTCTCTTTCTATGCACTGCTCTGCTGTTTTTTGTAAGATGTCATAAACAAAGGAACAGGCTGAGGACTCTGTCTATGCTCATATGACGTTGTCAGCACAACACAACAAACCCTCATAACAGGATAAGAGCCACAGGTACTGGTGCCACTTTTTCAGCATATCTTTTTGGGGAACACACTTTGATCAGTGATACCCAGCTCTTGATGGGAGACCTCTGTTTCTAACTGACTAGTCAGCAGATTATTCCAAAGAAGGTCTAGAGGGTTTTTGTATTTTTTCCCCCCTAAAATAATTTTGTTTGTTGCTCCAAAAAGACTTTCTGTTTGAAGTCTTATAGCCAGGGCATTATTATTCATCCTGCTACAAATTGGTTTTTGTAGAGGAATGCATCTTAACGCTTATATAAGGTATTTAATACTCACAAAGGAAAAAAAAAACACACCAAACCCAACAACTCACAAACCTAAGTGAGTATGTTGTAGAGTTGCTGTACAGAGGTAGCTCCTGGTTGCTGTGATGCTGAAGACTGTGACAGTGATGTGCCAGTCGTGGTAATGGTTACCCATGGTGGACAGTGTTGGCTGGAGCTTCCTGACTAAAACAAGCCTGGAAGCAGGAGTGGCATCCACTTCCAAAATGGCTTGCCTCTGGAAATTCTATGTACGAACAGCACTCAGGCCTTTCGTTCATAGGGTCGCTATGAGTCGTCTACGACTCGACGGCACCAAACAACAACAACAACAGGCAGCAGTGAATGATCATGGAGAGAAAGGAAGAAAGCACATCTTTCTAACTAAATCTACAAGTTATAGATTATAATTTCCACCATTTTCTATGTGTTATAAATTAAGTCACTCAGTCCAGCCACACTCACAGGAAGAGAGAGTAAGCTCAATCTTGTGAAGAACACACTTTCAAACCACCACATCTGACTTCTTACTGTCAGAGCTTGTGACAGTTAAAACCACCACATTTCACTTGGTCTGGTTCTGTCTCCCGCTCAGCTATGTGGGGTCTGTCTGCTATCTAGTAGTGGTTGTAGAAGCATATCATTCCCATACGGCTTCCCTCAGGTAAACCCATCACCAGCTGCTTCTCGTGTCCATTCAGTTTCACAGGGGAAGCCACGTGTCTTCAGGAAGCTGTACTAAACATCACTGAGCTAAAGTTTGACACCTTGTAACTGGATATGGTCATGCTTCACTATGGAGCTAGAAGCAATCTGTGAGTTATCGTTGACCTTCACCTTAATTAGGGATTGAGGGTGAAGAATCTTATTCTATGCATAAATCATAAATAAAACAGATATTAGTGTGGCTATATTATGAATGACAACTTCAAGGCGGAAGCTAGTTAGAGAAAATAAAAGGCTAAGAAATCTCTTTAGAGATAATTCCTAGGGAATTATGAAGATTTAATAAGATGTGACCCCTGTTTGGCACAATACACAGCATATACATTCAATGTTACCTATTATGACAAATATGACTAATAATATTATGATTTCCTTAACCTTATTTTCTTTATTCATAGACCAGTAGTTATTAATCAAGAATTTATGATACCCTGAAGTGCTCACAAACATATTTTTAGGGGTTCCTGATAATTTCCTCTAAGATTTGATGATGCATTTTCATATTTAATTTTATGGTCATCCCAAAATAAATACATAGTTGTTGACTCCTCTATGACAAAGTGCTCCCAAGAGATTTCGTTGTTTGGATCTACTTTAATCACTGTGGGATGATGAAGACCAGACCAGTAGACTAGTTAGATCAAGTGGAGGGCAATTGATGTGTCAGCTTGATGTTATAAAGAAGTACTTCTTGAGGAAAGCAGTGGTCAAGTGATGTCTTCTTATGACCCAGAGGAGTATTGGCATGCCAAAGCTAAGAAAACATTGGGTTTAGCAGCCAACCTTATATTTAAATTCTGAAAGGCCATTTAATCTCAGCTAAGGAACATTTTCTGCCATATTAAATTAATGCTGCTAATTTGAACTTTATGAGTTTTATTGTTTAATTTGTTATTTTATTTTGGTTTTATTGTTGACTCAGAGCAAAAGCATACGGAGTTTCTTTCTAGGTTTCCATTTGTGCATCTCTAAGCAACAATACAATAAACATAATTTAAATCTATGTATTGGTGGCACACAGCAATATTTCTTCGCACTGCATTCATGGGTGTCTTTGCACTACTGAGCAGCATGTTTTTAGCTGCTGTTGAATTAGCCTTGACTCACAGTGACTTTATGTAAAAGATAATTAAATGCTGCCTGGTTCCATGGCATTGTCAAAATTATTGCTTTGTTTGAGTCTTTTGTGGCTATTATGTCAAACATATTGCCAAGAGATTTTACCAACTATGATGTCCATTAGTAGCAATTGGTCTTCCCTAATTACTTGTCCAAAGTAAATAAGCCAAACTGTGTCATCCTTGCTTATCAGAAGCATCCTGATTTTACCTCTTATGAAACCAATTTGCTCATTCTTTCGGCAGCTCATGGTATATGGTCAGTAGTCTTTAACAACAGCACAGTTCAGCTGCATCAAATCTTCTTCTGTCTTCATTTTTCCCGCCCCCGTCCAGCTTTTCTATGCATAAAAGGCAAATAAAAAGACCTGGTCTTAGGTCAGATGCACCTTAATCATCAAAGAGAAATCTTTGTACAGTCAGCTTTGAGAAGTTGCACAATGAACTCATAGAATTGCAGAATACATACTTGAACATCTAAGTATGGCTTACTCCAATCACCCTATCTCTAGCAGATGTGGAAACTGAGTTTCCTAGAAGAAGAATGAATGAATGGCCAAGGTCAAATAATGAGGCGATGAATGACCATGAGCTATCAAAACAACATTATTCTGTCTTGGTAGAAGTAACAGCCAGAATGTTCCTTAGAAGCAAGCATGCTGAGAGTTTGTCCCTTATATTTTGGGGATGTCCTTGAAGAAAAAAAGAATGACATACTTGGAAAAGTAGAGGATCAGAGAAGGAGAAAAAGACTCTCAAAGAGCTAGAATAGTAACCCCGTGGTTCCAACAATGGACTTTAGCACAGCTGTTGTTGTGGTTGTGTACCACGGAGTTAAAATTGACCCATAGCTGACCCTGCGGCAGATTTTCAGAAGCAATTAAGCACATGGGAGAAGTTCGTCCATCTTTCTCCTATGGAGCCACTGGTGGATTCGAACCACAAACCTTGCGGATTGCAGCGTAGCTTCTTACCACGAGGCCACCAGAGCTCCCTTTAACACAGTAGAGATTGTGAAGAAGTTGGTTCAGGATTAATCAGAGTTTTCTTTTTTAGTAAATGGAGTTGAGGATATCTGACAACAAGAACAATGTAATTTATAAAAGTGAATTTACTCAAAATTAATTAATGTATAATAAATAAACACTTGCTAAGATGGTTGTTTTTTGCTGTTGAGTTGGGACTGGTTCATAGTGGAGCCTCCAGCAGGCTTTCAGAGGCTGTAAATCATGCGGGAGGAGAGTGCCCATCTTTCCCTTACAATGTCTCTGGTGGATCTGAACCATGTACCTTTGGGTTCCCAGCACAGTTTCTTCCCCAGTAGGTCAGTCTGATGGTTTAGCAACAAGAAGCTGTGTTGCCAGCCATGAGGTACACAGTTTGACTCTAACAGTTGCTTCATGGGAGAAAGATGGGCCCTTTCTTCCCATGTGTTTTACTATCTCTGACTCTACAGAACATGACAATAACAGATTACGATGGGTGATGGAAAAGACAGTATGGAATGACTAGATGAGCAGACATTGTCTGTATTTTAATTGATGTTATGGGACAAAATATACAAGAATGACTGATTGAAGAAAACCATATGCTTTGTAAGCTTTAGTTCAAATCATAATTAAAAGAGAAGAAAAAAGTTACTTGAGTAAAATCCTCTCATACTTGTTGATGTCTTACAGCTGCAGACAGATTGCAGCCTGCGTCTCTCAAGGGGAGGAGATAATAGAGAGGCAAAGGCTCAGGGTGTGGCAGTCACAGGGTCATTTAGGAATCATGCTTTGTATCTTTATTGGGCACTTCCTTGCTGGGCATGGCCCGCGGTTCATTCTAGAAGACTTTCATGAGAAAATGTCCAGAAATATCAACACAAATGCCTATTCTGAAAATGTGAAGAATAAAAATCACAGCCTCAAGTGCAATAACTCCATAAGCCGTATTTTCTCATGTTTGGTGTTTTGGATGTTTTGGGCTGAACAGTTATGTTGTTGTGGAGGTCTGTCTTGTGTATTATCAGTATTGAGCTCTATCTTTGGCATCTATTTACTAATGTCCTGTTCTGCTTTTCTGTGTGCCATGGAGTCAGGTGCATTTCACAGTGACCTTTTGAATAACAAATCTGAACCCTGTCCTATCCTGTGCCACCCTTATCGTCTCTGACACACTTGTGCCCATTGCTGCAGTCACTGCCAATGAGCGTTGCTGAATGTCTTCCTTTCTTGCTGATTCCCCACCTTTCCAAGCATAAAGCCTCTTTCCAAACAGAAGCCCCTCCTAATAATATGCCCAAAGTATGTAAGATGAAGCTCTGTCCTTTCTGTCTTCAAGCATTCTCGTTACGCTTTCTCCAAATGTGTTTGTTCTTAGCCAGTCCATTGGATATTCAGTACCTTTTCCTAGCACCACAGCTTAAAGACCTTGGTTATTCTTCTGTCATCCTTATTTGTTATCCCACTCTCAGGTCTCTAGATCGTGGTACTAAGCACCCTCTCCATTTGTGACTATCAAAAATGGAGCTATCATTTTGAGTCACAGTCACCCCATCTGGCAGAGAAGAACTAATTGCCCAAAAAGAGCTGTGGGTGATTTTTTTTTTCTTTTTCTTTTCTTCTTATGTTGTTAATGTTTTTTAATTTGATTGTTTGGTTTGAGGAAGTTTCTCTCTTGTATAAAATTTCTTTAATTGCAATTTGAGTGAAAATTTACGAAGAAATTGATGTTCCAGTCAACAAATACACATTTTGATTCACGGTACTCAAGTCAGTCCCGCCACGTAACATCAATCTTCCTAGCTCTTCCCTGTGTTTCCTATTTTCATTCATCCTTCCTTCCTGTATCCTCATGCTTCCTGAGCATGCCCTTTTGATTCCGTGCATGTGATGTTCCAAGAGGTACATTCCTCCCTGGTGTTAAGGTTCATATTATTGAGTTGTTGTGTGCCATTGCATCAGAACCAACCCATAGCTGAGCCTCCAGTGGTTTTTCAGGGGCAAGTAGTCACAAGGGAGGAGACTGATCAACTTCTTCCCACTGTGTCGCTGGCGGATTTGAACCACATGCCTTTGAGTTGGCTACACAACTCATTACCACTAAGCTACCATAGCTCCCTGTGTATTATTTAGCTGGAAATTGAGTCTAAGGTGACTTAAGGTCCACACTTAAAATCTAAGAGCTGAAGTGTTAGGATTTCACCACTCTCAATTCCACTAGTAAGCTAGTTTTTAAAAAAAAAAAAGTATTATCTGAGTTTCGTTGCACATCCAAGATAGCTTTTTAGGTTGTAATACTCCAAGATGTGCTTTTTAGGGAGGAATATTACTCCTGATTGAAAACTACTATATTAGAAAAAGACATAATTTTAAAAAGAAAGGCATGTGACAGTCCCCTATTTGAAGCCAGCAGGCTCCCATCCTCTTAATGATGTCTCAGTGTTTGCTTGCTTATTTCTTTAACTCAGGAAAATAAAAAAAAAAGATTGCAAATAAAATAAAATTAATGTTATTGCTGCTTTCCTCGCTTGTCCTTTCTCCTCCACATGGGTGCCAAAATGAGATTGTGTTATCATCTTTGACTGTGTTTTATAATCTTGTCTGAGTTTATAGTCAAGGCGTATTATTAATAGCACATTAGTGCTGCACTAACATAAGCCAGTATTTCCCAAAAGACATCTAATGCATAAGGCAAAACCCCAATAAGCCCAGTTCTTGGTGCAATAAATCTTTTCTTGGAAACCTGTGATGTGACTTGCTTTGGGACCTGGTAGTTGAGAGTCAAAAATGGCCTCTGTGTGTTGGCCAGGAATTGTGTAGTCAGTCCTTTAAAGCAAGCTGAGGCTAGTTTGTCCAAAGAAAAGAGCTCATTGGCTCCAAACTCAAATTTGCATGCCGCCAATTGTTTCACAAAGAGCAGAGATAAACAGATTTTTAGCCACTTAGAGCCTACTTGTTTTACATAAGCTTCAAAACTGCATCCACCATCTGTTAGCCTTAGATAAGAAAAAGCCTTATGGTTGTAAGGAACTCTGGCTGTGGTGTGTCCCTTAAGGAAAGGTCTAGTGGCACAGAGGTTAAGCGCTCGGTACTTAACTGAAAAGTTGCGGTTTCCAACCTCACCAGCAGTTAGTTCCAAGGAAAAAAGATGTCATCAAGTTGGTTCCAAGTTATAATAACTCTGTACAGAATGAAACACTAGCAGGTCCTGTGCTATCCTCAAGACCACCGCTTGGTTTAAGCCCATTGTTACAGCTGGCGGCTACTCTTATCAAGCCATCTCACTGAGGCTCTTCTGCTTTTCCACTGACCCCTCGACTTCACCAAGCATCATACCTCTGCAGGGCTATGTCCCTCCTGATAGCGTGTCCCAAGTATGTGAGATTCATCAGCCTCGAGTCTAAGGGATATCCTGGCTGCATTTCTTCGAACGCAGATGTATTTGTTCTTTTGGCAGCCCATGATATACTTAATATTCTTTGCTAACAGCGTAGCCTAGACGAACTCCTCTCGGATAGTTCTATTATGTCACAAGAAGTTACTGTGAGTTGAAAGCTGATTGCAGGCTACCTAACAGCAGTTGCATCACCCTTTAGAAACGTCTGATGCAGGGATTCCCACGCTGACCCTTCATTGGATTCTTGAGACTATTAGTTGTAAAGGGAAGAGACTGCCTGCCTGTCTTTGCTGCGGGAGGAGGCTATCTTCGAGATCACCTGCACCCATCATCACTTCTCCTCTCCACTCCCGCTCCCACTGCCCAAGCACTGCGTTTGTCATGCTCTTTACCTCCTGATGGCTCCTGTGCAGCTTTGTCCTTAGTAGCCAGGAAACACTGTCTGCACCCAGCTCCCAGAAAATGCTAATTGTACAACACGATCGAGCAGTCATGCCTCATTTTAATGGTAGTTATGTTAACAGCAATTGAGTGAGTCCTTAAATCTTAGTCACCACGCACAATAAGGGCACGTCTGTAGGGTTTCTGATTGTGAGGGTTGTTGTTGTTGTTAGAGGCCATAGAGTCGAGTACAACTCATAGTGACCCTGTGACCAAAAGATCCGAGCCTACTTCTGTCCTGCAGCATCCTCACACTTCCTGACACACAAGAGCCCATTGCAGCAGTCACCTTCTCTATCCACCTGGCCGAGGGTCTTCCTCTCCTTCGCCGGCCTTCCACCCATCCCAGCATCATGTCCCTCTCCAAGGAATAGCACCTCCTAGCAATATGTCCAAAGTGTGTGAGGTGAAGCATCATTATTTTTACCTACACAAAGCACTCTGGCTGCACCCCCACCAAGGTAAAGCAATTTATTTTCTTGGCTGTCCAGGGATTTTCAGGGTTGTTGTTGTTGTTGTTATGTGCCATCGAGTCGCTTGCGACTCATAGTGACCCTATGTAAAACAGCCCTAAACTCTGCTCTGTCCTCTGCCATTCACACTGTCTCTGACACACCCACCCTGATTACCCCAGTCACTGAATCAATCTACCTCATAGAAGGTCTTCCCCTTCTACACTGTTCCTTCACCCTCCCACGCATCATGTCCCTCTCCAAGGACCTGTCTCTCTTTACAACATGTCAAAAGTGTGTCAGACGAAGCCCCAGAATCCTTACCTCCATGGAGGAGCCTGGTTTAACCCTCTCCAGGATGAATCTGTTTTCTTAGCAGTCCATGGTACACTCAATACTCTTCTCCAGCACCACAGCTCAAAGGCATCAATTCTTCTTCTATCCTCCTTGGTCATTGTCCAACTCTGATGTATAACAAGTGATTGCAAAGACCATGGCCTGTATCAGATGCACCTTAGTCTCCAGAGTGCAACCATTGCTCTTCAGTACTTTGGAGAGGTCCTTAACAGCAAACTTCCCCATCGCAATATGTCTTTTAATTTCCTGGCTTCTGGTGTCAAGAGTGTTGACTGTGGAGCCAAGCTGACTATAACTGTGAACAATCTCAATCTCTTCACCATCCTTCCAGATGCTGCCTGTTGGTCCAGTGGTCAGAATATTTGTCGTCTTGATATTGACTACAGTAAATTGTCAGCCTTTCTTCCTATCTAATATCATACACATACTCACATGCACTCATTGCCATTGAATTGGAACAGACTCATAGTTGACCTTCCTGTGGGTTTTCAAGAGGTGGTATTTTACACAGAAAGAGATTGCCCATCTTTCTCCCAAAAAGCCACTTGTGGATTCGAACTGCTAGAGAGGTGCCACTTTTGTGTTAACAGGGCAATTTCCTACCCACTAGGCCACCACAGGTCCCCTATTCAGTATGATAGCAGCATATAGAGACACCACTGAAAGGTAAATGGTTGCTTTGTTGAAATAAATTAGTGGAGAATTGAACCTGGGTCTCCTGCATGACGGCTGGAATTCTACAATTGAACCACCACCACTGGCTGCCAGCATGGGATTCTTTCAAATTAAGTACACCGGCGGGATTGTAGTGCAACTTTGAAATTAGAAAACTCACGATCTTATTACTTTTGTTTTCTCTAGGCAAAGGCAGCTCCAGCATCTCATCTGACGTGAGTTCAAGCACAGATCACACACCAACCAAAGCCCAGAAGAATGTGGCTACTAGTGAGGGTAGGTGCCTGGTCTTCTGCATTTCGCCTGGTCTCCTCAGTGCTGCCTGTGCTTGGGAGGCAAGTAGATGTGAAGGGCTCTGTTCTGTTCTCCTGAGTTGGGAGCACATGAGATTTGAAAAATGACAAGGCGGCAAGGAGGTGTTCCTTATTTTGTTTGAATTGCTTTGTGGCTAATGACCATTAATGTTGAATTGTTGGATTATAACTCTCTCAATACTAAGATAAATCCTGGTATTTTGTGAAAACAAAAGATGTGGAACCAAGGGTAGCTTTTATGGTTGTTTTATGTGTTTTGTTTCTCCGTGTAGAAAATATAATATGGTCATAAAGTCCTTGTTGTTCAGTGGCATTTTCATGCTAGAATTTTCAAAATAGTTGCACCTACACTTCAGAATTGGAGAGAATTGGGAAGATCAGAGACAGGCAATGTATTTGCTTTGAATCACTCACCAACATTTGGGACTAAAAAATTGGATTTCCTGGTTGCATAAATGAATAAGTGAAAAACTCAGCTGGGGAAAAAATGGTGCATTGATAACCGTGACAAAGAATTTTACTTTATGTAGTAAAGTACTGTGTATTGGAATAAAACATTTCCTAATAAAAGAGGATATCTTTAGTGATTGCTTATTTCTTTATGAATAGAAATCTTTCATCTGCCATCCTAATTATGTAGAGCTGACCCAACTATGGAATGAGATTAACTTCTTTTGATATACAATGCAATACACTTGTTTCCTTTCTAAAGAAGAATGCCTTCTAAACTTACTACCAAATGAAATGATGGTGTAAGACATCAATGAAATTTGGAATGAAAGGTTTTTATTTCATCAGCTGTTATTTCTAGATGGTGTATCATATTGATTGTACCCTGAGATGTACACGGAGTTAAGAAACCACGTTATCAGGCTGAATTTGTGCTGTGTGCAATAATGAAAAGCAGACTTAAGACCTGATGTTGGTCATCTCTAATTTTTAACTTTTCTTGCACTGTGTCACCTGTGTGGTGATGGTTTAACTCTGCTATCCTCTCGATTTTTTAGAGAGAGTGGATATTCTTTAATTTGGTATGTTTTAAAGAACATAGAATTGCCTTCTGCATGCTAATTAAATCCAGAATGATTTGTATGTCACCCTTACAACTGGATGATTTTATCTTATGTTAGTGCTTTGTTGTATGTAAATCACTATGCAAATCAGCAGCTTGAGGTGTTCACTGCAGTGCAGTGAAGCATCAGGTAGCAATTCAATTCTAATTTTCTGCCTGTTAATTCAAATTTGGACATTTAGAGCAGACCTGAAATTCAGCTCAGGCAATATGCAAATTGGTTAATTGGTTTTAGACATTTGTTTGGAGGTTTCTGTTCCCGTGAGCCAGACTGGAAACTGCTCTAGTGTCATTCATTTAAGATTATGCATTAAAAGTATCTATGTTTTGCAAAATCGGGACTAATTTTTAATTTTGCAGACACTCCTGCCATAGTCATTTGTCCAGCTTGAGTGGCTATGAAAGTAGTTAAAAATATGTGAAGTGATCTTTTCGTGCTGCCCTAACAGGATTTTGATTTCCTTGTTAGTTTTGTTCTGTTTTAAAAATAGAAAGATGCAAAACTCTGTGTGTTCATTTGTGCTATTTGTAGAGGTTGGGGAGAGATTGTGGGACTCTGTGGATTCGAAGACGTCAGCTTTTTTGCCTCAAAACAACTCTATAAAGATTGAAAATTTTCATTGTATTTTGCCTTTCCTTAGGGAAATTCTTTTTGGCTCAGACCCAGCCTATGTTTTATACATTTTTGTCACATTCATTTTCTGTCATTCTGCTGGTAGAATTGGAGGGCAGGGGGATGGGAAAATGTGATATTCATATGCAACAGAACTTTCAGCAACTGGGCTAAATTCTAATTTCAAGTAGAATTTCTTTTTGACTCTTGAATGGAAGAGCCCCTCCCACCCTGTTAACCCATCAAGTGCCTGTGGCTTGGAATCCCATATTTTGAATGTGTATCAATGCATTAAGTGAGGGAGTCGGTTGGAAATAAGAATGTGATTGGGTATTCCCTAGCATTCCAAGCATTTGTATAAATATCTCACTCCCAAGGGAAAGAGCATTGTTGAGTCCTTTTCAAACACTTTTCCACAATATAAATCAAAGTTATTTCAGTATCCCAATTCTCTTCTCAGCGCCCAGAAGTTACAACCATGTATTATGAGTTTACCTGTTATAAATAGTCCTAGAGAATTGGGTCTTTACTCTCTATTAATCATTTCATTTACTGTCAAACATTCTTCAAAGATGTCAACTTTCATGCATGGCTTTTGCATCATATTTTGTAGAGGTAGAGTCTGAAAGTACAGGTCACAACTTATCAACCAATAACCACAAAGAGCAATATGTTTGAATTAATCAAGGAAGCACCGCAGTGCAGCACAGCACACATTGCTGTGCAGTCTGCATTGTCCTGGTGTCCTGTTTATAGAAAAGCTATTTTTAAACACTGATAATTTGAAATAGAGTGTATTCCTCAAAATAAAATCAGTCTAATGCCAGAAAATATTTTCATGGTTGCATTTTCCTATGATACATACCAATTATGTACATGGCATTTTGTTCAGCTAAACATTAAGTAAAAGTAACTTTTGCAGTATTGCAGAGTTTGTGCTGCTTTCACCAAGAATTTAAGAATCTTTTCAAATGCTCTAATAATTCACCTGTTGCTTGTCTCAGAAGAATAGAACTCAAAAGATAGACTATTTCAAAATTGTCATTAGTGGAATATTTTTTGCTCAATTTAAATTTGGATAAGCATGTTATGTATAGGGCTATGGAATATAACGGAGTTATTCTACCAACTTTATTATGTATCTGGAGTTTTTTTAAATATTGAGTGAAAGTTTACAGAGCAAATCCGTTTTCCTTTCAATGATTTGTACATGTTTTGCTTCATGGCAGGAACTGCAGTCCCACCATGTCAAATAACTCATCTCACCTCCTCTTGAGTTTCCTGTTTTCATTCTCTGTCTCTCATATCCCTCCATAACTCCTAAAATTAGTCCTTGAACATATGCTGCATACGGAACCTTTGATCTCTTGTAGCTGATTGTTCTGTAGATTACCTATCTCTGTAGGGTTAATGAATAGAGATGACAGGAGAATCAATGCATTTGAACTCTGGAATTGGAGAAGTGTACACAATGCCCATGGGCTGACAAAAGAACAAACAGTTATGTGTTGAAGGTGCAGCCAGAGTGCTCCTTGGAGGCAGAGATGATAAAGCTTTATCTTTCATACTTTGTGAATGTTGCTAGGAGGAGCTCTTCCTTAGAGAGGAACATCATTCTCGAAAGGTGGAGGGATGATGAAAGGGAGGAAGACCCTCAACCATGTGGATTGACACAGTGACTGCAGCAATGGGCTCGAGTGGGTCAGAGACTGTGTGGATGATATAAGATAGGACAGGGTTCAGATTTCTTGTTCAAAGGGTCGCTATGAATCCTACTCAACGTAACAACAGCAATTAATGTTACTCTTTATCTTACTGCTGTTGTTAAATGCAGTGTAATTCAATACAGCTCACAGTTGCTCATAACAGTCTTGTCCTTATTCATTGTCGAGGTTTCAGATAGACACATAGCTGATGATTGGAAAGATTGTGACTTGAATCAAGAAGGCACCTTTTAGTCTTTAAATTGACATTATTGCCCTTCAGAACCTTGGAAAGATCTCTGACATCTGAATTTCACAATGCTATTCAAACTCATTTATATTTTTGTTGAAAATTGGACCAGATTTTCAGGGGCAAACTCAATTGCAGGTTTGCAAGATGAAGTATGGCCATACTCCCAAAGGTTCCACCAGGTACCTTCTGACCAGTCTGCTGTTTTTTATATGATTTTGAGTTTTGTGCCACATGTTTCAAATTTGTTACAATGGGACATCTTACTGAAAAGTCAAGAAGATGATATACACAAATCCATGCTTGTTGATTGTGGCAGTGCTGTTGAGTCAGAACTGACTCATAGCCAACTTTCAAATATATTTTCAAAGGTCGTAAATTGCATGGGAAGAGATAGCCCATTTTTCTCCCACAGAGATGATGGTGGGGGATTTGAACACCAGAGAGGCATCACATTTGGATTGGAAGCACAGCAGCCTACATATAATCTCTGCCAATGTGCAGAGGCTGTATCTGGGTACCTCTCAGGATGAGGATAAGGTCTTAGATCTTCAGATCAATATCCTGTGGATCTAGCTTGTTATTGTTGTTAGGTGCCGTCGAGTTGAGTTTGCTATTAATGACCCTATGAACAAAAGATCTGAACCCAGTCGTGTCCTGCACCATCCTCACATTTCCTGATACACAAGAGCCCATTGAAGCAATCACTGTGTCAGTCCACCTGGTTGAGGGTCTTCCTCTCCTTCGCCAACCCTTCACCATTCCCAACATCATGTCCCTCTCCAAGGAAAATCACCTCCTAGCATCATGCCTAAAGTATGTAAGGTGAAGCCTCATCATTCTTGCCTCCAGAGAGCACTCTGACTGCACCCTCTGCAAGACATCTATTCATTCTCTTGGCTGTCCATGGAGTGTTCTGTACTTTCTCCAACACCAAAACTCAAAGGCATCAATTCTTTTTCTGTCATCCTTATTCATTTTTCAGGTCTCAGATGCATAGCTAGTAACTGGAAAGAGTATGGCTTGAATCAGACACACCTTAGTCCTCAAACTGACATCACTACTCTTCAATAATTTGGAAAGGTCTCTAACGACAGGTTTTCCCAGTGCAATACATCTCCTTATTTCCTGACTGCTGGTACTAAGGGTGTTAATTGTGGATCCCAACAATATGAAGCTGTTGACAGTTTCATTCTCCTTTTCACCCATCATGACTCTGCCTATTGGTCCCGTGGTAAGAATCTTTGTTTTCTTGATATTGAGACACAATCCATACTGAAGGCTGCATTCTTGATCATTTGCAACTAGCTTACACACCGTCATTTCCTCTTCCTGTGAACACCTGAATAACCACTTTATGTGGCATGCTGACAGAGGAACAGAAGACCAACAATGATATCTTACAAAGTGAACAGAAAAGCACAGTAAAGCATACTCTGATCCTTTCTCCACTGTTTTTCTTCAGTTGCGTCGAACCTTTACTGTCACAAAAACATCAGATGAGCAGTTTAGCTAACTTTCTGGATTCTCTTTGATGATGGTTATTTTGTGCAGGTTTTGGGTCATGTTGAGATTTTTTTCCCCCCTCTTCTGAATTCATAAGTACCACCTGTGAGACGCCTGGATCCTCAGTTATATATATATTATATATATTATAAAGGTAATGTTTAACTTTCCTGCAGACTTTAAACACATTGTCCATGTCTCTAACTTCTGATTGAAAGCAGTTTGTAGCACGGATTTGGAGTGTCCCATGGTGGGATGAGAAGAGAGAGAGAGTACTGTAGCATTGTCTGTTTCTGGGAAGCACGTAGTTACGTGCTCTGTATAAGTGCCAGTGGGTATAATGAGCCTCTGGGGGTTGCAAAAAAGACAAGACTATTTACTTTGGGGCTTGGTAGGTGGAGAAAAGGAGACCCCGAGTAGTGCAAATGCATAAAGACTGGACTGCTAATCAAAAGACTGGCAGTATGAATTAAAATTCATTCTGAGGTACCTAGGAAAAAAGTCCTGGCAATCTGCTCCCAGCAGGAGACAGTCATTGAGGAGCCCATGGTGTAATTCTAGTCTGAAACACAAGGGGTCAGCATGAGTTGGGATTGGTTCATGGTCAGCTGGTTTGGATTATTTGGTTCAGGGTGCAGAAGGAGATTAAGTATAACTGAACTAAGTGGTATCTTATCGGGGAGATGAACACTTTCTAACGTTAACGTCTGCTTGCTTAGTGTTGCATCACTCAGTATATTTATTGAATTGTCCACCTTAAGAAAAATAAAATAGTACTTGGAAATTGATCGTCTGTGTGGCCCTCAGACGCATATCTTTGAAAATATCAAGAGGAGATCATCAGTCATGGTTAGCCAGCCTAAGTGAGGAGGGTTGACCAGGCGAAGCACAAGGGCTGCTGTTGAGAAAACCTCTGTGATGTGTTGGCCAGCGCACAACCATAGGGGATATTCCCTGCTCAGTGCATGGGTAGACTTACTCTAGAATCCCTGCTTCTCCTGTTTCTCCATGAAGTTCTGGGTATTATGAGAGACAACCTGTCACAGGTTTCACAAAGACTTGATTGTCCTGGTTAATTTCTCTCTGCAGCTCATATTTTACATGTCCCAGTGCACAACCAGCCCTCAGGGCTGAGGTATCACATTATTCTCCCCAGCTGTGCTTTTGCCGAGGACTGGTACCCTTGATGCAATGTCAAACCAGAGTCATTGTGCTCAAAACTTCATTCCTTTCCTCAAGCTGGGGAAAGATAGTCATCCAACTGCCTTCTAATACACTGTTAAGTGCCTTCAAGTCTCCTATGGCTCGTAGGGACCCAAAGGACAATATAGCTCTGAACTCTGTCCTGCACCATCAGCAAATGACGTTTTTGGTCTGTTGATGATGCTTTCCAAGACTGCCAAGCATGATAGCATTCTTCAAGGTCTGACTTTCTTTGATAACATGGTCAAAGTATATGAGATAAAGTCTTTTTAAAAATTTTTAAATTTTATTACTTTTAATGAACATTTACAGAAATTTTGGATTTCCATCCATTCATTGTTGCATTTTTCTCCCTGCCCACCCCTCCCCACCCCAGTTCACTCCTCTCTCTGAAAAGTAGAAGAAAAATTCCTCCATTGACATACAATCCCCCCGCCTGCCCCAGTACACTCCACTATGCAACCTTCACTCTGGACTCCCGTCATAGCCATGATAACCAATCGTATGAGATAAGGTCTTACTATCGCTTCTCCTAAGAAGTACTCTGACTGTGTTCCTTCCAAGACAGACTTGCCTGTTTTGGAAGTCCTGAGTATATTCGATATTCTTCGCCAGCACCACAATTCAAATGTGTCAGCTCTTCCTTCTTTATGGTCCAGTTTTTGCATGAATCAGAGGTGGCTGAAATAATTATGGCTTGTGTCAGGTGCCGCTCAGTCCTCAGAGTGACACCTTTACTTTGTACCACCGCCTTTAAAGAAGTCATGCAAGTTAAGTGCATCTATTGTGGGGGACTTCAAAGGCACGTGCCTTTTTATCACTTAACAGCCAGTGGTGTGTTCTCTTTGCTAAGCAGAATTCACTCTTTAACGTCGTTTCTGCTTCATATGATAGCCTTAGTTCCTGATTTCCTGACGGCGTAGAGGCTTGGGGTTCAATTGTAGAAGGCTGAGAACTTTTCCTTTACTCTTGCTGGACACAATCTACATTTCCGCATTGTAAGATGCAGACTATTTCTTGCTAGCAGCGGGCTGCAGGGCTGTCTCTCCCAGTCTTCCATGAGGTGATCTCACTGTAACTAGAATCACCTTTGACATTCAGCTTTGGAAAGCCTGCCTTGCTCAAGGGTGTTGCAGAGCAGACAGCAGACAGCCTTGAACAGCCTCACTTGGGTTGGCTTAAATAATGAAGATGATTCCTAGAAATCCAGGGTCTTTCCAGCCACTCTGGGGTACAGGAGTGACATTTCAACCTTCTCTGGAGCTGGAGAAGGTGAAGGAATATGTCCTAAGGTCAAGATCACTTGGCTGATGAAGAGTCTTGTTTCATTGAGCTGTTGTTGGAAGCTTTTAATGTTCAGACTTTGAACTTATTGGCAACCCAACATGGATATCCAGTGGATATTTTTCCTCTAAGCTCATGAAATTGGATAGATATTGGTTTATCGTCTTCCCAGGCCTCTCAAAGTCCTTGGCAAGTTTCAAGCTGATGCTCTCATTTTCACCAAAAATGCTTGTGGTGCATATAGAAATGAAGAGTTCATGTACTGAATTAATTGTTGAACTAGTCATTTTGTTTTGTTTTTTTGACACAGTGTTGTTTGGGTGGAGATGGTCAAGTCAGAAAGGAAAAGAAAATTACTTTAAAGTGGTGTTACTTTCTGGGCAAGAAAATACTAAATTCTCTTTTGTTGAGATGAACTCCAGCTGCTGTGTGGAGCTGGCTGCTGAGATAAGCAGGGTTTTGAGGAGAGGGGTGGAGTTCAAATCCATCAGTATTCGCGGTAGGAGTAGAACATGTGCTTCACATCATACCAGCATCTTCACCTCCTGGAAGAGGTCAGTGTGTTGCTTGCACATGGGCAAACTACCTTTCATTTCATTCATAATTTAAAAATAGCCTTGTAATTGATTTGCTCCATATTTCTCTCTGCAGTTGCTGCCCCCAAAGCATTTCAAGAGCCCCCTGAAAGCATCTCATTTTCAGAAATTTTCTTTGAGGCATGTGAAAGGGATTGATTCATGAGGCATGGAAACCCTAGTCCACAGAACCTGAAATCATCAGCTGATTTATTGTCGTGAGTTCGCATACTCTCTGTGCCTAAGTTTACCCCATGCTAATTTGAGTTGTTATTTCAAAGTACAAGGACATCTGGCTTTGTTTTCATTCTCCTGGTATTCTTTACAGCTTCACGAGCACACCCCTCAAGCAAAACGCTCTGGAGACACTTGGGGACAGATCATGCTTTTAATTCAAGGAGATTCTGTTTCCCAGGAATCCCTGTTTGAGTATAATATTTGGCTATTTGACTTTTTGGGAGACGCTAACAAGCTCAGACTCTTCATTGTACATCATGAGAATTTTTGCATTCAACTTTCTTTCCACATCTTGTTCCTCTTGAGATGTCGCTTTAAAACTTTCTAGTTGGCATCAGGAAGCACTTGAACTTAGAAGTCCACCACAGCTGGTGTAAAATTAGTAAATGCAGAGATGGGCTGTGAGCCCTGCTTATCTGAGGTTTCACTTTAGTGCTTGTTTTAGATTGTCCCAAGTACTACTACTAACCTCATGTTCATCATTGTATAAGTTTATCCCTAAGTGTGTTTTTAAAACACTTATGGGAAAAACCTTTTCAAATAGCAGCATAATGGCAGCATAACGGGCAATAATTGTACATGGAAATACAATCCTGATCCCTGTGCTGTCCAGAGATTAACTTTACATCTTCAGTTATAGAAAGTGAAAGTCAGGATGACATTGTATATCAACTCTCCAGGGTTAGGTTACAGACCACTACAACGTAAGTGTCCTTCAAATGTTACAGCAGGGAGACATGGGGTTTGAAATCACTGTATAATCTAATCATGGTAAAGGATCTGTAACTTTATTGTCTTTGTTAGGTGTCATTGAATTAACTTTGACTTTTAACAATCCCATATGATAGATTAGAATTCTCCTATAGGGTTGGCTAGTATATTTAAATATAAATTATAT
>NW_006399903.1:4685265-4731564 GCF_000299155.1 Elephantulus edwardii
TATATATATAGTTGTTATGTATCGTGGAGTCTGAACTAACTCATAGCTCAACCCTCAGTGGGTTTCAGAGGCAGTTAATTGGGAAGGAGGAGATTGCCCATCCTTCTCCCATGGAACAACTGGTAGCCTTGAACTGCATGCCTTTGGGATTGCAGCGCAACTTCTTGCCACTAGGCCACCAGTGCGCACACGCAGTTACAAAGTATTTGTCTGCATGATATTTTTCAGGCTCATCCATGGTAACCAGTAATTCAATAATTCTTCTTCATTCTTTAGTATTGCATAGTATTTCATTAGGGATCTCTGACAGCCCAGTCCACAGAAAGCCGCACAACTAACCCTAAAGGCCATCATCTCGACTTGTCCAAATCCACCTGCTGTTTGTCTTGAGGAAGACAAACCATTTTCTCTCATGTCATCCTCAGCCCTGGAAACAAGACGGAGGGTCTGCTATGAGGTGAAACCAATTTGAAGGCAATGAGTGAGCAATAGAGAATTTCATTGTAGTGGAGATAAGTATTATAGTGTGTTTGCCATTTGGGAACAGATGGTCATCTCTTTCTCTGTCAAAGCCAGTGGGTAGGTTCGAACTGCCAACCTTTCCATCATTAGTGTTTGACCATTGCACCAGCAAGACTGCTTAAAAGATGTGTAGCAGTTTTAATAGAAAACCCATAACTAATTATGTAACTTCAGTTCAAAACAGGTTTGTGGCATTTTTCTCTAACCATAAATATGCACACTGGACAAACTGTTGATCCCAGAGGATATGCCTTGGGTGTGTGCCTTCAAACATCTGTTAAAATCTGATGAACCTTGGTCTATGACCTCGAAGAAAATAGGTTAAAATCATACAGTGTGCACTGAGATGTGGAAAAAGTAACATAAATGAGAATTAAATGACACTGAAAAAATAACTAAGAGGAGAAATATTTCTGAATTATCTATCCAGATGAAAATATTGTGGACAGAAGGTTTGGCTAAGGGTTGTTATTGTTAGGTGCATTCAAGTCCACTATAGCCCATAGCTACACTCTGAACAACCTTGCCCTATCCTGCTCAAATCTTGCATCTCTCCCATGGTCAAGCTGACTGTTACAGGCACTGTGTCAATTCATCTTTTTGAGAGTCTTTCCTTTCTGTCACTGATCCTCTACTTTCCCCGGTAAATATGTCTTTTTCCAAGAATCAGCCTATCCTGATAACCCACCCGAAGTATGTCAGATGGCGGTTTTGCATCTGTGCCTCTAAATATCACCCTCGTCACACTTCTTACGAGACAGAGATATTTATTCTTTTGGCAGCCATTGGGCTGTTGATGTTGTTATGTACCATCGTGTCACCCACGACTCAGAATGACCCTTTGAAGCCTGCCCTATCCTGAACCAGTCTCACTGACTAGGACACACCTACTCCCATGACCACAGTTACAGTATCAATCCGTCTTATGTGGGGTCTTCCTCTCCTGTGCTGTTCCCTCCGCTCTTCTGAGCATGAAGGACCAATCCTTCCTGGCTATGTGCCCAAAGTATGTAAGACAGAGCTTCAAAATCCTTGCTTCCAACATTGCAATCTAAAGTCATCAATTCTGTTTTAGCTGCATAGGAAGCAAGTGAATATTTCATGGTCTCCATCAGCACACCTTAGTCTTCAGATGGATATCCTGGCTGGTTAGCATTTTAAAGAGGTCGTTGACAGCAAGTTTTTCTAATGCAGTACCTCATGTTGATTGTGGATCCAATTAAAGTGAAATAATTGACAAATTCAGTCTTTTCTTGCATCTGTCATGATGCTGCCTGTTGGTCCAGTGATGAGGAGTTGTGTTTTGTTGTTGTTGTTTTATATTGAGATGCAATCCCCATTGAAGACTCTAGTCTGTCATTTTCTTCAGTAAGCACTTTAAGTCCAATTCCCTTTCTGCAAGCAACATTGTATCCTCTGCATAATGAGTTGCCAGTGAGGCTTCCTTCAATCCTGATGCTACATTCTTCATATAGCCCAGCTTCTCAAATGATTTGCTCAGCATACAGATTGAATAGCTTTGATGAAACAATACAACTGTGATGCCCATTAAGGGTAAGGATAATGAAATCAGATATGTGTCAATATGAGTTTTTATTCTGTTCTGAGGGAACATGGCAAGTGATTATTAAAGATTTGGTTAGCCTTAAAAAATAAATTTAAATGTAACCATCTCTGGTAACATCGGGACTATTTAGGAAAGCTTACAATTTGAGCTGTTGAACTTAGTATGTTCTTTATAATTAAATTACCTGTTCGTTGCATTATAACCAAATTTATTTATTGCCTAAGCTGCTGCCTCTCTGTAAACTAGGTAACTTCTGAAAATCTGTGCCAGTGATATAGGGTGATTTGAGCATATCAGACATTCACTGTGCCCAATTTAATAAAGAAGTCAAATTTAAATCCAAGGATTAGTTTCAGCCGTGGTAAGCTCATCCATTTGGCATTCAAAACAGAGGAATGTGCAATGAAATCCTAAATACCATCTCAGCCTCAAGAACTAAGTTTAATTTCTCCAGGGGATTATCTTCCGAAAGGGGCCAAAATATCATATAATGGGCTCAGAAGGAAATTAGATTTCTGCTCACATTTTTTTTCTCTCAAAGAACATTTTAACGTAATCTTGCGATCACCCTGAGTCTCTCTGTGCATTTATCTTGAGTAGGCAAAAAAGGAAGTTAAACCTTTAGTCTTTTAATCTCATCTCTCAGATTTATTCTGTGTTTATCTTCTTTACTTAAATTATTAAACTACAAAATGGAAAGACTAATAAATATATTTCTTCCCAAGATAGTCTAACTCATCTAAATCTATTTTTAATGCAAGCATTTATCACTCTCAAGACGTCTTATCAGTAATATTAATAATTTAATCCCATTTAATCTAATGCCCTGAGAAAGGAAATTCATGCTTGGTGATATAGAGGTTCAGCAAACAAGAGGAAAACTCTCAGTGAGATGCATTGACCCAGTAGCTGCAGCATTGGGCTTAAGCAAGCAAAGATCATGAGGATGACACAGGATCAGGCAGTCTTTTGTTCTGTTGCCTGCAGGGTCACTATGAGCCAGAGCCCCTCAATAGCATCTCACAACAGCAATTCACTAAGTTCAGAGACTTCTGATCAAGCACATATGCACAACAGGTACAACAATCTATGTCAGCTATTGTTGTATGACAGCTCTGAACCCTGCTCTGTCTTGAGTCAATTTTATTGTCTTCCACACACCTACCCCCATTCCTCTAGTCTCTGAGTCAATTCATCTCATCCAGGGCCTTCCTCTCCTGCGCTGTCCCTCCACCTTTCCAAGCATGATATTCTTCTCCAAGGACTGCTCCCTCCTGGCAACGTAGACCAAGTATGGGAGACAGAGCTTCAAATTCCTTGCCTCCAAGGAGTAGTCCAGGTTCACCCTCTCTAGGACAGACCTGTTTGTTCTCTTAGCAGTCCGTGGTATGTTCAATAGTCTTCCCCAGCATCACAACTCTAGAGCATCAATTCTTCTATCATCCTTAGTGATTGTCTGGCTCTCTGACGCATAACAAGTAATTGAGAAGACCATCGCCTAGGAGTCACATATTGGAAGTATGGGATCTAACCTCTCAGGTGTATTTTTCTCTCTTTGAATAACATTAAAAAGAATTGTTGGCTAAATTTACTACACTTAGATAGAACACGTACCCTGCAACTCTTCAGAGTTGCCTTCGTTCCTTATTAGCTTAAAGCCCTGTTTCTTACTTTAGCAATTTCTCTTTGCTCGCTTCTTCCTCCCATCAAGTTTGAAATCAACTCAGAGCTGGCATTTCATTCCGTTTTTGGAGGGACTATAAAATTGGACTGGAAGAAATTACTCATCTTTCACTGTGGACCCGGAGGTGGGGTCAAACCAACAGAGAGACTTGATCTTTGCTTTAGTAGCCCAGTTCCCTGGGGCTTATGTCACCAGCGCTCCATATACATCTCTTAGCTAGCTCTTAGTTGGTTTTTGATAGATCTTTATTATCTGTCAAGGCCCATTACTTCTTGAACCAAAACTATTCTTGATGGAAATAAACATTTAAACAATTGAAGTCGTTTCCATGGTCTAGGAGACTGGTGAGGTAGGAGAGTGTCCCAATGACTGGACTAACGTGCTGGGATTTGATAAATGGATAGGAGTGTGGTTTGGAGAAATTAAGAATGACTCCCGCGTCTCCACAGGTGAAAGATGGAAGCTTAGGACTTGGCATTTTTCTGAGTGAATAGAAAATGGGAGGGTGGTAAGGAAGACCTGGCGTATCAGGTCCATGATATGAATGGTTAAGCTACTGCTACTATTTGAATAGAGAACTTGGTGACTTTGTGTTGAGGAATTGCAGTGCCACCCCAAAGGCATACAGTTCAAATCCACCAGCGACTCCATGGACGAAATATGGGCAGTTTCCTCCCATGTAGTTTACTGCCTCCACAAATGTGCTAGAGGGTCAGCTATGTGTTGGTTCTGACTTGATGATCTACAACAACAACAACGTGAGTTGGTTCTGATTTGATAATACACGGTAACAACTATATGAATGATTGGCAGCCCAAGAGTCTGGAGATCTACTTCCAAAGAAATCAGCCATTGGAAACTCAGTGTTCTTTCTACCCTGATATGTGTGAGGACATCGTAAGTTGGGATTGGTCCCACAGCAACTGTGTTTGCATATTTGTTCGCTCTTTAAGTCAAGGTTTGAAGAGCTAAAGCAAAAATATCTATGTGGTGTCTCTTCTCTAGGATCACGTGGGGAACATAGAAACTAGAGTCCTTATCTTTCCCTGTCAGCATTAAATAAATTGACCAAATTCTTTAACGCAAACAAAGCTGTTTTATCTGCATCGCATAGTCACACAGGCTTTATTTTGGCTTGTCAGAAGACTTCAGACTGCCCTTGGCAAGTCGGCTGAAACTCTGTCACTTGTTTGTTCAGTGACCCATCACTGACTGGTCTTTGGGCCGTTTGTAAAGTACAGACTTCTGATCTCAATTCTGAAGGGCCGATGGGCATGGAATGCTATGTTAGAATCCCAATCCCTGCTATCCCTGAAATGTTCGTCTCTGGGTGCAGCTTGACCTTAAACATCAGGCTAGCCTTTGTTTACTTCTGTATGAGTAGGAATTAACTTCCTGAGGATAGACCAACTTCCTCAGGAAGTCTCCATTTCTGAAGACTGTTAGACTGATTAACAATAAATGAGGGAAGATTGTTAAGGGTGTTCTTTTTCATCCCACCTGCTTACAGAACTTGGAAAAGCCGTATTGTGGAGGGAATAACAGATGCATAATTAAGAAATTATTTGAAGACAATTTAATAGTTATTGAAGAATCCTTAAAAGGAGTTCGGCTTGCAGGAAGCGGGGTGTAATGAAAGCAATAATTATAAATATCACCAGGAAACCTTCAGTTGCTTAGAACTGCCATTGCATTCCAAGGTTGGGTGGGTCACATGGTGTGAAGGATCCTTGGGTAATTAGATATGTGTGGACAAATGGAGTTTGGGATATATTGTTATGTGCCATCAAGCCTGCTACCACTCATAGCAACCCTGTGAACAACAGGTTGTGACATTGCCTTATACTGATCATCTTCACGATATCTGATATATTCAAAGCAATTGCTACAGTCTCTGTGTCAGTCAGTCTTGTTGAGGCTTTTCCTATTTCTGTGACTCTCCACCTTTTCCAGCTTGATGTCTTGTCCAAGGACTGGCCTCTCCTGACAGCTCTTACATGATGATCAAAGAAAGGAAGCAAGGGAGTAACTGGGAAGATGGAAAGAGAGATGGGAGGGAAGAACGAGGGCGAATGGGGCTGGGAAGATGTCCGTAGGTATTGAGGTGAGTAAACCTCCGTGTAGCACCACTTCCTGTCCCTGAAAATATTAGGAAAACCTTCTAGATTCATGTAGTGGTTAAGGAGGTTTTTCCTGTGAAATGCGTGAAAGGCTGAATGTTCAGATTGTTTGAGAAGTCACCTTAATTGCAAATATACAGTTAAAGTTATTTTCCAGACCCCCTATAATCCTCTGCCATTGAGGTGATACATGACACAAGATTGTGCCTCGCCTCTGTCCTCCAGGGTGAGTGGAGGGACTGAACCGCCCACCTTTAGTGTAACAGCTGAGTGCCTTAACCACAGTGCCACCAGAGCTCCTTAACTTTATAGAATCCATCAATTATACTCCCTTAGTCTTGGAGATGGTGAAGGTGGAGAGCTCTTTGGAGGCAAGAATGATGAGGCTTTGCCTCACATACTTGGGACATGTTGCTAGGAGGTGCTGCTCCTTGGAGAGGGGCATAATGTTGGGAAGGGTAGAGGGTCAGGGAAGGAGAGGAAGACCCTCAACCAGGTGGATTGACATGATTACTGCTGCAATGGGCTCTGTGTGTCAGGAAGTGTGAGGATGGCACAGGACAGGACTGGTTTCAGATCTTTTGTTCATAGGGTTGCTATGAGTCATGCTCAACTTGATAGCACCTAACAATAACAAAAACAAGTGGACCAACAATTTAATATTTGGCTGCTAGCTTAATGGTGGTCCATACCGACCCAGTAGTTCTGCAAAAGAAAGAATTGCAGATTTGTTCTCATAAAGTGTACAGTGTAGAAATCCTTTTGGGCAATTTGTTACAAGGAGTCACTATAAATTCAAACAAACTCTATAGCACTTAACAAACTTCGACAGTTTGTGCACATTTAAGCTTCTGTTTTTCTTTTGTGGGTGTATAAGACTGTTTTAGGTAATTTATATTGACATATATCATTTATATTAACTTTGCTCTCCTGAGTATAATTACAAGCTCAGAGTACTCCCGTTATTAATAATTATGATTCTCTTCTGGATACTTGCCTTTCATAGTTTCTTCTGTACAAAGTTTTTACGAAAAGTCTTTGTCCTTCCAAAATTTTCCTTCATGCCTGTAAAACCACACTTGCTTTATGGCCACGGAAGAATGCTTCAGACACATCTTTTTTTTCCTTGCCCAAGACTCAGGCCCAGATATGTACCAAGTAGTGATGTTCGTTTTACAGAGGTAAATCGGGTACCAAGCAATGATACCAGTCAATATCCAGAGTTTATCAATTTATCACTCAAAAGACACACACCCTCTGTTTGCCAATGGCTCCTTTCTCTAGAAAGGTACTTTTGTAGACATGACATGCTAATTTTTTACCTGCAGAAAATATTGGCATAGCAACACTTCCGAAAATACCCCCAAGGAGAAGGAATGATAGGCAAAGAAGTGTACACAGTGTGTATTATTTGGGTAAGAATGCTGCAGTGATGTCCTACTGTTTTTCTAATGGGGAGGTTCAAAGACTGAAGATTCATCTACTGCTCAGGCACACCAAGCAAACATGCTTTGGTGGTTTGACCTATCTGTTCTCCCTGCATGCCCAGGAGCACATGCACCATGGCGATGGTAGGAATTGGCCATTATTTAACATGTAGGAGTTGAGATGCCCTTTTGTATGACATTGTTGTATTGTGCTGCCCTGGGAGCACTGGTGGGTTCAAACACTGTACCTTTGGCTTAACAGCCAAGAGCGTAACTACTGCATTACTGGGCCCTTTTAAAAAAAATTAGACCTTTATAGTTTGTTTCTCCTCTTCCTTATTCTTTTCTAGAAATAACGTATTTTGCTTTCAGTAAGAATTTACACACAACAGTTTAGGTTCCAAGTCAACAATTTCTTCAGTTTACCCCAAGATGTTCCTTGTCATTGAGGTTGGGTTCTTCATAGTACATTATTTTGATTCTGATTGTTACATTTTCATTTATCTATTTTAATGTAGTTGTTTAGTCTTGTCAAGGTCAGGGATGGTGTTTTGTTGTTTGTTTTGGTTTGTTTTTAGTTATTTTGTTTGGTTTTGTTGTTAAGAGACATAGGACTTAAATGTTATTATTATTTTTAACCTATTTATTGTTTAGCTATAAGGTGAAACTTGGGGGCAATGAATAAGAACACCTGAAGAACATTTGATACCTTTGAATTGTGGTGAAGAACAGTGAGTCTGACATGCATGGTCGAAAGAAGAAGCAAGTTTGTCTTGGAGAAAATGTAGCCGGGATACTTCTTACCAGCAAGGGTGGTGAGACCTCATCTTACGTACTTTGGACATGTTAGTAGGACGGGCCAGTTACTGGTAAAAGACATCATGCTTGGAAAGGTAGAGAGTGACTGAAGGAGAGGATGATCCTAATCGAGTAGTTAGTGACTGGAACAGTGAACATAAAAGACATTATGACAAAGTATGGGAAGGTGCCATCTGTTGTGCATTTGGTCACTATCCTCGTCTTGAGTTGTTTGCTTTTGTTGTTGTTGTTGTGTGCCGTCAAGCCACCTGCAACTCACACCAACCCTATGTACAACAGTCCTAAACCCTGCTCTATCCCTTGCCAATCTTATTGTCTCCGACACACCTATCCCCATTACCCCAGTGACTGAATCACTCTACCTCGTCGAGGGTCTTCCTCTCCTGTGCTGTCCCTTCACTCTCCCAAACTTGACTCTCCAAGGACTGATTCCACTTTGCAACATGTCCAAAGTATGTCAGATGAAGCTTCAGAATCCTTGTCTCCAAGGAGCAGCCTAGCTTCACCCTCTCCAGGACGAACCTGTTTGTTCTCCTGGAAGTCCATGGTATATTCAATACACTTCTCCAACACCACAGCTCAAAGGCCTCAATTCCACTTCTGTCATCCCTAGTCATTGTCCAGCTTTCTGATGCATAGCAAGTAATTGCAAAGACCAAGGCCTATATCAGGAACACCTTAGTTATTGCTTTATATTGGTTTGCATACAGAATCTGTATACATTGTGTTTCATAGTCTTTCCCACATTGTTGTTGTTATGTGCTGTTGAGTCTCCCATCACTCATAGAGACTGTAAGGACAACAGCTCTGGATCTGGACCCTGCCCTATTCTGAGCCTGCCTCATTGTCTCTGACCCAATCCCACACCTACAGTCACTGAGTCAGTCCATCTCATCCAGGGTCTTTCTCTCCTGGACTTCCCTCCACACTTCCAAGCATGATGTTCTTCTCCAAGGACTGGTCTTTCTTTGCCAGGTGCCCAAAGTATGTGAGATGGAGCTTCAAAATCCTTGCCTCCGAGAAGCAGCTTGATTTTCCCCTCACTAGGACTGACCTGTTTGTTCTCCTGGTAGTCCATGGTATGTTCAACACTCTTCTCCAGCCCCACAGCTCAAAGAAATCAATTCTTCTTCTATAATCCTTAGTCTTTTCCAGTTCTCTGATGCATAGCAAGTAATTGTGAAGACCATGGCTTGAATCAGGATTACCTTTGTCTCCAGACTGACATCATTGCTCCTCAATACTTTAGGGAGGTCCCTGACAGCAGACTTTGCCACTGCAGTTTGTCTTTTGATTTCCTGACTTCTGGTGCCAAGAGTGTTGTTGACAATCTCAATATATTCTCAGTCTATCATGAAGTTGCCAATTGGCCCAATTGTGAGAATCTTTGTTTTGTTGATGTTGAGCTTCGGTTCATATTGAAGACTACAGTCCTTGACCTTCTGCAGCAAGCACTTCAGGTCCTCCTCAATTTTAGCAAGCAAGGTTGTGTCATCTGCATAACATAGATTGTTGATGAGTCTTCCTCCAATCCTGATGCAACATTCCTCCTCATAAAGTCCAGCCTCCCAAATGATCTGTTCTGCATATAGCTTTAAAAGGTATGGAGATACGATGCATCATTTTAATTTTTTTTATATCCCAAAAGGGACCTTGTTCTATTAATTTTCACAAGCTGTATTTTACTTCTTAGAAATTAAGAGGGTGTTTTGTAGATCTAGATTGGAACTACCAAATTTAAGAAATGAATCCATCGTATCTTGGAGATTTATAAAGAGTGAGATCTGACTAAAGGATGTTTTTGGAAAATCAAGGATAACTAAATTCATCTTTTAATCTCAATGAGAACCAAGAATTAAAATGAAAGTTCTCAGATTTTTTTCTTCATCTCATTCTTCATGTGTGACCTGTAGCAGTATTTTAGCTAAAGCTTCCCCTGGAGATCAGAAAGAATCTTATTTAACATATGTGTTGGTTAGAGAGCGCTGGAGGCAGTGCATAGGGAGTCTTAGTGCTCAAACAAGAGTTGCACCTCTCTGGAAGTTCAATTAGGCATTCTCTTCCCAGGCAAAGAGAAGAAGACCCTCAATGAGACGGAACTGCAGCAATGGGGTCCAGTGTGTCAGGGATGATAAAGATGGCGCAGGATAAGACAAGTTCAGATCTTGATTCATTGGGTTGCTGTGAGTTTTACTCAACTCAATAGAACCTAATACCAACAAAAACCTTTTAGAGAGTCAGCTATGAATTGGTTCTTGCTTGAGGGCAATCAATAAGCTATATGTTGATTATTTTTTATTGTTAGATGTTGTCTAGTTGACTACAACTCATAGTGACCCTGTGAACACAGATCTGAAACTCACCCGGGCCTTACCATCTCTAACATGCTTGAGCCCATTTTTTATAGTCCATCTTGTTGAAAGCCTTCTTCTTTTCCACGGCCTCTCTCTACCTTTTCCAACATCATGCCTTTTCCCAAGAACCAGCCTCTCTTAACAACATGCTTAAAGAAAGTGAGATGAAGTGTCATCATTCTTGCCTCTACAGAGCACCCTGGTTGAACTTCCTTTAATACAGATTTGTTTTTCTTTTGATAGTCCATGCGGTATTCAGTACTCTTATCCAACACCAAAGTCAAAGACGTCAATCCTTTCTCTGTTAATTTTATTTATTATCCAACTTTCAGGTCCATAGAAAGTCATTGAAAAGACTATGGCTCAAATCAGGTGCACTTTCATCTTTAAACTTACAACCTTGGTCTTGAGCACTTTAAGGAAATCTTTGACAGTGGATTTCACCAATCCAACACATCTTCCCCCCCACTTTTTTTAAATGAAATCCCTAGTAACGTCAGTCTTTTCATCATCTATCTTGATGACACTTATTAGTCCAGTGGTGAAGATACTTGTTTCCTTGAGGTTGAGATATAACCAATATAGAAGGCGTTAGTCTTTTCTCTTCTTCAGCAAGTGCTTTAAGTCTTCTTCACTTTCTGCAAGCAAATTCATGCCATCAGCATAATGCAGGTTGTTGGTACATCTTTCTCCAATCCTAATGCCATGTGCTTCTTCATAAAGCCCAGTTTTTGGAATTATTTGCTCAGCATACAGATTGAATAGGTGTAGAGAATGGATATGAGTTGGCTGTTGTCCTTTGGTCCTGTTGATTCAGAATTCACTCACAGCTGACCTGCAGTTTTCAGAGGCAGTAAATCTCACAGGAGGACATTGCCCATCTTTCATCTGCAGAGCAGCTGATGGATTCAAACTGTGTACCTTTGGGTTGGCAGGGCAGCTCTTTACCACTATGCCATCCATTAGGAGGATTTAATAGAATGAGTGACATCCATTGCTTCACCTTGTATAGGTGTTAGCTGTTTTGTCTTCATCAGCTTCATCACATTTGCTTGCTTTGATTGATGCAAGTTCATGTTTAGACAGAAGTTCGATACATTGCTGCAGGACAGGCAGGCAGTTGTTTTTGCTGTTAGATTTCCTCAAGTCACTTCTGACTCATAGCAACCCTTTTCTGTAACTGAAGAAAATAGTGGCAGATCCTGTCCCGTCCCACATTTTACGGTGCTTAAGTCCATTGTTGCAGATATTGTCTCAATCTGCCACATTGAGGGTCTTCATTTTCACTGACCCTCTCGGCTTTACCAAACACAATATTTTTCCCTGAGACTGGCCTCTCCTGATACCATGCCCAAAGATTGTAAAATGAGGTCTCACCATCCAAGAAAGCATCTAAAAAGAAACCCGGCTACTGTTTTTTGCAAAATAGTTTGTTCTTTTGACATTCCAGAGCTTATTCCATATTCTTTACCAATACCACAAATTAACACCAGTAATTCTTTTTATATTCACTGTCATGCTTTTCCATGCTTGTGAAGTTCTTGAATCAGATCCACCTTAGTATTCAAACTGAAATCTTTGCTCTCTGACACATTAAAAAAGGTCTTATGCAGCATATATACCTAGTGCACTTTGGTTTGTTTTTTGAAAAATTTTATTTTATACTGGTTTACTTACAAAGTTGGTATACATCGTTTTCACACTGGATCTTTCTTCTTTTCTTTACCCATCTCTCCCTCCAACCATCAAATTTTGAAACCCTATGATTAACCCCCAACTCCTGCACCTTCACACCTTTTCACGCCTATGATCCTCTGCACTCCCCCCTCCCCCTGTTGAATCCTCATGTTGTGCTCGTTGATTGCTGTCAAGAGTCAAGCACGACTCATAGCAACCCTATCAACAGAAGGCCTGAAGCCTTTCTATAACTATTGTCATTTATCACAGTTCATAGAGTTTCCAGAGGCATGTTGTTTAGGAAGTGGATACCACTTTTGCATGGTCTATAATAATGGTCTTATACAGTATTTGTCCTTGTGGGACTGAGTTAGTTCACTTTGCATAATACTCTCTAGTCCCTCCCAAGTTAGGTAGTAATTTACAAAATCATTCCTCCTGTGCGCCAGCTTGATTTCTTGAATGTTGATGGTGGATCCAAGTAAAAGAAAACCATTGACAACTTCAATATTTCTTCATTTATCATGATGTTGCCTGTTGGTCCAGATGTTAGAACGTTTGTTTTCTTTCTGTTGAGGTGTAAGCCACTTGGAGAGCATTAAGTGTTTCAGTCTTTGGACTATTGTGCATATTAGTGTAATAAACACTGCTGTACAGATTCCTGTATGTCTTCTGACTGTCAGTGTTTGGGGTTTTTTTGTGTGTGTTTGTTTGTTTTATTTTGTTTTCTAAGGAGCCTTAATGTATAGTACATAATATGCTGGGATGCGGGCTGAAAGGTCAGTGGTTCAAATCCACCACCTTTTCTTTGGGAAAATGGTGGTCAGTTTCTTCCAGTGAAGATTTGTAGCCTCATAAAATCTAGTGGAGGATTGCTGGGACCCAGAATTAATGCCACAGGTAGTAGGTTTGATTTTTTTTGGACTTAAAATTACAATTATTGGGTCATATTATAGCTATGTGTTCAACTTTTTAAGGACCTGCCAGATTGTTCTCCCTGCTTTTTCTATTTAAAGAAAATGAACACTGAAGGTCTTATCTGTCCCCAAAGCCAAAATAAATTCTTGGTCAATTAAACATTTTAATGCAATATAAATTAGTAATTTTATTATCCTGAGGTAAGAAAACTTTTCAAAGTCTGATGAGTTGGGTAAAAACTATAAATCCAGGGATATATATCAGCATATGTTCACTAAGGCCTGGAGAAAAACTTTTTTTTTTTTTTTTACAATTATGTTTGTTGTTCCACTTAAATTTTAAATGTAGTTTCTTTTTAAAATTGCTACACTTCTTAGAACTTTTAATGCCTTAGCATGTGCTGTTAATCTTCAAGTGGAAATATATTTTCTTTTTTAAATTTCTCAGCAATGAGAACATCCTAAAACAAATGAATCCTGGAACTGAAACCAAACCATAACCCACTGCCTTTGAGGTGATTCTAATGCATGGTGACTCTGTGCCTCTGAAAACCTGCTGAAGGGTCATTTGAGACTCCATCGTACCCCAAAACAACAGTATAATGTAATAGAGTTGTTATGAGTTGTAGTCTACTCAGTAGCACATAGCAACAACAAGAATGTAACGAAACAACCAATTAATAGGTAATATTTTTCTAATGGTTAAGATTATGTGATAAGGATTGATGTTGCTATTTTCCTTTCAGTATGGCTAAGTATAAGTTTAAAGATTTCTGTTTAAAGACTAAGGTGCACCTGATTAAAGCTGTGGAATCTTCATTTGCTTCCCATGTGTCTCAAAGTTGGACAATGAATAAGAATAAGGAAAACTGAAGGATAGATGCCTTTGAAGTACTGTGTTGGTGGAAAGTACTGAATACACCACAGACTACGAAAGGAATCAACAAGTCTGCCTTAGAGGAAGTGAAGGCATGGTGCTCATTGTTGTTGTTATGTGCCATCGAGTCACTTGCAGCTCATAGCGACCCCTATGTACAACAGCCCTAAACTGCTCTGTCCTGTGCCAATCGCACTGTCTCTGACACACCCATCCTGATTACCCCAGTCACTGAATCAATCCACCTCCTAGAGGGTCTTCCCCTCCTGTGCTGTCCTCCACCCTCCCAAGCATGATGTCCCTCTCCAAGGACCGGTCTTTCCTTACAACGTGACCAAAGTACATCAGACAAAGCCTCAGAGTCCTTGCCTCCAAGGAGCAGCCCAGTTTAACCCTCTCAAGGATGAATCTGTTTGTTTTCTTAGCAGTCCATTGTACCCTCATTACTCTTCTCTAACACGAAAACTCAAAGGCATCAATTCTCCTTCTATCCTCCTTAGTCATTGTTCAATTCTCTGATGCATAGCTATGCAAAGACCATGGCATGTATCAGATGCACCTTAGTCTCCAGAGAGACACCATTGCTCTTCAGTACTTTAGAGAGGTCCCTAACGGCAGACTTTCCCATCACAATACATCTTTTAATTTCCTGGCTACTGGTGCCAAGAGTGTTGACTGTGGAGCCAAGCAAACTAAAGCTGTAAACGATCTCAATTTCTTCACCATCCATCCTAATGCTGCCAATTGGTCCAGTGGTGAGAATCTCTGTCTTTTTGACATTGAGCCTCAATCCATATTGAAGACTGCAGCACGAATGTTGAGACTTTATCTCACATACTTTGGGCATGTTGTCAGGAGGGACCTTTCCTTGGAAAATGACACTGTGCAGGGTAAGTGGGAGTGTCAGAGAAAGAGAGGATGATCTTCAATGAAATGACTTGACACAGTGACTGTCACAGTGGGGCTTGAACATGAAAAAATCACGAAGAGGACCCAGAAGAGGCAAGCTTCTTAGCTGTTGTTGTTCATAGTATCACTATGAGTCATAGTCAGCTCAGTGGCACCTAACAACAACAGCAACAGTGTCAGGTATATGTGAGTTAAACATCCTACTAGGCAAATAAGGAGCTCTGGTGGCCTAGTGGTGAGAAGCTGCCCTTTAATCCTAAAGGTACTTGGTTCAACTCTACCAGCTGCTCTGTAGAAGAAAGATTGGCAGTCTCCTCTTGTGTGATTTACTGCCTCTGAAAAGCCACTAGAGAATCAGCTACAGGACAGTTCCAACTTGATTGCTAACAGCAACAACATTAGGCAAATATAATTTGCCATATCATTTTTTAAAAAAAATTTTAAAGATTTTTCAATTTTGAAAAATGGCCAGTAGACAACATCATGATGTAGAAAGGATTGAAACTGTTAATACTTTAATCTTGCTTGGATCTACAATCAACACCCTTAGTACCAGCAGTCAGGAGATGTCTTTCCATGGGTCAGACACCTCTCCAAAATACTTAAAAGCAATGATGTCAGTTTGAACACTAAGGGCGGCCTGATTTGCGTCATGTTCTTTTCAGTTACTTGCTATGCATCTAAGAGTTGAACAATGAATAAAGACAACAGAAGACGAATTGATGCTTTTGAGTTGTGGTGTTGAAGAAGAGTTTTCACTATTTCATGGACTGCCAAAAGAACAAACAGATGTGTTTTGAGAAAGTGCAAACAAAGTGCTCCTTTGAAAGCAAAGGATGATGAAGCTTCATCTCTCATACTGAAAGCATGTTGCTAGAAGAGGCTTTTGATTGGAAATGGATATTACTCTTGGAAAGGTGGAGGGTTAGCAAAACAGAGGAAGACCCTCCCTGCTGCCCTGTGAGGTGGACTGACAAGGTGACTGTAGCAATGACCTCAAGTGTGCCAGAGATGATGAGGATGGCCCAGGATAGGACAAGATTCGGGTCTCAACGCAACAGCAGTTAACAACAACAAGATGAACAGACTTCCACAGTTCCTTCTCTGTGTAAATTTAGAAGCTGGAGCTCCGGCATATACTTCTTATTTGTTCTCTTTGCCTTTTCTCAGCCATATTTGGACTCACTAAATATTGCTTAAATGCTTGCCTCGTATTGTATGTGAGCAGTTTCAGACTTTGACCTTTGGAAACTTTGAGTCTCGAAAGAAAGATACTTTTTTTCTCCTTTCAAAGATATATTACACACCAAGACATATTCCCATGTGCATGCTGAAAAGCAGAGACTTAAACTGAGATCTGAATGAGGAACAGAATGCAGTAAATATTCCTGTGAATGTGCATGTGGGGAGGTCAACAGCAAAACACCGTAACCAGTTGCAATGCCCAGGGACTCTAGATGATTATTACAGGGGAATGATCATCAAAGCGTGCCTGGAAGCAGCATGTGAACTAGTTTTCTGCAACGAGGTAAGTGAGTAAGGAATGGAGCGTAATAAACAGGGAAGCAGCTTCCAAATAGCTTATACCTTCATAGATATCTATCTATCTATCTATATCTATATCTATATCTATATCATCTATATCTATATCTAGATCTATATCTAATCTATATCTATATCTATCTATCTATCTATCTATCTATCTATCTATCTATCTATCTATCTCTATCTATCTATCTTTCTCTTCATTTTGTTCTCTTTGATCAAGTTCTTGTATGGATTGTTAGGTGCCTTTGAGTTGACCGTGACCCATAGTGACCCTATGACTAGCAGACCTGACCTGACCACTGCCCTCACCTGTGCCAGGCTTTGAGATGTGGTGGTAGAGATGATGGTTAGCTAACCCATAGAATGCAAAAAACAAGTAAAACAAACACAAAACCACCAAAACCCCCCAAACCAAAAAAACAACCCCTCTCCAAAAGCCCCAAAGAAACAATTTCCTGCAGACAGTGCGCCAGAATGCTCCTGAGAGAGAAGGATAATGAAGCTCCTTCTCACATACTTTGGGCTGCCAGTTAGAAGAGGCTATTCTTTGGAGAAGGACCTTGTGCTTGGAAAAGTGGAGGTTCAACAATAGAAAGAGGAAGCCTCTCAGTGAGATAGACTGACAGGTGGCTGGAGCAATGGGCTCCTTTGTTGCACGGATGATGAGGATGGTGCATGGATTGAGAAAGTTAACAACAATTACTGACCCTTCTCAATGTAGAGATGACCATCCCTGCCCTAGAACACAGCCTCTCACTGGGACACGGAGCAGAACCTTTCCCCATGTCCTTCCTAAGGTTGCCCTGGATTCTCCTTGTGGAAAAAAAGTACATTGGCTTCTACTTGTGCTCGGTTTCTGAGACTGAATGTCTGACCCGTTATTTAATATGTGAAAGCAAGTACACTGTTTTTTCAAGTGGTCAATTGCTAGTTGATGCCCCTAGTGGTGACATGTACAAGGGAACAGAACCTTGTCTGGCTTGTGATGTTCACAAAATCACTGGGCTGCTTGAGCCCACTCCCATTGTTGTAGCCATTGTCAATCTGTCTCTTTAAAAGCTTTCCTCTTTTTCGTTGACCCTTACCAACTGAGAAGTGTGGTGTCCTCTTCCTTAGGAAGTTGCATTGCTATCCTAAAACCCTCTCTTGGGCTTCGAATCCACCAGCAGCTCCTGAGGAGAAAGATGGGCAATCTCCTCCCACACACTTTACAACATCTGTGAACATGCTAGAAAGTCAGCTGGGCTGGCCGATGCCAACCTGAAGGCCCCAAGTTTGAGTTCACTTTACCACACATGATGTGCTTTGTCAGGGATTGACCTCTTCTGAGACCATTCCCAAAATGAAAGAGACAAAGCCTGGGCGTCCCCACTGCTAAGGAGACTTGAGACTATACTTCTTTCAGTGAGATTTGTTCATTCTTCTGAAAGTACATGATCCACTTGCTGCTCTTCACCAACTCCATGATTTGAAGGCATCACACACTCTTAATATGACTGTTCTTTCATAAAAATCTCGCTCATATTTATGGATAAGAATTTTGATTTTATATTTTGGAAATAAGTGTCTTCAAATTGCAATAATGACTGGGCCAATTGTCAGCATCAGGTTGGATGATGAAGAGACTGAGATTGTTGACAGCTTTAGTTTGCTTGGCTCCACAGTCAACATTCTTGGCACCAGTAGCCAGAAAATTAAAAGATGTATGCGATGGGAAAGTCTGCTGTTAGAGACCTCTCTAAAGTACTGAAGAGCAATGGTGTCACTCTGGAGACTAAGGTGCTCCTGATAACAGGCTATGGTCTTTACAATCACTTGCTATGCATCAGAGAGCTGGGCAATGACTAGGGAGGATAGAAGGAGAATTGATGCCTTTGAGCTGTGGTGCTGGAGAAGAGCATTGACTATACCATGGACTGCTCAGAAAATGAGCAAATTCATCCTGGAGAGGGTTAAACCTGCCTGCTCCTTGGAGGCAAGGATTCTGAAGCTTCATCTGACATACTTTGGGCATGTTGCAAGGAGGGACCAGTCCTTGGAGAAAGACGTCATGCTTGGGAGGGTCGAGGTACAGTGCAGGAGAGGAAGACCCTCTATGATGTGGATTGATTCACTGATTGGGGTAAAGGGAGTGGGTTCGTTGGAGACAGTGAGATTGGCACAGGATAGAGCAGGGTTTAGGGCTGTTGTACATAGGGTTGCTATGAATTGCAGGTGACTCGACAACACATAGTAACAACAATAATACAAGGTCCCTTACTGTTTTTGCTATATACTCTTAAGTGGAGATAGTCTCACAGCTGACCTTCTAACAGGTTTTCAGAGGCAGTAAATCACATGAGAATTGATTGCCCATCTTTCTCCTGAGGGAGTTGGTAGATTTCAAGTGCCTTCCTTTGGATTGACAATACGATTCCTTACCACTAGATCACTAGAAGTCCTACTCATAGATACAGGGACCAAATTTCACAGTGGGTTAGTGGCATAGTTCCTAGGGGGTGGGCTGCTAATTCAGCCACTGTGCCTTTAGAGTGGTTTGAATCCACCAGTGGCTCCAAGGGAGAAAGACTGATGGTTTCCTCATAGGAGTCACAGCCTCTACAACACGATGAAAGGTCACTGTTGGTTGGAGCTGACTTGATGACAGTGAGCAAATGTCAGGAAAAAATGATACATTAAACCAATGAGTCTTTAAAAATTAATGTTTATTGTGAAAATGGCTTTTTTGCTCAGAATGTGTCAGTGCACATTCTTTCTAGTCTTTTCAAGATGTGTTAGGACTCATTTCTTAGAATGTGTGGCTACTGATTAGAGTTCTGTGTGTTTCCCCCCTTGCATATATCGTACCCTTGATGACTAACATCTGTGTTATCTTTAAAACGGGGGCAGGGGGAAATGAAATGTGCCTGCATATTTGCAAAAGTAAAAAACTCTAGGAAGTACAAGATTGATGTGTTACATACTATATCAGATATTGGCCCATTTGGAATTGCAAGTAGTATATATGCTTTATGCTGAAAGGAGAAAGAAGTAAAAATGTTTCCAGTGGACCACATGTAAGGAAGACTAAAGAAGAATCCATGGCTTTGAATTTGTGTTGTTGGTGGACAGTATGGAACATCCTATAGATTGTCAAAGGACCAAGAAATATGTCCTGGAGGCAGTGTTCTATAGAGCTCCTTAGAGGTAAGTCTGGCGAAATGTCATCTCACATACTTTGGGCATGTTGCTAAGAAAGGCCAGTCGTTGGAAAAAGGCATCATGCTGAGAAAGGTGGAAGGTGAGAGAGAAAATGGAAGACCCTCACCAGATGGATTGACACAGTGACTGCAGCAGTGGGCTTGAACATGATAGAGATTGTAAGGATGGTGCAGGATTGGACACGTTCTGATCTGTTGGTCACAGGGCTGGAATGAGTTAAAGTTGACTTAGTGGCTCTTAGCAACAGCAATATGTAAGTCTGACATCTATGAATGTAATGGCTTCGTTTCTGGACAGGGAGGCAAGCTCTAAGAAGGACAGCAACATCACTCTGCAAATGTCACAATTCAGATTGATAAACTTAAGGAGTTTGTGAAAACAAGACCAAAACTGTGAGACATTTTAGGTGAAGTCCTTCACACAGAGATACCAAAGGAAAATGGGTGGGCCATCGTCACCAGAAACAACAGAAAAAGAAGCACAACAAAATGACAAAAGTAAAACCTGGCCTGACACTAATCACACTTAATGTGAATGGATTAAATGTGCCAATCAAGAGAAAAAGAGTAGCAGAATAGATTAAAATACACACACTCACACACACACACACACATACACAGAGAAAATAAAAAAATTAATAAAAAAGAACAACCCACAACCCACCCATCAATATGTTGCCTATAAGAGACACATCTAAAAAATGAAGAGATCAAAGGATGGAAATAAAATATACCAAAATGGAACCCCAAAAAGGCAGAAGCAGCAATACTAATCTCTAATAAAATAGACTTGAGAATGAAAACCACCATAAAAGATAAGGGCATTAAATACTGATTAAATAGATCAAGAAGGCATAACCTTGGTCTACATTCATGCAGAAAATAAATGATAGATCTACAAAGTACATAAAACAGTGGTTAATAGAATTGAAGAAAGAAATAGATAGCATAGCACCACAATAGTGGTAGGAGACTTCAACTCATCACTGTCACCAAACGATGGGTCAACTCAAAAGAAACTTAACAAAAGATACAGAAAGAGCTAAATTATACAATCAGCCAACTTGACATCGTGGATGTATTTAAGGTACTGCACCCAACTAAAACTCAATTCACTTTCTTCTCAAGTGCACATGGTACATTCTCCAGAATCAATCACATATCAGAACACAAAACAAGCCTCAACAAATTAAAACAAAAAGACAAACAAACCAAAAAACCACAAAACAACGACATTGAAATAATACAAAGTATCTTCTCAGACCACAATGCCATAAAACTAGAAATAAACCACAGGAGGGTAAAAGTTACAAAACCACCCATATGGAAACTTAATACCTCTATACATGATTGAATTATAAAAGAGAGTTGAAAGAATCCTTCAAGGCCTCCATTAAAAAAAGACTGATAACACAATTACAAAATGGGCAAAAGACACAGAAAGAAATTGTAGAGGGAAATATTTGGATGGCCAACCAACATATAAAGAAATGCTTGAAATCACTGGCAATAAGAGAGATACAAATAAAAACCACAATGAGATATCATCTCACTCCAGTAGCAGTAGCAACATTTAACAGGACAGCAGCAATAAATGTTGGAGAGGATGTGGCACTATAGGAACTCTTATATACTATTGGTGGGATTATAAAATGGTATAACCACTCTGAGAGGCAGTTTGGATTTTCCTCAGAAAGCTGAACATAGAAATTCAATATGACCCAGTTATTCCACTGCTTGGAATATACCCCAAGAAAATGAGAATTGAGGAACAAATGGAGATTTGGATACCAATATTCATAGCAGTGTCATTCAGCATTGCAAGAACATTGTAACAGCCCAAATGTCCAACCACAATTGAATGGATTGAGGAATTATGGTCCGTTCCCACAACGAGATACTATGTAGCACAAAGGATCAATGATTTTGTAAATCATTATCTAACTTGGGAGGGACTGGAAAGCATTATGCTGAGTGAATTGACTCAGTCTTGTAAGGACAAATACTGTATAAAACCATTATTGTAGAGCGTGTATGAGGATCCAGGGGGAGGATGATGGGAGCAGAGGGGTGAGGGTGAGCAGGGTGGTGGTGGTGTGGTTAATCAATCATCAGTCACACAATTTGATGAGTGGAGGGAGGTGTGCATAAAGGAAAAGGGAAAGATTGTGCGTGAAAAGCAATGTGTATGAATTTGAAAGTAAACCAGTAAAATATAAAAAAAATTCTTCTTTTAAAAAAGAACATCTTTAAATTCAGATATTCTTTCTGATAGCTTCCCCTATTCAAAGTAAGAATTAAAAATTCTTTTGCTTTAAAAGTATATTATGCAATATTTGTCCTTTTGTGACTGAGATATTTCACTCAGCATAATGTCCTCCAGGGTCATCCATTTTGCATAATATTTCATGAGTTCCTTGTTTTTCAATGCAGCATAGTATTCTATTGTGTAAATATACCACAGCTTCTCTATCCATTTGTTTGTTGATGGTCACTTGGGTTGTTTCCACCTCTTTGCTATTGCAAAGCCGCAATAAACTTGGGTTGCATATATCTGCTTGGGTGACAGTTATGGTTTCTTTAGGGTAAATTCCCAGTAGTGGAATTGCTGGGTCAAATGGTATCTCTATTTGCAACTTTTTGAGAAAGCGCCGTACAGCCTTCCAGAGTGGTTGCACCATTTTACACTCCCACCAAGAGTAAATAAGGGTTCCAGTTTCCCACAACCTCTCCAGCAGAGTGAAGGCTGCATAATGGAGTGGCCTTGGGGGAAGGAATTGCATAATAATGAAAGATTTTTCCTTTCTTTTCAAGTAGAGTGAACTGGGGGGAGAGGGTGGGTAGGGAGAAAAGTACAACAATGAATGACTGGAGATCCCAAGTCTCTGTAAGCTTTGATTAAAATTATTTTTTTTTAAAAAAGTATATTATGGAAGCAAGTCTCCAGGCACTGCAGTTTGACCTTTTGTGAGTGGTTTCTTCAAAGCTCTAGTTTTACATCCTATAGAAAAAATGTGTGGGGCGGATGAGACAGGCACAGAGTCAGGGGAAAGTGAAAACACAGCTAAAGAATACCGCACATGAGCAGAGACAACCAAGAATGGGCAAGCAGAGAGCGACGGGAAGGCAGATTAGTTGCTTGAAGATAACAAGGTACCATAGGCAACATGTCAAAGCCGAAGCAGAGAATGACAGAAGACAGGACTACGTGAGGATGACAGGACGATGGCAGAGCAGTGCGCACACTTGTCCTTTTGAAAGCAAAGGATGATGTTCACAGAAATGAGCAGGCGTGCCGATGACAGGTTTGGCTGTGCATGCCACATGGTAGCCAAAATTCTCTCTCATCTTTATTTATATGCCTTCATTTACACACACCCACACACACCCTGGCCTCTAGTAATGGAATGGTTAATTCAGCTGTTAACTGAAAGGTTGGCCTTAGGAACCCACCCAGACCTTCCGTCATCAAGCTCATTGCCTCGGGGACTTGAATGGCCAGTCTCTGTCACACAGGACATTGTGACTTGCTAAGGAACTCAGTGGTACCTAACACCAGCATACTAATTTAAAAACACGTATGAGGGACCGGTCATTGGAGAAGTACATAATACTCAGAAGGGTAGAGGGACAGTATAGAAGTGGAAAACCTTGCATGAGATGGATTAGGGTGTCAGGGTCAGTGAGACTGGCTCAGGACAGGGCAGACTTCAGAGCTTTTGTATATAGGGTTGCTATGGGTGGCAGGTAACTTGATGGCACATAGAACAATAACAGCAACATGTATGTGTGGGCATGTGACTCTGTGTGTGTGTATACATGTACAAACATGTTTAACCCAACAAGAATGAGGCAGAGGCTGTTATTATAACTGAGGAGGCAAGGACGGAGAGGGTAACTAATTCACCTGATAACAGCTCATTTTGACTTGAACCGAGTTCATCTGTGCTGGCCTCCACCCTTCATGATAGAGCTCTGTGATTCAGAATTGTTAGGTACCATCAAGTCGAGTATGATGTACAGTGATCCTGTGAACAGCCAGCTTGAACCCTGCCCTGTCAGGTGCCATCCTCACCATTTCCAAAACACTTAAGTCCATTGCTGAAGTCACCCTGTCAAGCGTGATATCCTTCTCCATTGAATAGCCTTGCCTAGCTGTATGTCCAAAGTATGAAAGATGAGGCTTTGTCATCTTTACCTCCAAGGAACGCTCTGGCTGCATCCTCTTCAAGATGTATCTGTTCTATTGGTGGTCTATGGGATATGTAGCACTTTTCTCCAGGACCACAACTCAGAGTGCAATGGCATGTTTTCAAAAGAATCTCTCAAATGAATGAACATCAACAGGTGGAACTAGGCACGCCGCAGAACACGAAGGTGCTAGAAATGAACCACTGATTTTAATATGGGAAGCCAGCATAGCCTGTAAAACTCATTCATTCCTCAGCTTATCAAATTAGCCGCCTCCCGTATGTCAGGCACAGTGCACAGCACCAAGGGTAAGAAGCTACACTGCCACCGTCCTTGACTCTCTAGAGCTGGTCTACGGTAGGATTAGCTGCACAGAGGACCATTATTTCAATTTCACACTAGGGGTCTAGGTGAGGTGCTTCCAGTGGGACTCAGAGGAGCACCTGAAGATGTATAATGAAGAGTCACTTGGTGGGAACTGGAAAGGAGAGTTGTGCCCACACAAGCTGACACAAGGAAGTGTCAGATGTTGTGCTATGAACTTGCTCGTCTATTTCCTTTTTCTTTCTTTCTTTTTTTATTCATTTTAATGAAAGTTTACAAAGACTTAGAGTTTCCAGTCATTCATTGTTGCACTTTTCTCCTTGCCCACCCCTTACCCCCCAATTAACTTTTCCCCTTGATGAGTAAATGAAAAACTCTTTCATTGCTATGCAATCCCTCCCCCAGAGTCCACTGCACTGTGCAGCCTTCATTCTGGATTCCTTTCATGACAATAATACCTAATCACATATCCCTTTTAAACAGTTCTCTCCCTCGTCTGTTGTAATGCAGTATATACATCATTCCTCCCCTTTTTCTCTGTCTTCCCTCCACTAGACCAAGCAGGTATATACTCGTCTAGTTCTGGAAACTCAAAGTGGCACCTGGGTCAGCAGCATCACATTCCAGGTGTGTACTGGAGAAGCAGACTCTCAAGCTCTTCCTCAGATGGAGATTCAATATCTGCATTTGAACAAGTTCCCTTGGGGGACTCGTAGATAAATGAGTGGTTGAGAATTGCCTTGGTAGCGTATGGTGCAGTCTTTCCGTGTTGATTGCAGGAGCGTGGTTGCGGTGAGCTTGAGATGAGATGGTTGCATGCCAACTTGAGTGAGACTTCTGCCAAACATGATAAAAAAACCAAAGTGCATGCAAGGAAATTGTGTGCCCATCTGGTCCTCACATGCCAACTAGTTTATAATTTCTAGAAACACATTTGGTGATTGCTAAGTATTATTAAGGGGCGACAGTGGTGTACATGCAAAAGGTTGTGTCACTGCTGGTTCAAATCGAGCACTTGTTCCTTAGTAGATAGATGGCTAATGGGTTAAGATTTAGTCTCAGAAATCCAGAACCAGCATGACAGCAAAAAAGGGGTAAGTGAGTGAGGTATTATTACAGACCCTCCATGGGTTGGATTGACACAGTGACTGCCTCAATGAGCTGGAGCATTTGGAGATCTTTAGGATGGCTTAGGATAGGGCAAGGGTTTGATCTGTTGTTTATAGGTTTGCTATGAGTCATATTGACTTGAGGGGTTCCTAACGAGAGGAAACTCTACCAAAAATGGTTTGTGAAAAGCAGTATTTCATAATTTGATCCTATAAAGTATGTAAAGGTTGAAAGCAATGCTCTGAAACTCTCTTTCACACTGCACTGAACAATAGTCAGCTAGAAAATGAGAATTCTCTACCTATACCGGGGAGCTCTGGTGGCCTAGTGGTAAGGATTTGCACTGCCAAGCCAAAGGCAGGTGGTTTGAATCCATCTGTGGTTATGAGACAGAAAGATGGATAATCTCCTCCCGTGCAATTTACAGCCCCTGAAAACCCACTGGAGGATTGGCAATGAGTCAGTTTCAACTTAACAGCACATAACAATGACGACCTATACCAGTTGTGTTTTCTCACAGACGTAAAGACACTGAATCCGAGATTCTCCAGTTGGCTGCACTCAGTAAAGGAGTGATGCTTGTGTTTCATTATAGGAAGTCTGTAACATCTGAAAAGCACTTAGATGATTAGTTATTGAGCAGGGCTTGTATGTCTTCAGTTCATCTCTAACCCTGTGATTTATTCTTAAGTTCCTAAATAGTAGAGCCCATTTGGGTCCTAGTATCCAGAAATATCACAAAGAGAGGAGGAGTGTATGGGACAGCCTACAGAGAGTAGGTGAGGACTGGGCATCGTGGGAATTCCTCTACAGGAAAGTGTGTCTCTCTCACAGCTAGCACTGCCATTTTTGTAAATGTGACCTCCAGCATATTTGGGCATTCCCTAAGGGTTTGAAACATGCTTCTGACTCAATCTCAGCACATTTACCAGTGCAAATCATTGGTGTCTTACAGCTCACAGGTGTCTTAGAGTTGTTTGAGCCCAACCCTAGCGCCATGATTTCCTTCCATTCATCCCTCCTGCTTCTGTGTCCTTGTGTGAAGAAGTGAACACGGCGTCTGTCCTTTTGTAGCTCTCACATGTACATTCTTTCTGTTTTGATATTATTTTGTTGTATTTTAGGTAGAAGCTTACTCAGCAAATTAAATCCCTTGTTAAAAATTCTTCTACGCATTGTTCCGTACCATTGGTTACGATGTTCACATATCAACATTCTCATTATTTCCATTTTGCATTTTCTGTGTTCATCGATCTACTTTCCCTTCTCCGTTGCCTCTCATCTTTGTGTTTTGGTTCAATGTAGAAATATTTCTGCTTGTTGCAAAAAAGAATAAAAAGACTATCTTTCAGCTTGTTTTGGAAGGGTGTGGGGCATGTGGTGTGCTCAGCCCAGTTTGGGCTATAGTAGACTGCAGATCTCTCTCTCCCTCCCTCCCTCCCTCCTCTGTGTGTGTCTGTCTGTGTCTCTGTTTCTGTGTGTGTGTCTCTGTTTCTGTTTCTGTGTCTGTCTTTATGTCTCTGTGTGTGTCTCTGTTTCGGTGTGTTTGTCTCTCTCTCTTTCTGTGTCTGTGTCTCTCTCTCTCTTTCTGTCTTTTCTCTCATCACCATCAAGCTGGAACCAATTCACAACTCATAGCTGGCCTTGCAGCAGGTTTTCAGAGGCTGTAAAATGCAAGAAGGAGATTGCTCATCTTTCTCCCATGGAGCTGCTGGTGAATTGGAATCTGCAGAGAGGCACTATCCTTGGGTTCTCAGTGCAGCTCTCTGCCAACACTGCCTTCAGAGCTTCCTATGTCAGTTCGTTTACCTTTTCCACATAACACATGGGCCCATTAATGCATTAAATGACTTAAACCTAGTAGGAGACGGTTCTACCCAGCACTCAGTTTCTAATACAGAGGAGCTTAGAAGGACTGCAGTAATGAAGCATTTGGGCCTCTGGAAAAATTAAAATTGATACTATGTGAAATCTGCTGTTACCTCTCTGAACTCCACTGTCCTCTCCCCTCCCCTGCCATGAATGTGATATGAGAATTAACTGTCCTTTCAGTCGTTGTTTGTAGATAGAAGGATGCTTGGTTTGTTCTGGACTGAGGCAGGGGGTGCCTGGGCGAGGCAAGTAGGATGCTTAGCTGCTTGTCTAAAGGCACCCAGAGGTGCATCAGAACAATGGTCCAGCAATCAAGTTCTGAAATAAAAGTCACTGAAAATGTTATGGAGCAGACTTCTACTGTGACACCCTGTGTGGACATGAATAGTAATTAACTTGATAGCAACTGGTATGTTTTGATAGACCTAGGTGGATGTCATAGCAGAACCCTTAAGTAAAACAGATAAAGCAGTCCTGAGTTGGTGGCGGGGGGCGGAGAAGGCATTCACATCAGAACTTTCATCAGATGTTCCCATTCTCCTCTATGTCCTTAAATTCTTATACCTCTCCCTCAACAACTGGGCCAATTGGTGTTACGGCTTTATTTAAGAAAACGAGAACTGTGGCTCTTCAATCTCATAAATTAAGTGCATACTTTGAGTAATTGCTGTCTGCTCTCTTCTCGTGACCAGACTCTCAATTATCATTTGTTTAGCAGAATTCATTTGCCTTTCCCATATAATGCATGGACCCTTTTTGTGTGTTTAAAGATTGTTTGTTTTAGGCACTGCATGATGAATAATGCTTCGAGAGTGCCAACATTTTCACATAATCATTTTTTATGACTGTTAGAAGATCACATCAAGTTTTATGCACCCAGATTAACTCTAGAAGCAAGAGGGCCAATACTCAGGCTTCCTTGTGGTGCTGCTGTTCCTTCGGTATGTTGTAATTATTGGTCTAGTCGTTCTCATTTGCAGTATTGAGAGGAAACACCCATGTCCTAGCTAGACATTTGCATGATTGTGATTTACAGTAGCCACCAACATATAGCCAGACATCACATGCCTGTTCTACTGTCCATGGATTCATATGTCAGGACCTCATTGCTGTGAAAACTCACACTGACCTCCTTAGAACGGGGGTGAAAGGCAAGAGTGTAGAAATATGAATCAACTTTAGAAGGAAAAGACCTGGGAACACCTGGCTATCTCCTCAGACCTCCCGCAGAGTGAATACCATAGGAAAGAAAGGTGTGCTTACTTCTTTGAAATGTTGAGTAGAAAACTATGTACTATTCTGGGCTTTTCCAGAAAGAGCAAAATTGAAGGCTAAGTTCAGGAAAAGCATTGGAAGGGAGTATTTTTCTTTTTGACCATGCAATGCTCGTGAGAAAGAGTTGTGTTGCCAACCCAAAGGTAGGAGGTTCAAATCCACCCGTTGCTCTGCTGGAGAAAGATGGACCACACGCCTCTTTGTGTGATTTACAGTCTCTGAAAACTTCCTGGAGGGTCAGCTATGAGTTGGTTCCCACTCTTGGGCACTCAACACCCATTACCGCCACCATAAACAGTTGAAAAAGTTGCAGGTTGATGAGATCCAGTGACGTAGTGGTTAGAGTGCTTGACTGCCAACTGGGAGGTCAGCAGTTTGAACCCACCAGTTACTCTAGAAGAAAAAAATGAGACAGTTGACTTCTGCGGAGAATACAGCCTTGGACACCTCATGGGACAGTTCTGTGTACTGTGGGATTGTTTTGCGTTAGAAGGGACATGATGGAACTAGGTTGGTTTCTTTCTTGATGGTCAAAGATAAAGAAGTCTTTCCTGCAAGTACAATGGGATTTAAGGTTTCAGGTTCTTGAAGGAAAGTATATGTCAATTGAAATCAATGACCATTTGTGTGAGAGGCAGGCTATCCATTTGCCATAGTGATGGCCTAGCTACTTGATTAGCTCAGAGTGGACACTCACTCTATGCCCAAGTGAGTAATTATTCAAATCTATGTCTCATTCAGTGTTTCTGTCTCTTCTAAAACAAAAAGAAAGTATTTGTGAATGAGGCACCATTTTGCCATTCTGAGCCCTCACTTATTAACAGAAGCCATGAACTTGTCAAGCCACAAAAGAATTTTCATTTCTTAGTTCATCCTCACTGATAGTTTATGCTGATGATTGATGATGATAATGGTTAGAGAGTAGTCACATTATGCCCTTGACCTGGGAAACAATACAGCAGTAATGCTAACATGGTAACAGTATCTTGTCTTCTGCTTCAGTTAAACAGATTTGTCACTTGACCAATTTACCACTTTGCCTACAGGAAGAATGCTTCATTTCTGAGAAGACACGTCCCTCTTCTTCTCAGGTTATCCTCAGCTTGACCTTTTCTTTTAGAGACTAGATTTGGGCCATCAGACGTCAGCAATGAACTTGAAGCCTTAGTAAAGCCTATTCTAACAAAATTGAATGGCAATTGTGAGTTGTTCCTTGGCTCAGAGTTTCAGATACAGAGACTCTACTGTACCCAACAACAAGCAAGTTCAGTTCCCGTCACTGTAAGGAAGAGGGCATTTGTTACCCAGGTGTGCACTAGATATGTGGTGGATGCCTGGTCCTCGTGTGTTCACCTTGGGTAGACCCTGTGGATGAGTTTAATGAAAGAAAGTGGAAGTCTCCAGTTCCATGTGTCTTTCCATCACCCTAGGGCTTTTATATCTTACTTTATTCACTGTTTACTAGGGGTGCTGGCCCACTCTGATAATCAGTAGTTGTCATAGAATGGGAGAAAGATGTAGTAATCTCTGTCCTTAAAAATTTACATCATTGGAAATCTTAGAGGCTACACAGCCCTACAGGGTTACTATATGTCAGAATTGACTTGATCACAGTTATTGTTGTGAGGTCCTGGCAAATGGACTGCAGAGCAGAGTGACACTATGGGTTTATATCTTCCAGTCATGTATATTCACATACTCAACGCACAGATTCATAGTTATAGATCTTCAGTGAAAATCTACCTTCCCTTGGCTTGGTCCATCATGGTGGGGAAAGTATTGCATGTTTTCTTAGGTTGTTTTTATAACTTTTTGTCCTCTTTACAAATGGTTTACTTAGTTCAATTGTATATGAAACTTTACCAATTGGAAGTTCTGTCTTTCTAACAAGAGTACTTGGCTGCCTTCTTCACTTGAAATTGATAATGTAATTGCCTAACTTTCCTCTCAAACATGGAATTTTGGCATGTTTAGAGTTTTCTTTCCATCCTAACAGTCATCCACAGCTGATGACTTCATCTGTGTTTCAAAGAAACTCTGAAAGTCTTGGAGGCATTGAGGTTTAATCGGGGTGGGTAAAGAGGGCACTATGTTAGAAATCCTCATTAAACCACTGGCTTTTCGGGAAATGTTGATAACTCAACCATTCTGAAACTTAGTATCTTATTTTCTAAAGTGAGGATAATAGTATATGCTTTGTTTCTCATGTTAATTGAAGGGATCAGTTTGACCCAAGTCAAAGCACATGCAAAAAGTTATTTCCTTTTGGACATTTACATACCACTGGAAATGATAATAATTAATAATTTAATGGGTGATTACTTTGTGTGTCAAGTTAGTTTTATCACTTCTAATTTAATCATCACAACACCCCAATGAAATAGCATCATTCTTACCCCATTTTACAGGTGAAGAAACTGAGACAATGGGGGCAAGTATCTTGCCTAAGATTAGATTGCTAGTGAGTTGTCAAGTTATGAATTAAACCCAGACAGTCTGGCTCCAGAATGAAGAATCTGAAGCAATGCCAGGAAATAATTTTCACCAAATTTAGCTGGAACCGTGTTTAAAAACTGCCCCAAATACTGCCTCTCTGACTATGGCAGGGTTTGAATAGATACTCTCCTACATTAATGGAAATTAGACATTATCCTTGGCTGATCTTAGTCCTCAAATCATTTTCAGCTGTTCCAGGGCCTTGGAATTGCTGGAAATGTTTAAACATTACATTGTTGGTTTAACATTTATTTTGTTATTTTGCAATCCTCGAGAATTTTGTTTTAATAGTGTTAATAGCTAATTAGCATATGATGCTTATGCAGAGGACTGCTCTTCCCACCGGTTGAGACATTAAGGACTATGAGGTTCGCAGACTAAGATGGTATCATGAGAAGTGTAGTTGACAGTCATCCTGGGAGAATATGACCAAGCAATAGTGAAAAACGTGGAACCTGGTGTAGCCTGGTTGATTGGTTCTGGAGTTCACTGAGGGTGCAGACCAGAGTCTTGGTACGCTTGTCGATAGGACTATATCTGGTGTATCTGCCCCTTCCTGACTTCCTCACAATCTCTGCTCTGCTTATGTTATTCAATGCTGCTCTAGCGCAGATGAGACTCTGAATATTGCATTAGAATGCCGAGAAACCAAAGCTAAAGGAAGAAATCAAGAAATTAAAGAGCTGAACAGAAAATTTCAAAGGGTAACTCAGGATGACAAAGCAAGATATAAGGAAATGTGCAAAGAGCTGAAGTCAGAAAATCAAAAGAGCCGAACTCGCTCAGCATTTCTTAAGCTGAAGGAATTGAAAAACAAATTAAAACCATGAGTGGTAATACTTAAGAATGCTTTGGACAGAATGTTAAATGATCCAAGAAGCATTAAGAGAAGATGGAAGGAGTATACAGAGTCACTGTACCAGAAGGAATTGGCTGACACATAAGAATTTCATGAAACATGTTTCATGAATCATGAGCCTGTGGTCGTGAAGGAGGAAGTTCAAGTTGCTCTGAAAGAGTTGGCAAAAAAGCAAGGCTCCAGGAGTTGACGGCATACCAACTGACATTTTTCAACAGACGCTGCCCTGAATGTGTTCACTAAGTTGTACCAAGAAATTTGGAGGACAGCCAGCTGGCCAATTGACTGGAAGAGATCAATATTTGTTCCCATTCCAAAGAAAGATGGCCCACCAGCATGTGGAAATTACGGAACAATATCATTAATATTACATGCAAGCAAGATTCTGCTGAAAATTATCCAAAACCGACTGGAGCAACACATTAACAGAGAACTGCCAGATGTGCAGGCTGGGTTTAGAAGAGGCCGTGGTACTAGGGATATTATAGCTAATGTTAGATGAATTTTGGCAGAGTACCAGAGGAATGTCTATCTGTGTTTCAATGACTATGCAAAGAGTTTTGACTGAGTGGATTACAACAAACTCTGGCTGGCTCTGAGAAGAATGGGAATCCCAGAACATTTGATTGTGCTTATGCAAAACCTATACTGGAACCAAGAGGCAATCATCAGAACAGAGGAAGAAGACACTGCGTGGTTCAAAATAGGGAAGAGTTCCCACCAGGGATGTATTCTGTCTCCATATCTTCTCAATCTGTATGCAGAACAGATCATCCGGAATGCTGGACTATAAGAGGAGGAATGTGGCATCAGGATTGGAGGAAGATTGATCAAAAATTTGCATAGTGCCACTGTTGTAGAACGGGACTGACATCAGGCTTGGCGTGAAACTGAGAAAAATGGAATAAATTTTATATACTGCATTGAAACTGATGAGGGAGAGAACAGTTTAAAAACTATATATATGATTGGGTATTATGGTTATGACAAGAGTTCAGAATGAAGGTTCCATAGTGGAGTGTACTGGGGTGGGAGGGTGGGAGGTACTGTATATCAAAGAAGAAATTTTTCTTTTACTTTTCAAAGAGAAGAGCTAGCTGGGGGAGGGGTAGGTGGGGGGAAAAGGCAACAATGAATGAATGGAAAGTCAAAATCTCTCTAAATGTTCATTAAAATTCATAAATTTAAAAAATCTATGTTATGCAGATGACACAACCCTGCTTGCTGAAACTGAGGAGGACCTGAAGCGCTTGCTGCAGAAAGTCAAGGACTGAAGTCTTCAATAGGGACTGAAGCTCAACATCAAGAAAACAAAGATTCTCACCACTGGGACAATTGGTAGCATCATTATGGATGTTTAAAGATTGAGATTGTTAACAGTTTTAGTTTGCTTGGCTCCACAATGAACACTCTTGGTACTAGCAGCCAGGAAATTAAAAGACAAATTGCATTGGGAAATTTAGCTGTCAGGGACCTCTCCAGAGCACTGAAGAGCAACAACGTCAAGCTGGAGACTAAGGTGCGCCTGATCCTGGCCATAGTTTTCGCAATTGCGTGTTATGCATCAGAGAGCTGGACAGTGACTAGGAATGATAAAAAGAGAATTGAGGCTTTTGAACTGTGGTGCGGGAGAAGAGTGTTGAATATACCATGCACTGCTAGGAGTATAAACAGATTGGTCCTGGAGACGGTGAAACCGGGTTGCTTCTTGGAGGCAAGGATTCTGAAGCTTTGTCTGACATACTGTGGGCATGTTGCAAGGAGGGACCAGTCCTTTGAGAGGGACATCATGTTTGACAGGGTGGAGGGACAGCACAGGAGAGGATCATCAGCGTAGATTAGATGGATCAATTCAGTGATTGGAGTAGTGGAAGTAGGTGTGTCAGAGACAGTGAGGTTGGCACAGCATAATGCAGGGTTTAGGGCTCCTGTACATAGGGTCGCTATGAGTCACAAGAAACTCAATGGCACATAACAACAACAACATAGATTATGTCACAAGTGGATGGCTTTAAAAATATAAATGTATTATCTTACAATGTAGAAGTCTACCAGTCCAAGTTAAGGGTGCTGTCTTTAGAGAAAGGTTGTTGTTGTTTTTTTTGTTGTTGTTGTTTTGGTTTTTTTCTCCTCAGTGTCTCCTGATCCTAGGAGTTTGCTAGCACAGGAATCTGAGTCTAAAGGATGAACTCTGATCCTGGCTCCTCTCTCTTTGTAGTACTGAGGTCCCTCTTTCTGTGCTTGCTTTTCTCTCTTGTGAGATAAAAAGGTTACAAACATACCCCAGGGAAATGTGGCTTAGTTGAAGATTGTGGTGGAGTTCCATTCCATCCTTTTGAAACGGATTGTCTTATTTTATGATGGTTTTCTTGTTTTTGTGTCATTGAATTGGAACTGACCCACTGCTGACCCTCCAGTGGATTTTCAGAGACAGTAAATCACACGGGAGGAGATTGTCCATCCTTCCCCCATGGAGCAGCTGGTAGATTTGAACTGTGTGTCTTTGAGATTGCAGTGCATATTCTTACCACTTGGCTACCAGATTTCCCTATCATATCATGGAGGATTACTGAATAATACCTAAATTGCATCGTTACCTGTTTTTGGGTAAGGATACAGTTCAATTCATGACGGTAGCTTTTTGAGAAATGGAACTGCACAAAAGCAATGTGTGCTTACTTTTGTGTGTTGGCCTGAGTCTTGGGGTCACCTCAATTATAGTCTAGTCTTAGATGTTAAGAGGCACTAGCTAAAATGTCCTTATGCCATTTCTAGTAAGCTTAGAATCTGTGGATTCCTACAGTAAATTCTACCATAAAAATGTGAGGATGATGAACAAGGCCTTAGTGAGGAGAAAAGAATTCCCTTGCGTTGAAATTCTTTGCAAATTTATAAAGGCAAGAAGAATTGACTTCGTTAAAATTTACTTAAGATTCATGAAGAACTACTGAAATAAAGCGTTAAATCCTCAGAGAATCTGATAAGGTAGCATTATTATCTTTCTTTATGCAGAAAATGGAATGCACTGGATTTAGCTTTCCACACCAACTTCTATGTGCATTAGAAAACCTTATACTACATTTCTTTTATTTCCTAGAATTTATCAATATTTAGAGGCCACAGTCAATTTCCATGTGGTTTCTTAATACATTATTTCCCCAATCTATGTGGCTAAATATGGTGAAATCTAAAATCAAGGAAGCAGCGATACTAAGTGGTCAGGGATAAGGAGCATTTGAAAGCATTGTTGGTGAAGGATCCAGTGGTGGGCATAGTCAAGTAGGGTAGTTAGTATGACACACTGGTGGGTCAGTGAAGTCAGAGAATTCTCACCTCCGTTCAGGAGACTCAAGGTCGGTTCCTCACTAATAGACGCTGTCATTGTCAGATGACACTGCCCGTCTGTCATTGCTGGCTTGAGAGTTGTTATGATAATCAACAGGCTTTGGCAGAGCTTCCAGACTCAGAATACAGAGATAAAAGTGTGGATATCTGCTTCTTAAAGTCAGCCAGTGTTAACCCTGTGGTTCCCAACAGCCTGATCGTGGGGATGGTATAGGGGCAAGCAGTGAGTTGTTTGATTGTGCGTGCATGGCCGTGTTGTTGTTAGGAGTCCAGCAGAACTCAGAGCAACCGTATGAACAGCACACATCTGAGCCCTGTCCTACCCTGTGCCCTCCTTTTCATCTCTGACTCACAAGAGCCCATTGCTGCAGTCACTGTATTTATCCAGCTCATACTAAATGGTGCTTGCAGCAGTTTCTCCTCCTTTGGAATGATTTCCGTGTAAATTTTACTTTTTTTTGTTCCCATGTTTTATTCAAGGGTTTATACAAAATATTCAAGATAAGTGACTTTTTAAAAAATTATATTTTATTGATATTTTAACAAAAGTTTACAGAAAACTTGGATTTCCATTCATTCATTGTTGCACATTTTCATACTCCCCCTGCACCCTCAACCCACTTTGCTGTTGCACCTCTTATTCTGGACTGTTGTCACGCAAATAATACCTAATCATATTCCTTTTAAATAATTCTTTCCCTCATCTGTTTCAATGCAGCATTCACTATATAATCCCTCTTTTCTTACTTTCCCCGAACCCCCATGTTAGTCCTGTTTTATAACAGTGGCATTAGGCAGTATTTGTCCTTTTGTGACTGAGATAATTAAATCAGCATAATGTCCTCCAGGGTCACCCATTATCACTCATCTTATTCTTCTTCATCCTGGTTAATCTGGAAGTAACGTAGTTCATAACTTTCTTTGCTGTTAGCAACTATGCACAACCAGTCCTGTAGATTATTCTTCAAATATTTTTTGATGAGATATTTCAAATACCATTTGGAAAAAGACACCTTAGAGGTTACGGTTATCTTGCTCTTGCTTCTCTCGATGGTTACAACCCCTCCTCCGAGATTACCAGCTTTTCCATTAACCTTGATTCTTTCTTGAAGAAATTGCTTAAAATTAGCAGCATCCATGAATCCATCTTCTAGCGGAGGGGTACAGTCAAGGGTGAACTTCAGAACCTGCTTCTTTTTTTTTTTTACCCCCTTTTGCCAAAGGCTTTTTTCAAAAGTGCTGTGGCAGCAGCAAAGTCAGAAAGAGTGTAGGTTCTACTTCTAATACTGTATTCCTCGATTGTTCATAAGGATTTTAGAGCCCTGCTATTTTAGACATGGATAGACAGTCCTACTTTCTAGTTTGTCTTAATTAGAGACCTCTGTTAAAACCTGTCAATTATTGATGACACTTCTGGTATTTGACATATGAGTAGCATAGCTTCCATCCTTAGAGCAACCATGCCATGAGTCAGGGCCAATTCAATGGCATCCAACAACAATGACGACAACAACAGCATTCCTTTTATGCTTATTCTATCTTAATATTGTATACTAGACCCTGAAGGACATTTACATCCACTTCATAATAGACCAGTGACATTAAAGGAAGAGGAAAGAGAGGAACATCCACAGTTCTTGAAGTATGTTGGTGCCCCTTTAAATAGTATATTGTTGTTGTTGTTTATTGCAGTTGAGTCGAGCACGACTCATAGTGACCCTATGAACAAAAGGCCTGAAGACTTTCTATACTTATCGTCGTTTCTCCAAGTTCATAGAGTTTTCAGAGGCATGTGGTTCAGAAAGTAGATGCCACTCCTGCTTCCAAACCTGTCTTAAACTGGGAACTTCACCCAACACTGTCCACCATGGACCGCCATTATGGCATTTGACCCCCAATGTCAGAAGATTCAGCATCAGAGCAAACCCAGATTACCTCAGTGCAGCAAAGTGACAGAGGAGTGCTCTACAGCTTAGAAAAATGTTCTTGAAAAAATAACACTAGACACTTGGGGCCCAACCGACTTTTAAATACAAGGTGGGGAGATAGATATAGAGATAGAGATAGATAGAGATAGAGATAGAGAGATAGAGATAGATAAAATATGAATGAACAAAAGGCCTGAGGCCTTTCTATAATTATCATTGTTTTTCTAAATACATAGAGTATATAAAGGTTATAATTTCTATCTTTATTGTAACCCAAATGGGCATAAACAAAATCCAGCAAACCAACCCACTGTCATTGAGTCCCTATCTCTCAAAACAACTCTATAGAAAAGTGTAGAGCTGCAACATAGAATTTCCAAGGCTGTTAAGTATTTGCAGAAAAATGATGCTACATTTTGCTCGCATGGGGAATGCCTGGCAGGTTTGGGCATTGAAACTTTCCTTTAGCAGCTGAATAGCTTAGCACTGCACAAAAGGCTCTCTAGTTTACAGATGAATAGACTTAAAATAAGATTGACTATCTCTTAACTCATGCAGCTAGGAGTGTTGACACCAGAATTTGAGACTAGAATATATGTGTTTCCCTTTTATCAAGGTCTTTTGAAAGCCTCGAGATATGAGAAGACACTGATAAGTATTGGTATGTGCTTCTGGGGAACACTTGTGTCCATCAATAGACTCTAAATATCCACTACATTGTTAATAAGGGCTCTTTAATCAAGGGAATATAGATGGACAGAGTGAACAGTCACCACATTTTTATTTCACACACCTCATTTTTTGAATTATTAATTTTAATGAAAATTTATAGAGACTTTGGATTTCCATTCACTCAATGTTGCACTTTTCTCCCTGCCCACCCCTCCTTCCCAGTTCGTTCTTCTCTTTGAAAAGTAAAAGGAAAATTTTTTCATTGTTATACAATCCCTCTACCCAAGTCCACTCCACTGTGCAGCCTTCATTCTGGACTCCTGTCATGATAATAATACTTAATCACATAGCCTTTTTAAACAGTTCTCTCCCCCGTCTGTTTCAATGCAGTATGCATAATCTATCTCATCTTTCTCAGTCTCCCCCCAACCTCAATGCTCCTAAATTTGATTGTCTTGAAGATATTGCATATGGTAGACCTGCAGTTACCTAGGGTTACCTACACTTGCTATAAGAAAATTAGTATCTTATAAGAATGGAAATGTATTGTCTCACAACTTTGGACGCTAAATGGTCAAAACAGGGTTTCCAAAGTTTCCAGGGGAAGGTCCTTTCTGGTCTTTTCTATCTTCTGGTAGCCCCAGGCATTTCTTGGCTTGTGAGTGCATCATCAGGTGATTTTTCTTGTCCTGTCTCTCTTTGTGTCTCCTCTTCTCTCTTTTATGAACTCTCAAATGTGGTTAAAACTCACTCTTCTCCAAAAGACCTCATTTCAACTACCCTGATCTTCAAATAACTCTTTTTCAAAGACTCTTTCAGTGCTTTGGAATCTTTGGAAGGATTCTTTGGAATCTTCAAAGTCTCTGCTTCCCAACAGGGATGTCTTCACAGGTGAAAGGAGCTAGGGCCTCAGTCTCGTTTTGAGAAAAGAACACAGTTCACTCTTGATCACTGGTGCAACCAAAATACACAGTAGAGTTTGTTTCCATTAATATCTAAGTTATTTTGTAATTGAAGATGGAATACTGAATTTATGAAGTTAGGTGGATCCTTTGTGGTGCCTTCAACTTTCTTGCTTGTTCTCTTATACATCTGAATTGGGAATGAAGACATCTACCTGACTTATACTTGCCACTGCAGTACACATTTCTAAGTGCAGGTAAAATATGTGTCAAACCTTCAGAGATCCATAAATGGAAGATATCTGTAAGCAAGCTTCTAGAAAGAAACAAGACCTCTGTCCTTTTCTAAGGAAGGTTTTCTCCTTTCATACCAGGACCATTTCGATATCATAACATTTCTGGAACATTCTAGTGGTAATTATATTTTATTCTGTCTGAAATCAGGTTCAGTTTAACTGTACGACATTCACAAAACTGAGTGCATGCAGCCCTAGGATGAGTTGAACCTGGTCAACCAAAGGGGCCACATTCCTGCATGATAAGGTCCTTTTACCAACTTCCACATGTATTTACATGATGCTTATTTGTTTATGTAATTTGTCCATGATAATTGTCTGTGTCTCTCATCCTCTATCCCTCTGCCTTGGTGAAGTCTGTTGGACAATGGACTCCAGCTGAAATGACCTTCCCTGGAAACTATGGAAAAATGACCACTTGTTCCCAGATGTCAAAGCCGTTTTATTGTCTCTGACTGTGGTCATCAGAATCCTGTCCAAGTCAATTTCAACTTTATGTTGCAACCAGATTTTTTTCTAATGCTTTTAGGAAAATAGCCATATTTTCATTTCCTTTCTTGACGTACTTTCTTTCTTCTTAAAGCAGGCCATGTATACTTTGTCATTAACAAAAACAACCAACCAGCTAACACATTTTCCTTACCGGTTACTTGATTAGCATGCTACCAGTTACCAGTTACTTGATTAGTATACTACCAGTTTAAATCATTGATCAGGACAAACCTTAAAGTCATAGAGTAATGTGTCGCTCTGGGGAGCAGTAGAATGGCTAAGGAGAATTGTGTACAATGAGCACAGCACTTTTAGGAAGTTCTGGGAATAGGAAAGAAGAGAAGGGCGATCATATTTTAACAGATAACTCTAACTACCATCGTTTCACACAACACACGTGTTGTATTGCTTTTGCAAACTACACTATCTCCTTGTACATCAGTTTCCTATGCATGCTATGCAAATTATGTGTCTGCACATCATTTGTGTGGGCTTCTTATATGTGAAAAGCATGGTCGTTTCTATCTCAACTATTTTATTTCTGGCATTGTGTTTCAGGGTTTGGGTTGTGGGGAAATTATGTTCCAAGAGTGTATGACTGCAGTTTACTATTCACATTATCTAGGAAGGCCATATGGAAAAGAATGGTGAGGTAATTATCCCAATCCCTTTTCCATCTGGGTTAAAGAGACTAAAAGTCAAACATTTATCAACTAAAACATTTTGTCTTCACACTGCAATAGTCTCATAACTGACCATCAAATGTGTTTTCAAAGGCAGTAATTCATACCGGAGGAGATTGTCGATCTGCTGGAGGATTCGAACTGCCTGCCTTTGGATTGACTGTGCAAATCCTTATCACTAAGCCATCAAAATGTCCTCAAATATTAAAAAGCTCAAATGAATTCACTTGAAAGTTCTCTCTTTATGCCTTTATCTTATGGTTGCTATTACTTCAGTCTCCCTGTTGCTCTTTCTCATTGCCACTGATATATTTAAGATCCACTCGGAGAGTCAAGGACTGTAGCCTCCAATATGGATTGAGGCTCAATGTCAAGAAGACAAAGATTCTCACCACTGGACCAATTGGCAGCATCAGGATGGATGGTGAAGAGATTGAGATTGTTCACAGCTTTAGTTTGCTTGGCTCCACAGTCAACACTCTCGGCACCAGTAGCCAAGAAATTAAAAAACGTACTGCCATGGGAAAGTCTGCTTTGAGGGACCTCTCCAAAGAACTGAAGAGCAATGGTGTCTCTCTGGAGACTAAGGAGCATCTGATACAGGCAATGGTCTTTGCTATCACTTGTTATGCATCAGAGAATTGGACAATGACTAGGGAGGATAGAAGGAGGATTGATGCCTTTGAATTTTGGTACTGGAGAACCATGGACTGCCAAGAAAACAGATTCATCCTGGAAAGGGTTAATTAAACTGGGCGATTCCTTGGAGGCAAGGATTCTGAGGCTCCGTCTAACACACTTTGGACATGTTGTAAGGAGGGACCAGTCCTTGGAGAGGGACATCATGCTTGGTAGGGTGGAGGGACAGTGCAGGAGAGGAAGACCCTCTGTGAGGTAGATTGATTCAGTGACTGGGGTAATCGGGATGGGTGTGTCAGAGACAGTGCGATTGGCACAGGACAGAGCAGAGTTTAGAACTGTTGTACATAGGGTTCCTATGAGTTGCAAGCGACTCGATGGCACATAACAACGACATCAACATAGTGGACAATTCATTGGATTTCCAAGGCTGGAAACTGCTCTGCTGTTCGAGTCCACCACGTGCTCTCTGAAGGAAGGATGGAGAATCTTCTCCTTGTGTGATTTACTAGCTCTGAAAACCTACTGAAGGGTCAGCCTTGCATAGGTACTAACTTGACAGTACACAATGGTAGCAATTGCCCAGATAGTCTCAGGAAGAGAGGATACTTTTGCAGTGGATCTTATTGCTCTGACAAGTATTTCTGTTTGACACCTGTTGTCCTTTACCTGCCTTCTATTTCTCCGTTTGTAATGGAATTCCTTATGTTGTGCTTGTGTTCCTATTGTGCTCTGGAAGAAGGTAGCCTGCTTTTTCAGTACATGGAGGGAAATTTTGCCCCAGGATAGGACCTGGATTTGTCTTAAGACTTTTGTGATGAGGCTAGGAGATGAAATTGTTTTGCGTGTGACAGAGACGTCAGTTTTGGAGTCTGGAGGAAGGTGGACTGTCATGGATTATTTCCGTGATGTTGTTATTGATTGTCTTTGCATCAAGCACAACTCATAGTGACCCTAAGAACAAAAGGCCTGAAGCCCCTTTACAACTATTGACATTTATCAAAGTTCATAGAGTTTCCAGAGGCAAGCTGTTGAGGAAAAACAATCTTGAAGGGAGTTTTAGTGCTAACCCAAAACCCAAATCTCTCTAGTGGTTCAAATTCACCAGAAGAAACATGGACAATTTCTGAGGAAAGTGATCCTTCCATTAGATTTTTGTGGCTGTAAGTCTTTCTGGGTAGACATTGCTCATCTTTCATCTGAGGACCAATGGGGAGATTTCAACCACTGACCTTTGAGTTCGTCACACAGCATGTAACACATTATGCCCCTAAGAAGTCTTCTTCCTTGTTTTAGTTGTATATATTTCTTCTGTCTCTTACACATATGAATGTCAACTGCTTCCTTACATGTTTTCGTATCTGAAAAACTTTGCCTAGTACAACTTGCTCTGTCCATGGGGAACACACTTGTAAGTGCCTTTCTACTTTCACGTTTTTATTTCTCTCTCTCTCTCTTTCTCGTTGTGTGCCATCTAATCGGATCTGACTGGCACAGGAGGAGATTGTCCCTCCTTCCCCAACGGAGCATCTGGTGGATTAGAACCATGCGCCTTCAGGATTGCAGCACAGCTTCTTGCCATTAGGATACTAGAGCTCCTGGCTTATTCCTCATTCTTGAGTGCATTTCCTCTCCTCTCTTGTGATTTTTTCCCTAATTTCTTTGATGATCATGAAACAACTAATGCAATAATAATGGTTACATAAAGAAGTTATGACTTGTCCCCTTGCAGGGTCCGCCCTCCCCCATTGTTGTTTGGAGCAAACGAGTCAGCTCTGACTCACAGTGACCCTGTGTGCAGTGAACTAGAGCACTGACCCTACCCCATCCTCACAGCTGTGTCCCTGAGCCCGCCATTGCTGCAGTCACCGTGTTCACCCACCTCACTGAGGACACTATTTCACTATTTCATCATAGCTCTTCCCTTTCACTGACCTTCTCTTCATGATTTAGTTGTGAGAGTCTTTCTATGGATCAAAAAGATTGGCTTGAAAGGTAAGTTATTTTTCAATTCTTTGGCCTGATGTTTTCTAGTAAGGGAGATTCCACTGTATTGAGAGAGGTCTTCCACCCAAAAGTCACACCAGGAGCTGCCATATTTCCTGTCAGGTTTTTCTGTTTCCTCTTTTCTTTTACTCTTTGTTGACTATTAAGGACTGTGACAGAAAAGCCTAGTATCTCAGCCCCATTCTTCATGCACAATTTTAAAACCACTTTATTTTTTACTTTTATGTTATTAATTTTAATGAAAGTTTACAGAGACTTAGGGTTTCCAGTCATTGTTGCACTTTTCTCCCTGCCCATCTCCTGCTCCCCCCAATCAATTTTCATTCAATATTTGTAACTTCATACTGTTACAGGCAAGAAATGCTTTAAGATGTAATTTAGCATCATACCTGAGATTGCTGTTCATTAAGGAAACCTATATTCATTGTCCAAAGATCTCCAACCTGTATACCTCCTTCCTTAAGAGAATTGTTTTTCCCAGATTATCAAAATCAACCTTGCTTTTCACCCATGTGGTTTAGTGTAAGGCTCTTCTTGAGTGTCAGGTTGAAAGCCAAAGAAGTAAAAAAGAACATGCTGAAATGGGAATTAATCCTCACTTCTTAAAACTATTACCTTTAATGGGGAAAAATATATAGTGACTAGAACCTACTGTCATTGCGTTGATTTTGAATCATAGTGAACTTACAGGACAAAGCAGAACTTCCCAGAGAGTCTCTAAGATCGTAAATCTTTAAATAAGCAGATTACTTCATTTTTCTCCTGAGGAGCTGCGAGTATATTTGAACCATTGATCTTTTTGCTTAGCAGGTGAATCCCCTAATCACAATGCTACCAGGGTTCCTTAATGGGTTATAGGAACTTCTCCGTATTCTACTTGTCCCCTTCTTCTTCTCCCTTTGGAGAACTCTGCATGGAAGCTACCAGAACTGGCCGCCTCTCCGCTTTCCTTCACCTTGCGGGACAGAACGGATTTCTCTTCTCCTCACTGTGTCCTTGTGTACAGACTGTTTACTGAAAACATAAATGACTTTGACTCAAACTTGGAGATCCAGTAAGAATCAATTAGCTGCAAGGAGCCTGTCAACACTTGGAAAGAAGTTCTGTGGACATACAAATGCCCACTTAACAGCACTTGAGACAAATATCCCAAAGAGTGAACTAATTAGACTCATGCAAATTGGTTTCTATGTCCCCACAGTCGTGGACCCAATTATTTCTCTGAGAAAGGTTGTTCATTTGCACTTTAGGGCCAGGTCCCTAACTCCTTGGCTCACTTTTGAATGGTTTTCCAAATGAGGTTGGGTGAAATTGGCAGTTCACAGGTAGTTACCTTGATATGTAAATGCTGGGGTTTCTAATTAGGCTCATTTCCATGATTGAGAAAGGAATCTAGGAGCCCATTTGTGCAGAGATGAGATTGAAAGAAGATGGCCTGGCTCTTAATTCTGTGAATGAAGGACACATCATAGAAACTAAGCAAGAACCCAGAAGGTCTCGTAATAATCTTAGAGCCAGCTACCAATTGCCTTTCATTTAGTTTTGAGTATCTGATGCATATTCGGAAGCCCTTTTTCTATTTTAGTATTCTTGATGTCTATTACTTCTGGCTCATTTTCATTTTGAATTTAATACCTGAAGGATTCAAGGTTATTTAAAGGATCCAAACCCCCTAACTATTCCCCAAAGCGTTATTCTATGAAGCAGAGAAACTTCCTGATTAGAAAAACAGGAGCTACTTTTGGCCTCATGAAACACTGAGCTGTGAGAAATACTGCCCAACAATTTTGTTGGTCTTCTTTGTATATATTGGATGGATTCAGCCAGAATGGGCTGAAATTTCTTTTTTAGATTTGAAAAAAAAATAAATGAAATAGGATTCTGCCACAGGCCATGTTTTATTTAGATGTAAAGTGTGAGCTCTGTGATTATAAATCTCTAGAATGTAAACTATGTGTTGAAAGCTATATATATTCATTTTTATGTTTGTGTTCTACACACATGTTAGAACATTTGTCAGAATGACTGAGGCTCAATGGATCTTGTCATGAACAAGAATACGGCCACTTTGTCATGTTGTTGTTGTTGTTGTATACTGTCGAATACGAGCTAACACATAGCTGACCCTACAGTAGGTTTTCAGAGGAAGTTAATGTCACAGAAGATTCCCCATCTTTCTCCTGTAGAGCTGCTGGTGGATTCAAACCAAGAACCTCTGTGTTACTAAGCCCCCAGAGCTCCAATACCATCATGGGACTGCCAAGTGCCTGGATTCAGAAATGCCTGTTATTCAGCTCTCACTACTGCGATCTACGGGCTCCCATTTGCATGTCTCATTTAACCATCATGTATCGGATAATCAAAATGCAGAAGGAAACAAAGCCTATCTTTCTTAACATGGCAGCAGAACTGATACAGAAATAATATCTTCATTTACCAATTCAGCACTTTCACGTTTAAGACAAAACCAAACCACCAGTGAACAGTAAATGAGATCTGAAAACAAAAAACCCAGAGGCCAGGGTATTTGAGATTGACCCATTGAGGCCAGTGCATTGAGTGTGACCCATTGTGACCTTATCCACTTCAGGGTGCTGCTGTGCATGAGATTTTTCCAGAGCACATTGGGCCTTCATTCACTAATTCATGCAGATTTTGTGTTAGAGCATTGACTGCGGTCTCCACAATGTAATGTCACTCTTTTCATTTTCACCCTGTGTTTATCATTTCTGCTCATCCATCTTTCCTTCCCTTTCCTGCCTTGTGAGCTACATCGCTGGGCAAATGCTACAGACCTTGAGTACTTCTTTGCTCTATGGAGCGCTTGCCGTGCTGGTGTTAATGCTCACCTTTTAGGCCAAGCCCTTGCGGCCTAGTGGATAAAAAGTTGTCCTACCAAACCAAAGGCAAGTAGTTCAAATCCACTTGGAGAGTCAAAGTGCAGAAGTCTGGAAAGTCTCTTTCGGTGCTATTTCTGCCTCTGAAAACCCACTGGGAGATTAGTCCGTTCCAATTACAAGGCAATGAACAATCATCTGAAAGCTGAACCACAAGAATGTGTTTGGTTCCAGGTTTGAAGGGGTACTAAAAGCGATGATATCAAATCACTGAGGCTGGTCTCTTTTTTATGAATACTGCTTATGCTTAAGAAACCCTGGTGATTTAGCCTGTGATGTGCTGGACTGCTGACAGCAAAACTATTTGTTAGAATGCACCAGCCACTCTTCAGGAGAGGAAAGACAAGTCTCTTTCTATAGAGATTTATAGCCTTGAACATACAATGGAGGGTTGCCAACATTGGACAGTGACTGGGGGTGGCAGACATAAAGGGTTTAAAGAAGGCATGTTTGGATGGCTTGCTAAAAGAGTGGTGGTTTAAACCCACCTTGGAGAAAGAAGCATTTTGCTTCCATTGCTTCCATTGAGATTTATAGCCATAGGGAGCTCTCAAAGCCTGGTGGCAATGAAGCTGCACTGCAATCCCAAAGGCACACAATTTGAATCCACTAGATTGTTCACAGCTTCAGTTGCTCGGCTCCACGGTCAACACTCTTGGCACCAGTAGCCAGGAAATAAAAAAAAAAAAA
>NW_006399903.1:4732309-4734028 GCF_000299155.1 Elephantulus edwardii
TGGGGGGAGCAGGTGAAGGAAATGATGAGGGTCCAGTGGGGACCAGATGCTACAGAGGAATGACAAGCATTTTCCAATAGTAATTAAACCAACTGTCTTATTGATTTGGGAATTGGATTTTTAAAAAATATTGTAACTGTAGAAACGTGACAGACTGTCACCATGGATCAGAAACAACTCAAAGGCACTGAAGTGATTGATTGATTGATTGATATTTTCCAAATAGGGCTGACAACATACATCATTCACTTGGTCAGTGTAAAATAATGTTACATGATTTTACATTGAAGTAACTACACTTACACTTCTAACTGACTGAAAGACATGTCCATTTTGTGTGTCCACTTTAAAAACAAAAAGATGGTCAAACAGAAAGTAGAAATTACTGCACAGGATCATTAATAATATATGGAAGTAAAAAATTAATAGAGATTATAAAAAAAAGAAACCCAAAACAACAAATGCCAAGCAAACACCTGGAACAAGTACACTGGCAGGAAATTCCCAGAAAATCAAGTTGGATTCCGAGGAGGTATGGCATGAGGTACCTCACTGCTGATGTCAAATGGATCCTGGCTGAATGCAGAGTATACCAGAAAGACGTTTATTTGTGTTTTATTGATTGTGCAAAGGCATTTGACTCTGTGCATCATAACAAATTATGGTGAACATTGAGAAGAATGGGGATCACAAAAGACTTAGGGTTCATGTAAAACCTTAAACCTAGACAAAAAAGCAGCTGTCTGCAATGAGCAAGAGGATGCTGCATGGTTTAAGAGCCGGAAAGGTGAGCATTAGACTTATATCCTTTCCCCTTAACTATTGAATCTCTATGCTGAGCAATTGACTTGAGAAGCTGGACTTTATGAAGGAGCATGTGGCAGCAGGATTGGAAGAAGACTCTTGCACAACCTGCATTATATAAATAACACCACCTTGCTCACAGAGGGTCAGGAGGTTTCAAAACACTTGCTGATGAAGACTAACGACTACAGCCCTTGTATGGATTCTTGTTGTTATGTTCCATCAAGATGTCTGCGACTCATAGCGACCCTATGTACCACAGTCCTAAACCCTGCTCTATCCTGTGCCAGTCTTATTGTCTCTGACACACCCATCCCAATTACCCCAGTCACTGAATCAATCCATCTCATTGAGGGTCTTCCTCTCCTTTGCTGTCCCTCCACCCTCCCAAGCATGATGTCCCTCTCCAAGGACCGGTCCCTCCTTGCAACCTGTCCTAAGTATGCCAGATAAAGATTTAGAATCCTTGCCTCCAAGGAGCAGCATGGTTTCACCTTCTATAGGATAAACCTGATTTTATGGATTATACCTCCACATAAAGTAAATAAAAAGTCTCATATCGGGCCTGATTATCAACATCATAATAAACAGAGAAAAGATTGATATGGTCAAGGATTTTGCTTTACTTAAATCCATAATCAACAGCTGGAAGCAGGAGTGCAAAAATAGTACTAACAATAATAGGAACAAAGACCAATGGAACAGAATTAAGAACCTAGGAATGAACCCATCTATCTATGGTCAACTGATATTTAATAAGGAAACAAAACCTTTCAAATGGGGGAAATGATAACCTCTTGAACAAATGGTGCAGGCAAAACTGGAATTTTACCTGCAGAAAGCTGAAACAGGATCCACATCTCACACCACACACAAAACTCGACTCAAGGTGGATCAGAGACATGGATGTAAAGC
>NW_006399903.1:4736108-4748978 GCF_000299155.1 Elephantulus edwardii
AAATCCCACAGTATATAAGAATGAATGAATGGAATTCCAAAATCTCTGTAGATGTTCATTGAAATGAAAAATAAACAAACTAAATTTAAAAAAAAGAATGATTGTATGAAACATAATGTCAATGAAGGAAAGTGTGAAACACACACCAAAAATAAAAACCCGACTATGTATATAAATGAAACACAATGAATAAACATATGCATGCCAATAAAAACATGGAGATTGAAATAAGAGTACTAAGATACTAAAGCACTAAAATATACTAAAAACTCAGACGAAACTGCCATGAACATAAAGGAAGACCCAGGTATCTACCCATTTAACATCTCTGTACCTCAGTTTCCTGATCTGTGAAATTGGATACAAAGAATCTCTTTGTCATTCAGACTGCAGATTTGGTTGTTCTTCATGTTGTTAGGTGCCATTGAGTCAAGTACAACTCATAGTGACACTATGAACAAAAGATCTGAACCCTGTTCTATCCTGTGCCATTGTCAAACTTCCTGACACAGAAGAGCCCCTTTTAGCAGTCACCATGTCAGTCCACCTGGTTGAGGGTCTTCCTTTCCTTTGCTGACCCTCCACTCTTGCCAGCATCATGTCTCTCTCCCACACAGCCCCTGTTAGCAACATTCCCAAAGTATGCGAGGTGAAGCTTCATAATTCTTGGCTCCAAAGAGCGTTCCAGCTGCACCCTCACCAAGACATATTTCTTTGTTCTCTTGGCCATCCACAGGATGTTCAGCCATTTTCTCCAACACCACATCCAGCTCAAAGGCACCAATTCTTTTCCCATCATCCTTATTCATTGCCCTGACCTCAGATGCATAGCAAGAAAGCGTATGGTCTGAATCAGATGCACCGTAGTCCTCAAACTGACATCATTATTCTTCAGTAATTTGGAGAGGTCCCTAACTGCAGATTTTCCCAGTGCAATACGTCTCCTTATTTTGTGACTGGTGGGAAAGTGTGTTAATTGTGAATAGAAGCAATATGAAGCTGTTGACAATGTCAATCATCTCTCCATTCATTCCCAAGAAACATGATGCAACTAAATGTGGCAGCTATCAAACAGTATCATTAATATCACTAATTAATATCAATTCAAGAAAAATACTGCTGAAGATCATTCAAAACCATCTAGAACAGTACATAGATAGGGAACTGCCAGGGGAGGTGGTAGCACCAGGAATGTCTGTCATTGCTGATGTCACACGGATGCTGGCTGGAAGTAAAGAATACCAGAAAAATATCTATATGTGTTTTATTAACTATCCAAAGGCATTCGACTGTGTGGATCCTAACAAGTTGTGGCTGACATTGAGAAGAATGGGAATCCCAGAGCACTTAACTATGCTCATGAGGAATCTATAACTGGACCAGGAGACTGTTGTGCAAACAGAGCAGGAGAACACTGCATGGTTTAAAATTGAGAAGGGACTGTGCCAGGTTGTATTCTTTCTCCATACCTATTCAACTGGTATAATAAACAAATTATCCAAGAAGCTGTACTCTATAAAGAGGGATGTGGCATTAGGATTGGGGGGAGGGACCTCATCAATAACCTGCATTATGCAAATGACACATCCTTGCTTGCTGAAAGTCAGGAGAACTTGAAGCACTTGTTGCAGAAGATCAAGGGATGCAGCTTTTGAGATGGATTACATTTCAGTGTCAACATGAAAAAGATTCTTAGCACTGGACCAATAAGCAAAGTCATGATGCAAAACAAAAGTAGGTAAAAACACTCAATTTTTCTAAGTCTGTCTTAGAAGTGCAACCTTAGAGGTTGCTCTTAAATGGTGCTCTTTAGAGGTAAGTATGGCGAAACATCATCTTACATAGTTTAGATATGTTGTCAGAAGGGGTCAGTCGTTGGGAAAAGGCGTCATGCTGGGAATGGTGGAGGGTCAGAGAAAGAGAAGACAACTCTCAACAAGATGGATTGAGACAATGTATCAATGGACTCAAACATATTAGAGATGGGGAGCAGGATGATGCAGCATAAGGCAGTGTTCAGATGTGTTGTTCGTAGAGTTGTGGTGAGTTAGAATCTTTTCTAGTACCCAACAACTACAACAACAAAGAGTACCTACAAAGATTCTTAGCCCTGGATGGATAGGCAACACCATGGTGAATGGGAAAGGGATTGAAACTGTCAACAGCTTCTTCTTACTTGTGTCCACACTTAACACCTTTGGTACCAACAGTCAGGGAATCAGGAGATGTATTGCATTGGGAAAGTCTGCAGTTAGGGACCTCTCCAGATTATTGAGGACTAACAGTGTCAGTTTCACGACTAAGGTGCAATCTGATTTAGGCCATGTTCTTTTCAACCACTTGTTGTATATCTCAGAGTTGGACGATAAATAGGGATGACAGAAGACTTGATAGCCTTTGAATTGTGGTGTTGGAGAAGAGTATTGACTATCCCATGACTGTGAAAAGAACAAATAGATGTGTTTGGGAGAAGGTGCAGCCAGAGTGCTCTTTGGAGGCAAAATGATGAGGCTTCACCTCACTTACTTTGAGCACAATGCTAGGAGGGGCTATTCCTTAGAAAGGGAAATGATGCTTGGAAGGATGTAGTAGGGTCTGCGAAAGAGTGGAAACCCCTCAGCCAGGTGGGTTGACACTGTGATTCCTGTTTGTCAGGAAGTGTGAAGATGGCATAGGAAAGGAGGGGGTTCAGTTCCGTTGCTCATAGGGTCTCTATTAGTTGTACTCACTTCGACGGCACATAACAACAACAACAACCTTGTGGAGATGGAAAGTGAGTTAATACATTAAAGATGTTTAACCAGTGCTTGAATTGAATGACATTCTCCCAAAATATGTGTTGGAATATTAACCCCTCATTCCTGAAATTATAACCCTACTTAGAAATAGGCCTCTTTCTAAGGTTAATGCAGCCATGCATCAGTGTGTAATATATTCTAAGCCTAACCTGTTGTGAGTGATAGAAAGTAACGTCTGTACAGTGACAAGCATAGACTGCTGATGACAGATGCCATTTAGGATAGCCAAGAAAATAAGGAACATTTTGAGCTATCAACTAAGAAAGAATCCATAAAGCTGAGTTTCATGTGGATTTTAGCCTCTAGAATATGAGAAAAGGCTTTAGTATTCTTTAAAGACACTCTCTCTTGCATTTGGATTATGGTGCCTAAGTCAAAACTTTTCTTGTTGAGTTTATTCTTATTCCCAAAGATCTTATAGGACAGTGTAAGTTTGCCCCGTTGGGTTTCCAAGGCTGTATATATTTACAAGAGAAGACTACCATATTTTTCTGTTGAGCAGCTGGTGGGTTCAAACCACTGACCTTTCAGCTAGCCACGGAGTCCTTAACTGTTGCTTCACCAGGGGTCTTTAAAGAGAAAAGGAGGTGAGACAATTTTTAACATCAGTGTTAGCACAAAAGAGACAGTGATGTCCAAAGTCCTTTAAGCTGGGGACAGTTAAGGGTTAAATGGTTGGGCTCTCCTGTCCTCAGCCTGAAATAGACATGAAGGTAATGACAGTGCTGAGATATAAGTCACCAAGGAAGGCTGGGTGGCTGAAGAGTCCTGTCCACTTTGTATACATATATATATTTTTTTTTCTATAAAGAGTTTTAATCCTTTTCTTTTAACAGACCTTGAAGGTCAGCTTCCAGGAGCGTGCTGTTGCTAAACAGCTCCAGGCTGCCCTCAGGGAAGGATCTTGGATGCAGGGATGGGAGCCAAGCCTCCTCTGTCATTTTGACACCTTTATGAATGTACCGTGCTAGCGGATGAAATAATCTACCCATACATGTTTTAACTAAGCCTAGGATATACATTTTTCAGGCAGGCGGAGGGAAGGGAGCCGAGTAGGGGAAAAGGAAAACCCAAAAGCTAGAGAACAATAACAACAACAGCAACAGCACAGAATCTGGATGGACTTTATAACCATAAATGGTCAAACTCACCACCCTGAGCTGCCAGCCAGGAGAACAGCCCAGTCAGGTTTTGATTTACAGCACCAGCTGAGGGAGGGCCTTAGAGAGAGCGAGCTTCATGCTGCAACAGAAATGTGATTGGCTATAAACCAGAGATTTAACCCGAGAAATTCAGCATAGGCAGCAGACCCGCTCAGGAAAAGAAAAAATACACATTGCTGCCTGGATGTGGAACTCAACCCCACAAAGACTAGGATTTAGAGAAATATTGTTTTAAGAATAATATATAGGTGTTACAGTATATAGACATAGATGTTATACAGAGATATTTATATCTGATTGCCTAGTGGTAAGAAGCTTCACTGCAATCCTTGAAGGCATGTGGTTCGAATCTACCAGCTGATCATGGGAGAAGGATGGGCAATCTCCTCCCATGTGGTTTACTGACTCTTTAAACCTGCTGGAGGGTCAGGTAGGGGTCAGTTCTGACTCAACAGTACACAACAATCATATGTATGTGTGTGTGTATACACACACACACACACATATACACATAAATATACATACATAAACATAGATAGATAGATAGATACATAGATAGATAGATACATAGATACATAGATACTTTTCTAGTAGAAAGAAAGTCGTAACAAGGATGCAGGATGACTTTGAACTTACAAAGGCGATCAGTTTGCCTTTCCTTGAGGTTCTCCCCCTTCCTCAGGAGACTTCCCTCCCATTTTAAAGCCCAAGAAGAATTTCTCCCAGGGAGTAGTGTCCCTCTGTAGATCCATCCTGGACACCCAGCCTGGAAGGAAGTAAAAGGAGTAGAAGATGCCAGGACATCTGCAGGGCTAAAGTTCTGTGGCCTCTCCGTCCCCAGACTCTCCAAGGTTCCTGGCCTGCTTTGTTTGCAGTAAACCTTATACTGTTGTGACAGGACGTGGGCCAGCGGCTGAAACCATTCCAAAAGATGTTCCTTTTAACGAGAAGGGGCCCTTGTAAGTGAGTCTGAAGAGAATAATTAGCTGAATGTGAGCACAGGGATGAAAATATTTGCCTGTCTTTGTTGAGTGTCAGGGTAATTCCCTGGAGATTTATCCCAATGGCTAACATGTGAGGATCCTTTCCTGTGTCAGTCCACAGGCAGAGCGCTTCATAGAGATTATCTCCAGAATTCCCAGCCCAGCCAACCCTGGGAAATAGGTTTTAATATTGTTAGGTGTTTTTGCATTGACTGTGACTCGTAGGGACCCTATGAACAAGAGATCTGAACTTTGTCCTCTCTGGTTCCACCCTCACCATCTCTGACTCCCTTGAGCCCACTGTTACAGTCATTCTATGTTCTTGAGGGTCTTTCCAAGCATCTTGCCCTTTTCCAAACACCAGCACTTCCTAAACACATGATCAATATACGTGAGACGAAATGTCACCTTCCTTGCCTCCAAGGAGAACTCTGGCTGCACTTTAACCAGAAGCAGGTTTTAGTCTCTCCATTTCCTTAGTGGGATATTATATGCCCTCCCTGCACCCCCAAATCACATAGCTTTCATGAATTGGAGCTAAAATTCCATCCAGCTCTTGACTCCAAAGCTAGGAGTTGAGCTGGAAAGTGATAGGACTAGGTGTGAGCCCATGATGGGGAGCCCAGCTCCACCCTATCTGCTTGCATTTTTCTTCTGTGCTCTTCAGAGAACTGAATCTGCTTCCACACTCTTCACAAGCCCAATGCAATTGCAGCACCAAAATCCTCCCACGATTCCTACCTTTGCAAATGAGGCATGGTCACCGAGTTCTCTGGCCACATCTAGGGCCTCCTTTAATTCTTCTTACCCTTTCTTTATGTCCCCCTTCCTTATTTATGGGCCTACTTGACCCAAAACTCATGTTCTGTACTTTTCTGGAATACGACTAGCTTAGCTTTGATTTCAAAGAGATAATTCCAGACAATCATACGTTGCACTGCCTTGGAAATTAAGTCAACACAATTTCACATGTCCTCAATATTAAATTATCTTGCCACGCATTAAAGTTGACTTCTAACTGTCGGCTTTCTCCTCTTCGTTCAGTACCATGGCTTGGGTCAGGTTTGCCAACCCATCTCGGAAGAGATGCAGCCAAGGTGATCTTTGAGGGCAAAGATGGTGAGACTTCATCTCACATACTGTGGGTAGGTTATTTATCTGGAGGAGCCTATCTCTAGAGAAGACATCATGGTTGCAAAGATGGTTTATGTAGGAGAGGGAAATACTCAGTGAGATGGGGTGATACAGTGGCATGGCAGAGATGATGAGGATTATACAAGTCTGGGCAGGGTTCCCTTCTGTTGTACGTGTTGTTGTTGTTAAGTGCAATCAAGTCGGAGGCCACTCAAAGTGACCCTATTAACGAAAGACCTGAACACTTGTATAACTTTCATCCTTTCTGTAGGTTCATAGGGTTTCCAGAGGAAGCTATTTGGGAAGTGGATGCCACTCCTGCTTCCAAGCTTGTTTTAGTTGGGGAGCTCCACCAAACACTGTCCACCATGGGTAACCATTCTCGCATTTGACACATCAGTGTCACAGTGTTCAGCTTCACAGCAACCACGAGTTACCTCTGTACAGTAAGTGGACAGACCAGGGCTATATGATTTAGAAGAATGTTTGAGGAAAAACAGTTGAAAACAGGCCTGAGGGCCACGGATTAGAGTCACTCACCTTTGGCTTGGTAGCATCACTTTCAGTCCACTAGGCCAACTGATCTTTTTCTATGTTGTTCTGTTGAACATAGAATCACTATATATTGAAGCTGGTTCATTGGCACTTAACAACTTAACAGACTCAAAACCAAAGTCCATTTCTACTCACTCAGTTCCAACTTATGGTAATTGCATAAATAACAGAGTAGAACCTCTCTATAGGTTTGTCTGGCTATTATCTTTACAGAAGCGGGTTCATCATGCAGATTCACAGGTCCTGTGGAGGCATAAAGCACCAGGTTTTAGATTCAACTATGAGAAATTGTTTGTGCTACCTTGTATTTGTACAGAAAAGGAGGTTTCTTGGAATCTGAAGCATATGGTTGAATGTAGACTATGCAAAAATCATGATGTGATCTGGTTTTGATGGTCCTAAAAGTTGAACTGCTGCCAGAATTCTTGCTGCGATCCCATCATGTATTTTCCTGTATACACAATATTTTTCTGTACACACTGATTCCTCTTTAGAATGTTATTACATCGACACCTTTCCCCAGTTTTGCTAGGGTATTATTTTTGGTAAATTTTTACCACTACTGAAGTTTAAAAGGCAGATTTCTGGCCAATACATCCTCAGTGTATCTTATTATCACTGCTTTATAACCACATCAGGTTTGCATGTGTTGATTTTTGTTAGAAGCTAAAGATGAATATTAACATGAGCATTGAGAACCTGTAGAATTACTCTTTTTTTCCTTTGTGTAATTCCCTGCCAGTAATTCTTGGGGTAAATTAACCTTATACCCACTAAATGTTCCATCTCTGGAGTCTTTTCTCAATTCTTTCTAGCTGGAAGTCCCCTCCTAAGTCTTTCCCATCACCTTCACTGTATACCCTTACAGAAATAGTCAAGTGCTTCAATGACATCCAGTGACTATGGCAAAGGAAACTCAGGCAATCTCCTCCCATAGTGTTTACATCCAAGAATACCTTATAGGGCAAATTTGCTTTGCCACTCGGGGTTATTGTTGTTGTTGTTGTTGTTGTTATGGGCCTTTGAGTCCATCATGACTCATAGTGACCCTATGAACAATAGCTCTGAATCCTGCCCTATTTTGAGCCAATTTCACTGTCTCTGACACTCTACCCCCATTGGCACCATCACTGAGTTAATCCATTTCATCCAGGATCTTTCTATCCTGTGTTGACTCTCCACCCTTCCAAGCATGATGTTCTCCAAGAACTGGTTTGAAACCCTATGAACAATAGAGCACTTTGGGTGGTTGTTGTTAGGTAGTGTTGAGTGCAACTCATAGCCGCCCTATGAACAAACGATCTGAACCCCATCCCGTCCATCCTCATACATCCTGTCACACAAGAGCCCACTGTGGCAGTCACCGTGTCAGTCCACCTGGTTGAGGGTCTTCCTCTCATTTGCTGATCCTTCCTTCACCCTTCCCAGCATCATGTACTCTCCAAGGAACAGCGCCTCCTAGCAGCATGCCAACTCAAGACACTTAATAACACGGGCAAGGTTTGCGTGTTTTATATTCCCCTTGCTGTACACATGAACATATTTGTGTTGAATGAAAATGACTGAACTTTTACAGAAAGGCAAAACAGTAAAAAGAAGATGAAAATACTCAATATCAGACAGATAGTGAGAAGTTCCATACATTGCAGGGACCCCATTATTAAGAGTGATACAAGTGTGAAATCACATCCTCTTGTTTGTTTGTTTTTTATTATTATTAAATTTTATTCGTTTCAATGAACATTCACAGGGATTCTGGGCTTTCACTCCTTCATTACCGCACCATTCTCTCCACCCTCCTCCCCAGTTTGTTCTTCTTCCCTGCGATCCGAATGTCTGTTTTAATTGTCCAATTGCCACAGTGCTTGTCAAAGCCAGTTCTGATTAATCTCCTTTGTCGGTGTGTCCTTTGCCATTCCCTATCACTCCTCCCTGAGAGAGACTTCACCCTGATTCATAAGGAAAAGGGGATGGCGTATTCTCTTAGCTACTTCCTGCTGAAAAGGGACGCTAATCACATCCTCTTGTGAAGTGAGATGATATCTACCAGAGTTTGATGTTTGTATTGGACCTTAATCGATCATCTTTGGGCAGGTGAAGATGGATAAAAAGGAATTCCAAGAGTGAGAGATGATAAAATTGCAAGGCCTAAGAAGAGTGTGAGAACCTCACCTTTTGATGACACATTTTGATGAGTCGTAAATGTCTAACCACGAAGGTATACCTAGTTTTGCAGACAGTTGGAGTGTGAATGTAGGTTTGTTTTTTTTTTAATTAAATTTTATTAGTTTTAATGAACATTTACAGAGATTTTGGGTTTTCATTCATTCATTGCCGCACCATTCTCTCCACCCTCCTCCCCAGTTTGTTCTTCTTCCCTGCGATCTGAATGTCTGTTTTAATTGTCCAATTGCCACAGTGCTTGTCAAAGCCAGTTCTGATTAATCTCCTTTGTCAGTGTGTCCTTTGCCATTCACTATCACTCCTCCCTGAGAGAGACTTCACCCTGATTCATAAGGAAAAGGGGAAGGCGTATTCTCTTTGCTACTTCCTGCTGAAAAGGGACACTGTGGGTTTCAGGGTGAAGGTCTTCTCTCACTACTCTAAAGGGCCCCTTTTGATCCAAAGAAAAGTAAGATGGAAGGAGTGCTACAAGATTAATATGGTCATAGTGTCTTGGAAGATTGAGAAGCTAGACAAGTAGAGAAAACTCCTAAACGGCTATTTCTGTATTTGAGGTACAAGTAAGGAAACATAAATTGGTTTGGGCTGAGTGAGAGCAGAGAGCTGGAGGTGACAAAGACATTTTTCTTATGAGTTGAAAACCCATCTGTATACACCAAACTTAATGAAGTTGTCACAGGAATTAATTTCCCCTTCTTGTGTATTTTAAAGACTTGCCTAAAAGGCACTAGTCTAAGACTGTCTTTTCTACTCAGTGGGGTTTATTATGACGATAGAAGCCAATTTTCAAATTCAAAGCCATTTTTCTGGATTTTTACCAAGTTAATTAGCATCCTAGAGCAAAGAACAAAAGAAAGAACATATTTTAAAATGGACAGTGCTTTAAAACTTTAACCAGATAAAGATATTCATGTTATCTTCTGATCGATGATTCACAACTCCTATAGTAATACTCCAAACATGATCTTTTCAGACGGCATATGTGCATTGGCCTCACATACTCTGGGCATGTTGCTAGAAGGGACTCTTCTTTGGAGAGGGACATGATACTGGGAAGGTTGGAGGGTCGTTGAAGGTGTAGACCCTCTACCAGGTGGATTGACACATGACTGCTGCAATGGGCACTTGTGTGTCAGGAAGTATGAGGATGGCACAGGATAGAACAGGGTTCAGATATTTTGTTCAGAGACGCTATGAGTCATACTCAACTGCACCTAACAACAACAATATCATGTGTATGTCAGATTTGGACCTCTGGTGTTCTAGTGGCAAGAAGCTGTACTGCAGTCCCGAAGGTCCACAGTTTGAGACCACTAGCTGCTCTGCAGGAGAAGGATGGACAATCTCTTTCCGAACGATTAATGGTTTCTGAAAAACCGCCAGAGGGTCAGCTATGGGTCGATTCTGACTTGATGGTACACAACAACAAACAACATAGTAACACAGTAGGTTTCTCTCTGATTTTGTTATACCTTTCAGAAGCTGACACACAGGAAGTAAAATCAAAATAGAAAGGCATTAGAGAGTGAATCCTTTTAGAAAATATAATCAAATAACTACATGGTACTTTTTTAAATTAAAAATACTAATAGTTATTTTTTAATGGTCAGCAGGGATTTGTTTGATAGAGCACCTCCCAGTCCATCCAAGAGTCAGAACCACCCAGCCCACTTAAATGCCAATCCAAGTCAGGACAGTTCTATCTCCAAGATAATTCTAACCCAGTTCAAGACAATTTCATCTCTTAAAGGCTATCTGTCATTAACTGTAGATGTATCAAGCTACATAAAATTTGTATATATGTGCACACATACACTGGGAGTATATGGACCAACACTTCATTGTTTATCCAAGGAGCTGTGCTACCTATATATTTTTTTTTACTACCTAAAAATTTTAACGACCTCAGAGCTAGTATAGTAATTCTCAAGGACGAGCTTGTTTTCACCTATTAGCAGTAAAATGGGCGAAATAAGAATGATATGGTATGTCATGAAGAAGACCTTTAACCAGGTTGATTGCCACTGTGACTGTAACAATGGGCTTGTAAATATCAGAGATCGTAAAAATGGTATAGGATAGCGCAGAGCTCCATTGTGTAGTTCTCGGGGTCACTGTGAGTTTTAGTTGACTGGATGGCATATAAGAACAACATGGTAGATAATGCAGGTATTACTATTTTTGTTGTACTCATGTGCTGTAGAGTCGCCTGTGACTCATAGCGACCCTATGTACACCAGCTCTGAAGCCTACCCTGTCCTGAGCCAGTCTCACTGACTCTGACTCGTCTACCCCTGTTAACTCAGATACTGTATCAGTCCATCTCATGAGGGGTCTTCCTCTCCTGCGCCATCCCTCTATCCTACTAAGCATGATGATGTCCTTCTCCAAGGTCCCTCCTGACCACATGCCAAAGTATGTGAGACGGAGCTTCAAAATCCTAGCCTCCCAGGAAAAACTTGGTTTCACCCTCTACACGACAGACCTATTTGTTTTCTTGGAGGTCCATGAGCACACTAAAACTCATAGCTACACTATTATCAACAGATCTGAACATTATTTATGCTACAACATCCCACAATCTCTACCATCGAGAGGTCCTGGACAGCAGATTTGTCCATTATTACACATCCCCAGGAGGGACCAATTATTGGTGCAGGACCTCATGCTTGGAAATGTGGAGGGGCAAGGTAGGAGAGAAAGACCCCAGATGAGATGGATTGGCACCGTGACTGGAGCAATGGAATTAGGTGTATTGGAGTCAGTAAGACTGACACAGGGTAGGGCAAGGTTCAGAGCAGTTGTACATAGGGTTGCTTTGAGTCATGGGTGACTCGATGACACATAACAACTATAACACATCTGTTGGTTTCCTGGCAGCTATTACCAAGGATGTTTATTATGGGTCCAATACAAGTAAAATTAAAGATTGACAATTAAAATCTTTTTTCCATCTATCATGATGTTGCCTGTCGGTCCAGTGGTAAGAACCTTTTTTTTTCCTTGATGTTGAGATGTAATCTATATTAAAGGTTGTGCTTTTTGATCTTTTGCAGCAAGTGCTTAAAGTCTTTTTCACTTTCTGTATGCAGTTATTCCATCCACATAATGTGGATTATTTTTTAAAGTTTTAGTCATTCATTGCTGCACATTTTCTTTCCTCTACTCATTTCCCCTCCCCAGTCTACTTTGCAATAAACCTTTTGTTCCAGATTGTTATCATACCTATAATGCCTAATCATATATTTCTTTTGGACAATTCTTCCCCTCATCTCTTCCAATGCACTTTCCCCCTATTCTCTCACCAACTCCCAAGTCAGTCCTATTTTATTACAGCAACATTACGCAGTATTTGTCCTTTTATGACTGAGCTATTTCACTCAGCGTAACATTTTCCAGACTTATATTATGTTGATAATACAGGTTATTGGTAAGTCTTCCCCAAAATCTGATGTCACATTTTTATTCATATAATCCAACTGCTCAAAACAATTTTTATTTTATTCCTCTTTTTAAATATATAAACTATAATAATGATAAATGGTAGTTGGCAATCTGAAGCCAGTCTCCAATTTTAAAAAATAATCCAAGCATGCACAAACTGTAGTTTGGATACCCTCCTTCTGCAAAGATTCACAGCCTCAGTCATCTGTAACTCAGAATCAGTGGCACTGGGGGTTTTGGCAGTTGTAGTTGCAAAGTCGTGTTAGTTGGAACACTCAAGGAGATTATTATGCCATGATGCACAATTACCACCTTTGTGCTTGGTTACTTAACAGAGAATTTGTAGTGGACGTATAAAGTCCTTTTACATAATAGTGGTTAAAATAAATAAAAAAAATCCCTTAGATAACACTCTGTGAAGTAAATTTCTGATTAATCTAGAAAGCCTGTTCTTGTAGACAAGGATTGCAAATGAAATACTGAAGAAGCTTCCACTTCTTCTAACTTTGTGGGATCTGACACCCACCATCCATGGTGGAGACTCTGGTAAAGTTGGTCTCTGATGTGACTCAGAAACATGGGTTATTTCTTCTTCTTCTTCTTCTTCTT
>NW_006399903.1:4749078-4759593 GCF_000299155.1 Elephantulus edwardii
AACATGGGTTATTTCTTCTTCTTCTTCTTCTTCTTCTTCTTCTTCTTCTTCTTCTTCTTCTTCTTCTTCTTCTTCTTCTTCTTTCTTCATTATTATCAATATCGTTGTTAGTAAGCACTGGATTTCCTTGTAAGGTGCTCTGGTGACAAAGGATGTTTCAGGTTTTACTGATCTGAAGGCTCGTGCGTTGAATTCACCATCCCATGAGAGGGAAAAAGATGGATACTCTCCTTTTGCAAAGATTCAGAGCCTCAGAAATCCATAAGTGAGCATCAACAGCTGTGAGTTTTGGGGGACAGTTCTGATAGTCAGGTAGGTTTACTTGGGATTCTTCATCAGATGGAAAAATGACTGTGATACCGTAGGTTGAGAAGAGAATAAACATCCAGAATGGTGGGAGGTTTGGAAAGAATCCTCTAGTGAAAGATTGATAACCAGGATGTGAGGTCTGGTTCTACTAATAATCACTCTCTCTGGTTCTTCATTTCCTGATGTTAAACTGCCTGGGAGTAGGAAGAGTTGTTAAAATTGATCAAGGGTTTCCATGTCACAGTAATTAATCAGCCCATCTGTTTAAAAGTCTTTGGGAAATCAGATAATGCAGCTGTATACTCTTGAGGTGATTCTGAAACCTAGTGTCCCTGCATGTCAGTGAACTGTCCATGGGATTTCGTGGGCTGTAATCCTTATGGGAATGGGTCTCCAGGTCTCATGGAGCTAATAGGTGGATTTGAACCACTAACCTTTCGGTTATCAGCCAACTGCTTAATCGTTATAACCAAGGATCCTTATCTGAACATAACCACTTTTGTTACTCTAACCCGGTTAATATAGAATTGTGCTAAAAATCTGTATCCTTATTCTACAAGGGATTCCTTTTTGAAGGAACCCTGCCAGAAACAGTCTTGCAATTGATGTTCTGCTGTCTGTCTTGGCTCAATGATAGGTTATGAGTTTGTAAAATTTACATAATACCCACATAGAACTGCATAGCCTCTCTTCTCAATACACAGTTGACGTGTGCTTGTCCCTTTTGGCAGAGGTAGGGTTGTGGGGATCATAGATTATGCTTGTCTTATCAATGATCTCATACTTTTGAGGAAAAGAAAAGATTGTCTTAAGAAGGATCTTTTCCGAAAACTCAACCCAATTTCATTGTTTTGACTTTTCCACAATTCTGGTTATCAAGGCCTGAGGCAGGGTTGGTTCAGTGTGATTTCTCACCTTCTATGCCTTGATGTGACTCCCTGCCAGTGCATTTGGTATGAAGCCACTATGATCTGTCCTTGGAGGATTGTACCTACCATGGTAATAGATTTCAGCAGAGCTGTAAGATTAATTTTGAATAAAGAAGAAGAGACTAGTAATCTACTTCTATTGTTGTTAGGGTGCCTTTGAGAAGAATACAACTCATAACAGATCTGAAATTTGCCCTGTCCTGTGCTGTAAGGATTAAGCTGAGCAGGGAAGAAACTGACTGGGTTAGAAGAATGTAATCAGGCCAAGAAAACTGTCTGCCTTAAGCAGATCCCCCAAAACCCACAACAAAACTAACAAACAAAAGAAAACAAAAAAACAATCCCCACTCTGTCTTATGGATGGGTGTGTGTATGTGCAAAGCCTTGATTCTTCTGCTGATATAAATGTGGTGTTAGAAACAGGGAAGGTCAGCAAATAAGAAAAGAAATACTAAAAACATCTTGGAGCCTAGTTAGCATATTTTACTGCTTCTGTCATGAGAAACTTGTCACTAAAAGCAATGAAGATGTACAGGTCAGGGGGATACTCAGCCACGAGTTCCTCTCCCCTCTCCTCTTGACTAACTAAAGTGTCAAGTAGTTATTTCTGTCACCCAGCATGTTCCTGCTGCTCAGAGAAGTGCAGCAGTTCACCACCGTCACAATCTCTGATATTGCTGCAGCCCATTGTTGCAGTCACTATGTCAGTCATCTTGTTGAAGTCTTCCTCTTCCTCTGAGCCTCTCTCATTCCCAGATTGATGGTATTTCCCAAGGACTGCCCCCCCCACACACACACACCTGGACAACATGCCCCAAGTGTCTGAGAGGAAGTTTCACCATCCTGACCTCTAAGGACCACCATAACAGCACTTCCCCCAGTAGAGACTTGTTTCTTCTTTTGGAAGTCCATATTATATTCATTTCTCTTCTCCAACACCAGGATTCAAAAGCATTGGTGGTTCTTCTCTCATCCTTATACATTCAGCTTTCAGATGCATAGGAAGGAAGTGGAAAAATTATGTCTTTTCAGGCACATGTTTGTCTTTATGTTGACATCATGCGTTTTTTGTGTGTCGGAGAAGTCCTTGACAACAAATTTTCCAAATGCAACATGTCTTTTGATTTCTTGAGTGCTGCTACCATGGGTGTTGATTATAGATCCAAGCAAAAGGAAACCTTAACAACTTCAATCTTTCTCCACCCAACTTTGGGGAGGAGGTGTTGGAAAGTCAGCCAATGAAAATCCTGTGGACGGTCATGGTTCCATCTTCACTCAGTGATGGGGATGCTGCAGGACCAGGCAGCATTTCATTTGTGTATGTGGGGTCTCTAGAAGTAGGGGACCAACTAGAGGCAGCTAGCAATAATTACCAAAGGGATCATTTGCCCCCATTAAGACTGTTACCATCTCATTATTAGGGGGAAAGGCTCTCCTTGAAATATAAAATGTTAGTATAAATTCATCCAAGTCTCTTAGGAATTTAAGAGACCTTACATTTGGTCAAAATGGTAGGTTTTAAAGCCCTTCTTTTTAGATAGGATACAGTCAAAACTGAGGTCACAGCTCTGCTAACTGTGGGCACACTTGACAATATGTGCATTGTTCATCTCAAGCCATTTCCAAGTAATTGTAGGCTTCTGCATGGAGCCAATTTTCTGATTTTAGAGACTAAGATAATTCAAATTGCATGTCCTTAAATATGATAATAAGTTCAGCCTGCCAACTGTGGCTTGAACAAGCCAATCATACGGGAGGAAAGAACTGAGTCTTCGTGTGTCTCTCAAATCCCAGCCTTGTATTTAGCCTTTTTCTCAGCAAGTAGAATTATACTGATCTAAGAATTAGCAAGTATGACTCAGAACCATTGAGTCGCATGCGGAGAGGAATGTATAATTTTTATTTAATACTTGGCTGTTTCAAATAACATGTTCTTTAGAAAGGAAACTTAGTCAATGCTTGAATAATTTGTAGTCAGTTCATGGTTCCCTCTGAGTATTTTTAATTCCACTTCTATTCCAGTTGATGCCTGTGAATTATGGTGTTAGTGAAGAATTTATAGAAGAATGAATAAATTTGTCTTGGAAGAAGGACGGGCCAGCAGACTATGCCTTAGAAGTGGGGATGACAAGACCTTGTCTCATGCATTTTGGACATGATCTCTGAAGGAGATCAGTCCATGGAGAAGGGCATTATGCTCAGTAAAGTGAAAAGTCAGTGAAGATGAAGGAAGCCTTCAAAGAGATGGATTGGCACAATAGAGGCAGCAGTTGGGTCAAGCATGGCAAGGACTGTAAGGGTAGTAGTGTATGACTGGACAATTGTTTTGCACAAGGTCTTTATGAGTCAGAAGTGACCTGATAACTTCTAACAAGATGTCATCTGGACAGAGCAAGGCAACACTACATGGCTTAAAATCAATAAAGGTGTGTATCAGGGCTGTTTCTTTTCTCCTTTCACAGTCTGCATGCTGAGCAAATCACTCAGGGGCCTGGAATTTATGAAGAGGAATGTAGCATCAGGATCTGAGGAAGACTCCTCAACAATCTGCCTTATGCAGATGACACTACCTTGCCTGACATAAGTGAAGAGGGCTTGGAATGCTTACTGCAGAAGATCAAAGCCTTCAATATGGATTATATTGCTACTTCATAAAGACAAAAATCCTCACCACTGGGACAGTAGGAAGCGTCATGATAGATGGAAATATGATTTAAGTTGTCAACAATTTCATCTTGCTTGGATTCACAATCAACACCCTTGCTACCAACAGTCAAGAAATCAAAAGACATTACACCAGGTAAATATGCTGTCAAGGGCTTCTCAGTGATGTTAAGAAGCAGTAATGTCAGTTTAAAGACTTTAATCAGATTACAATGTGTCTGATTAAAGCCATGTTGTTGTTTTTATGTGCCGTCGAGTCGCTTTCGACTCATAGCGACCCTATGTACAACAGCCCTAAACTCTGCTCTGTCCTGTGCCAATCACACTGTCTCTGACACTCCCATCCCAATTATCCCAGTCACTGAATCAAGCCATGGGCATGAATAATTATATATTGTGCATATGTGCTTATTAGGCATATGAAAGTTGGACAATGAGCATGGATGCTAGAAGAAGGATTGATGCTTTTGAGTTATGGTGTTGGAGAAGATCATATGCCATGGACTGACAAAAGAACAAACAAATGTGTCTTAGAGAAAGTGCAACCAGGGTGCTCCTTGGGAAGTAAGGATGGCAAATCTTTGGTCTCACATGTTTTAGACACGCTATTATGAGGGGCCAGTGGTTATAAAAGAACATCATGCATGGAAAGGTGGACAGTCAGTAATAGAAAGGTGGACCCTCAGCCAGATTGATGGACATAGTGACTCATGTATGTCATAGATAATGAGGATGACAAAGGTTAGGCAAGGTTCAAGTTTATTGTCCATTGCATCACTAGAAATCATAGTTGACTCAATGGTACCTAAAAACCATCACCACCACCACCACCACCATAACATATTCCAATAAGGGTTTTTCCTCCCTCCAGTGCAGCTGTTACTGGTCTGCAATTAGTTTGTAAAATTCCTTCCAGCATGTTTGCTTTCCTTGTGACTTCATATAAAACACAAAGTACAGATGTGTGTCTGTCTGGTATAGAAAATGTTTTGCCTCAAATTATCATTTCAGCAAAAATAGAGTTTAGTCCGAACTAGCCAAACACATTAATCAATTCCCTAATGTGTTGTGTAAACTTATATTTTGGACAAACGGATCCAAATACAGAGAATAACTTTTGTTTTGTTTTATCTTGTCTCTGCAGAGACTGAAGCTTTAGATTCTTAGAGAGGTGTTGCATATGTCTTGAGAGATTTGCCTATTATCCTTTGTATGTTTTAAGGTCGTTCTGGTGACTTAGTGGTAAGGAACAATGTTGTCAACCTAAAGGCATTCCGTTTGAATCCCCCGCCTCTCTGTGTGGGAAAAAAAACGGTCAATCTCCTTCATTAGATCTACTGTCTCTGAAAACCCACTGGTGGGTTAGTAAGGGATTGAGTTAGACATTATCAGAGTATCAAGTGTAAGTGGGGAAACCCAAGCCACAATAATACTCCAAAGTTTCCATGTTGTTGTTATGTTATTGTGTGGTGTTAAGTTTTCAGAGGAAGTTAATTGCACAGGATGAGATTGTCATCCTTCTCCCATGGTCCAGCTGGTAGATTTGAACTGTATGCCATTTAGTCCCTACAGCAGACTATTCATGGTATTTCACATAAACATTAAAGACACCAGTAGCTTAAAGCTAAGAAGACCATACACAGCTCAGCATTGGAATTTATCATCTGTTTATCCTCACTAAATTGTTAGACTTCTCTCTCCATTGTACTGGTTACCTTTTGGGCTCTGCCTCTTATATCTTCATTGTCATGCTTCAGTTCTTTCATTTTTTACTAATGGATCAATTGCTTATTGAATGTTTATTAGACATTTACTACGTACATACACTAGGGCTGAATTGTCCAAGAGAAATTTCAAGTTGATGCAAATATGATGTTGTTCTGTGCCATTGCATCAAAACTGACCTGTAGTTAGTTCTTCAGTGGATTTTCACAGGCTTTAAATTGTGCAAGAGTAAATTGCCCATCTTTTTCCCAAGAAGCAGCGGGTGGATTCAGAATGCCTACCTTAAAGTTGGCAGCGGGACTCCTTTTGCACTAGGCCACTAGAACTTCCCTTGATGCAAAAGAGTGGCATCAACTTCCTAAATTCATATGCCTCCTGAAACTCTATGAGCTTGAATAAATGTTAACTGTGTGTGTGTGTGTGTGTGTGTGTGTGTGTGTGTGTGTGTGTTGTTATGTGCCATCTGGTCGCCTGCGACTAATAACAACCCTATGTACAACAGCCCTAAATCCTGCTCTATCCTGTGCCAACCTGTCTCCAACACACCCACCTCAAATACCCCAGTCACTGAATCAATCCACCTCATAGAAGGTCTTCTCCTCCTGCACTAACCCTCTACCCTCCCAAGCATGGCATCCCTCTCCAAGGACCGGTCCCTCCTTTCATCATGTCCAAAGTATGTCAGACAAAGCTTCAGAAACCTTGCCTCCAAGGAGCAGCCTGATTTAACCCTCTCCAGGATGAACCTGTTCGTTTTCTTAGATGGAGGTATATATATCTTTTCTGATGTTAGAACATGACAAATTATGGCATGTAAGAATAATAGCAAAATGTAGTAAAATCCATAAGGAAAAGGTACTGTGAAACCCCAAGACAGTACAACCCTCCTCATGAAACAGACTGTTATGTAAATTTGTGAGTAATAGTAGGACTTTTATTCGACTCTTGATTTCCTTCCTCTTTTCTGGCCACCTTTTTCTCCCTTCCTACTTTGTTCTTTCCTTCTTTGCTTTTCATTTACTCACCCCCCTCCCCAGTGTGTGTGTCTGTAAATTTTTAAAATCACAGCTTATTTACTTTAACCTTTGAGAAAGTGTAGAGCAATTTTGTGTGTTATTTTAAAATTATTCAGGTTGAAACCTAGAACTCAAGTATATGAGAGCTACTTACAAAAAGTAGACTAGCATACGGAGTTCAATTCAGTGACACCAAGTCCAAGAATTTGATTTAAGTCTTGTGACATTTCTCAACACCTATTGGTAGTGTGAAAATCACAGCATGCATTTCTCCTGTCTCTCTCGTGGTTGGAGTCACAGTCGACTGGAGGCAAGGCTGCATGTTTTTATTTATTTTTAAAATCAAGAATGCTCTTTGTCATTTGGGAGTGCAACATATTAAACCACTTAAAATACCTCCTTAGTGAAATCACTTGTCTGAAATGTGTACATTTCTAGAACACTAGGAGAACAGGAATAGGGTTTAGTCCATCCCTTTGTGTTCTCTTGTCCCTAAACCCTCAGAGATTCTTTTTATTCTCTTAAGTTTAGTAATTATTTTATATTCAATGCAAAGTTTATGTATGGATTAGACTATCCATTCATACTGGTAGGGTGAATTACTGTTGATGACAGATACCATTGCGATCAGTTGGGGTCAGGCCATTGAGGTGGTTTCAATTCATAGTGAGGCTTTGTACAACAGAACAGAAAAAATAGGTCCTTTTTATCTGATGTAAATGGCTCAGAATAATCATAGGTAGACCTCAAGGCTACAAGGATGTCCTCTCCTCTTGTTTTACATTTTCATAGTTCTCTGATTTTTTAAACACAGAATTGTGTGATCTGTTTTGATATAAAATCTATAGACGTGTGTTAGTCATCTTTACATTTAAGGCTAAGTACTGTAGAGTAACCATTTCATTTCACACTAGAATATGAGAGATCATGATGACAAAAATTCTATTTGCTCATCACTATTATATACCTTGTCCTTAGCACAGTTCTAGGGTTTGTTACTTGATATAAATTAATGAATGCAGGTAAATATGCTTGCTGGAGGGTGGGAGCCATACCTATTCTGTACAGTTTTGCTTCTGAATTTCCTAAAAGAGTTTCTGTCTCTCATCTGTTTAGTGTATCAATGAGATTAATGGCATAGTCTTTTTCATTAAAGGAGTATACAGTCAGGCTCAGAAGATGGAGAAATAATCTGTGACTATGATAGAAATATTAAAAAATGAAATAATAGTTTTCATATCACATTAAAGATATCCAATATTTCTCCCAAAAGACACACCAATACAGTTTTAATACATATGGATAGGAGAATTGATTCCTTTGAGCTGTGGTGCTGGAGAAGAGTATTGAGAATACCATGGACCGCTAGGAAAACAAACAGATTCGTCCTGGAAAGGGTTAAACCGGGTGGCTCCTTGGAAGCAAGGATTCTGAGGCTCCATCTAACATACTTTGGACATTTTGTGAGGAGAGACCTGTCCTTGGAGAAGGACATCATGCTGGGGAGGGTGGAGGGATGGCGCAGGAGGGGAAGGCTCTCTATGAGGTGGATTGATTCAGTGACTGGGATAATCGGGATGAGAGTGTCGGAGACAGTGCGATTGGCACAGGACAGAGCAGAGTTTAGGGCTGTTGTACATAGGGTCGCTATGAGTCGCAATCGACTCGACGGCACATAACAACAAGAACAACATGTGTATTCAACTAAGACCATGTCCCATAAAATATTCAATGCCTTATAAGCAAAAATAAGTAACTTAGCCTTTCTTTCAAGTACCTCAAGATGAACATTTTGGTTGGCATCCACACACTGGTCCTTTGCGTACTCAGGAGTCCGTTTAATGAATGAAATCTTTGAGTACTCCTGTGATCCAGGTACTGTTTCAAGTACTGGGTAGTCAGTGGTATACAAGGTAGACATAGATCCTACTCTGAGTTTGTAAATGAATGAAGAATTCAGCCAAAGACATTAATTGTAGGTAAAGTAAATGTAATTTTTTAAATGGAGGGACAAGTAGATCAAGAGAGATAAAAACAGGTGAATATATCTGCTCTAAAAGGATGAGATACAAAGGTGAAACTAAAGGACAAGAAGGAACTGATTCTATGAAGGACATTTTAAGTAGACGAGACTGCAAATACAAAGGTCCTGAGGTCCTAAAGCAGAATGCAATGCAGTTACTGAGACTTCTCTTAAGCAAGGATGAAGAAGAAAGATGGCCCTAAGGGATTTTTATCAAAGGAGAGAAGAGATAATCTCTAAAGAGGACAGGATATAGGGGCACAGGGCCATGAGCATCTCTCTGAAAGGGCCAGAGGGCATAAGAATAGCACAGCCCCTCACTATCTCAGAGAAGAAATCAGATAAAGAACCCACAGCCCATCCCTGTGGTGCTTCTAGAACCACATACACAATAGGAGGTTAATTTATTCATTGTGTTGATTCACAGACTCACAGTTACAGTACCAAGAATGGGTTATATTGGGGAAGTAAGTTGGAGAGTGGATGAGGTAAAGACTATCTCAGAATGCAAATCGAGATTTTATCCCAACAGTTCCAAGGCACAATTCCTCAATTAGTCCAGGAACTATTTTCAATTCAGCAGTCAATTCCAGCAAGGTTTGCTTCAGAGCAGTTATATGTCAGCTTCTCCTTCAAGCGTCCAACAAGAACAGCAAAAACCTTTAACTGTGACCACTACCAAGGCAAGAAGCCTCAGGACACACCTTGCCACAGTTTTTTCCATAGCAGTGCCACAGTCTCTCAACCACCATCACCAGGATCTCACTTTCACCAGAGTTTTGCACCATTCTCCCTCAAGTCATGATGTGATAAGTCTTGCTTACCTAAAGTCTTGATTCTCAGTGTGGGAAACTCTCTTTCTCTTATCCTTGTCTCACAACTGTTGATGAATTGTAAGACCATGTATCTGCAGTTTAGGTATCTGGAGTTAACTGTAATGGCAAGAGAGAGAGAGAGAGAGAGAGAGAACACTTTTAGGCTAACACCACAGATACAGAGATATTTTAAGAAATCCACTCTTGGATTCATACAATGGGAGAATAGAGTGAAATGCACAAGAGTGGAAATTATTATTAGAGATATGTTTAATAATTCATTAGAGGAATGTTGGCGACCTTGATTAAGGTAGTACCAGTGAGAAAGAGAGTTTTTTAATATGTTGGGGTAGAATGAAATTATTTACTATTGGAATAAAAGTATAGGAAGATCTAAGGGTGAAAGAAGGAAAAACTCAAATGCTGTCAAGTCGAACTATCTCATAGCTGTCCCTCCAGTGGATTTCCAAAGGCTATAGATTGCTTGGGAGGAGATTGTTCATCTTTCTCTCACAGAGCAACTGGTAGATTTAAACCTCCAGATCTTGGATTGGCACTGCAACTTGTTATCTACTAGAATGCCAGAGCTCCCAAAGGGAGAAAATAGAAAAGGAAAATTACTTCAAGGTTCCTAATGTGAATCATTACAGACAATGGTGCAATTCCTGAGCTACACCATCCTGGGCTGGAGGAGATACACAAGTATGCATTCATTGGTGGGCAAGTATATTAAATGTGTCTAACAGACAAACTCTGAGATCTTAGGTACAAGTCGTGAAATAGATGTGGATTGTGGATCTTGGAAGAGTCCAAGTTAATAATATATATAAGGATCTTTACCAAGTTGATGGCACAGTCCTGGGGAGTTAGCTTGATGTGATACAATTCAAGCCTTCAGATTTCAGGCTCCCTATGAAATGTTCTTCTTTATCTGCCACTGTTATATCTAGTCTTCGACTCTCAACCTTGTCTTGTTGTTGTTGTTATGTGCCATTGAGTCGTTTCCGACTCATAGCGACCCTATGCACAACAGC
>NW_006399903.1:4761523-4764880 GCF_000299155.1 Elephantulus edwardii
GGGATGCATCCTGTCTCCATACCTTTTCAACATGTATGCAGAGCAGATTATCCGAGAGGCTGGGCTCTATGAAGAGAATTGTGGCATCAGGATTGGTGGAAGATCTATCAACAATCTCCGTTATGCAGATGACACAACCTTGTCTTACACTTGCATTATTTGAATAAGTTCCCATTGCAGATTAAAGCTAATTGTTCCATGTGGAAGGAGAAAGCAAAAACACTTTAAAGCTGGGAGTCAAGAGCGCCTTTGAGGTGGTCTAAAAGTTGACAAAAGAGTCCTTCAGAATGTTGTTACACCACCTGAACAATAACAAGAATGAAGAATTGACCCATGACTTCTTAAGCCTTTAATGTTGAGCCTTCTTGATGCATCTGTCAGAAATTAGGGTCACCTTCACCATCCACATTCCCAGAACAAGATGTATCAGGAATCAACAAATAAAGATAATCCAATTTGAAGATAGAGTTTCTGGTTTTTATTTGAAAATACCTACATGCCATAAAATGAGCTCTGGTGGCTTAGTGATAAAGAGTTGTGCTGCCAACTCAAGGGCATGTGGTTTGAATCCACCAGTTGCTCCACTGGAGAGTTAGGAAGTCTCCTCTTGTGTGGTTTGTTGTTGTTAAGTGATGCCGAGTAGTAGATGACTCATAGTGACCCTATGAACCAAAGACCTGAACACTTACATAACTTTCATGGTTTCTCTAAGTTCATAGAGTTTCCAGAGGGAAGCTATCTTGGAAGTGGATGCCACTCCTACTTCGCAGCCTGTTTTAATCTGGGAGCACCACCAAACACTGTCCACCATGGGTAACCGTTATCGCATTTGACTCATCAGTGTCACAGTGCTTAGCATCACAGCAACCCCAAGTTACCTCTGTGTGATTTGCTGCCTCTGAAAACCCACTGGAGTGTCAGTAGTTAGTCACAACAACGTCAGTGTACCATAATAGTGTATATGGGAGAAATCTCCCAATCTTCCCACCATCCAGTGTTTTGGTCAGCCAGCACTCATTAGCTCAAATGTCTCTTGGACTTTGTGCCTTCGATTATTGCCTTCTCACACTGTGTTCCATTCCTTGCCTGTATGAACTTTCCAAAGAAAAACAAGGACATCTCTTGCTCTAGACGTCCTCATTGCCGTTCAATCAGAACGGACCCCTAACTCAGGCTCCAGCAGGTTTTCAGAAATTGTAAATTGCATGGAAGGAGACGGCCCATCTCTCTCCTGTGAAGCAGCTGGTGGATTAAAACCACTCACCTTTAAGTTGGCAGTGCAGCTAACCATCCGCTAGGCCACTTGAATGCCCCACTATTGAAGTAGTTTATTAAAATGTGTACCTCTTTCTCACCATCTGCAAATATTGATGAACATCTTCCTTGGAAGTGCTGCAGAAGATGTGAGAGGCTTGTATAGGTACATTGGTTTTTTTTCATCTGAGCTGAGCAGGGCAGGCCAGTTTGTCATGAAAGAAATCACCTTAGGGTTTCTTGAAGCTCTCCAGTGCTGTCTAGTCCTCATGGCAGAGCCTGTCTAGGTGACTGTGGAACACACGAGAAGCCAGGGTACAGACTGGGTTTTTCTGGATGTGTCTTCAGGCTTCTCTTGATGCTGCATCCTTCCTCTTCTTCCAACTCCTCTTGCATTTAGCTTTATTTTCTGTTCCTCCTCTGTAACAAAGATTTCTCTTACCCTTTAACTTCAGGATATTACTTGCTTTGTAATCTCACAACTAGCTACTTTTTATTCATTTCCCCATGATTTCCTGGGATCTTTTCCCACTTACTGGTTCACTTTCATTTCTGAAGATCATCCTGTCCAGTGGTTGCATTTTTGTCTAGGATATTACTTGGTCTCATCTCGGAAAAACCTTGAATAGAGCTTCTTCAAGCCCTTTGTGGGCACATCCAGCCTCTCCTAACACCTTCGGCCGACTCCAGTGCCTATATAAGTAGCCTCATCGTTCAACATGGAAAGGAGTCAGGCCTGTCACCTGGTTCCCATTTCTCAGCTAATGGGACAGACGCACAAGCCTGTAAAAGAAGAATGCTGGTTTCCAAATGAAAAACACATATGCTGAATCTCACCGTCCACTCTCTGCCCTGTGTCTTAGCAGGTGCCAGTGGACACACACACTGGATTTTACCTATGAATCAGCTCCTCCATTTATTTACCTGTAAAAACATTGATCCAAATAAACTCTCATTTACTGTAGGTAGAAGTGATAACCTCTGACATGTGAGGAACTCAACATAAGAGCTTTACCAGACAACATACTACTACTCAACATTTCCAGGCTGAAGAATTCTCCGAGTTGCTTAGTTTATTTTCTTTTTCTTCAGGGGGAGAAAAAAGTTAGTTATCAGATGCTGTGACCACTTGGACATCTCTGACACATTAGCCTCAGAAGAAAATAATGCTCCCTTGCCCCTCATTTTAAAGAAACTGAGCCAACAATTCAAAGTGCTTTTTCTCTCCACTTGCTTACATGAAATTTTTCAAGTTATGTATTTTTCTTTGGGGTTTTGTTTATTTGTTTTCAAACCAGAATAGTGTTTTAAGTAAAGTGTAGGGAATAAAAAGGCACGGAGTGCTTAGTAACATCTTATTGGAATATTTGAGTATAGCTAAATTTACAGCCATCAAGTTATGTGCTGTTGGGCTTTTGGCAAGGAAGAAAGGCTGGGAGTCGTCCCAGAACACATTTTGTCACATAGTTGGTCATTGACTCAAATAGCAAGTGTTCTGGAATCATCCTTCCATGACATTGGCGGGTCTCTGGACACTGTGTGAAGGATCAAGAATGTAGTCTAACTTGAGCACCTGGCCTCCAGATGATACTGGGCCAGCAGTGGAAAAGTCCATGGGGACACATAAGAGTGGGCTGTACCCGCAATGAACTTATCATCTAATTGGGAAGTTAGGGAATTTCTTTGTGCTACCAAGGTCATCATTAAAAAGGCAGACCTATCCACTCTACCTCTTAAATGACCTGTTGAACTGAGCCATTCCTTGCTGTGTCCATTGCATCTAAGCTATCATCATTATCTCTCACCTTGATGATAGTGATAACTTTCCAAGTGGTCTCACTGTTTCTACCTTTGCCCTCTTGAGCCTGTTTTCAACAAAGCAAGCCTGTTGTTGCTATGTGCCATCAAGTTGCTTGTGACTCATAGCGACCCTATGTACAAGAGCCCTAAACGCCGTTCTATCCTGTGCCAACCTAGCCATCTCAAACGCACTCATTCCCACCACTCCAGTCACAGAATCAATCCATCTCATCGAAGGTCTTCCTCTCCTTCGCCGCCCCTCCATTCTGCCAAACATGATGTCCCTCTCCAAGGACCAGTCCC
>NW_006399903.1:4765060-4781925 GCF_000299155.1 Elephantulus edwardii
TAGTGAACTCAAAACTCAAGTCATTCTGCTATCCACATCCCCAGGAATTCCCTATCTCATTCGAAGTAGAGTGAGGGTCCTTGCATTTCCTGGGTGGCATGCCCCCTCCTAAGTTGATGAGTTCCATTTACACACTCTGTACCCAGCACTTCCTGGAATATGCAAGGGGTGTGTCCAACCCAGAGGCTTTGCTCTTGCTGAAACAGCTGCCCAGTCTCCCCTCTTAGCGTGATTGCCTGACTGCCTCCCACTTTCAGGTCCTCTCTCACCGTCTTTACTTCCCAGGGAGATTGATTTAAAATTACATTCTTTCTCCCTCTCACTCACTTGTTTTATTTATTTATTGACTATAGATATCACCATATAAAAAACTGTCCACGTCTTCTCTTATAGAAACAGGTTTTATGAAGGCAGTAATTGTTTTGTATTTGTTGTTTTAGGTTTCACTTCTCATACATACATGCAGTAAGTGACCAATTCTTACTTATTAGATGACTATTTTAAGCCCGAGGTAGCACAGGCCTGCAAGAAATAAAGACAGTGGAGATAAAGACCTGGACTGTGAATTTGAAGAACGAATTCAGATTCAGGATTCAGATTCTCTAATGTGGACTCAGTAGAAGGGTGAGCTATCTCCTCCCGTATGATTAGCTGCTTCTGAAAACCCACTGGAGGGTCAGTTATGAGTTGATTCAGACTCGCGTCAGTAACAACAGCGCAGACTAATATCATGAAAAGGTGATTGCAGATCACTTACTATCTGAGTCTCAAAGTTGCCCCTGGTACATGAGAAGAACAAAGTTGCAGGCGAGACAGAAATCTCAGTGAGGAGGATGATGGGGTCTTGGAGTGAAAATGTGGGAAGCTTCGAAGTCTTTTTCACCACTGCTGCTATAATGAGGCCTTCCATTATAATGCCAGCATGTCACTCCCAAACTCTGCATGAATATATTGCCTGACATGCTTATTATGTATTGAATTTTTCCCCACCAAAAGATATTGAAGACCTGGTTTCTGTGAATGTGATGTTGCTTAGAAACAGCCTATGAAGATGTTCAGTTGAATCAGCATGAAGCTCTATACGAGCTGGGTGGTTCCCAATCTATGCTGACTGATGTCCTTATAAAAGATAGGAACAGCACAGGCACAGGAGTATACCCACATGAAAAGAGAAGCAGAGCGCTCAGGGAGTTATGCTGTTGCTGTAAGCTAAAACACATGAAGGGCTTCTCAAAGCTAAGAGACACAAGGCAGAATCATCCCTAGAGCCTTCAGAGTCAGCAGGACCCCTTCGGACTCCCTAGAGTGAGACTTTTAGCTTTCAGACTCAGCACCGATGGGTCGACAAGAGAGCATGGTGGAGATTGTGAGTTAGTGCAGGGCAGGGCGGTTGTTTGAATTGTCAGTGTGAGTCATAGTTGGAACTAACAACAACAATATCCATGTAGCTTTGGGAGGCACAGTGACTACAAGAAAGAGAGAAAAAAAAAAGAAAGAGAAAAAGACAATGAATGTGACAATGATGCACAAGAGAGAGTTTTACTTTCTGGATTTAAAGAGGGAGGAAGAGTCCACAAGCCAAAGGATGTAGGCAACCTCTAGAAACTGGAAAGGAGTAAGTGGGTGTTATTGTAGAGAGCTCTGCTTGGAAAGGTGGAGAAACATCAAAAGAGAAGAAGACCACCAACAGGATGTTTAGCAGGCTCAAGGACTGTAAGAATGGGAACAAGTACATCAGCGATGGTGAGGATGGCACAAGATTGGTTAGGTTTCATATCCATTGTTCTTGGGTTGCTATAAGTCACCGTCAACTTAAGAGCTCCTAAAAGATTGAAGCTGTTAATGATTTCATCTTACTTTGATCAACAATCAACACCCATGGTACCAGCAATCAGGAAATCAGAAGACTGGGCACGTTTGCTCTCTGGGACCTCTCCAAAGTATTGAAGTGCAGTGCTGTTAGTTTGAGGACTTAGGTGCTTTTGATTCATGGTATAGTCTTCTCAGTCACCTCATACGCATCAGAGAGATGGAAAATGAACTAGGATGACAAAAGAAGAATTGATGCCTATGAGTTGTGATGCTGGAGAAGAGTACTGGCTATTCCATGGGTGGACAAAAGAACAAATATTTCATTTGAAAAGTGCTGCTGGAGTGCTCCTTGGAAGCAAAGATGACAAAGCGTCAGCTTTTATACTTTGGACATGTAGCTAGGTGAGGCTGTTCTTTGGATAGGGACACCATACTTAGAAAGGTGGTGAGTCAGTGAAGGAGAGGAAAGAGCTGAAAGTGAGGAAGACACAAAAAAGATGGATTGACTCTAACTTCAGTTGTGAGTTCTCAGAGACAAAGAAGATGGCACAGGATAAGGCAAGTTTCAGGTTAGCTGTTAAAAGGGTCACTATGAGCCATACTTGACTTGATGGCACCTAACAACAACAACTAGCTGGCTTAGTGGGTTAGGAGGTGTGCTGCCAACCAAGGGCAGTGATTCAAATCCACCAGCTGTTCCAAAAGAGATAGATGGGATGTCTCCTCCTGTGCTCTTTACAGTATGAGAGCTAACCGAAGGGTCGGCTATGGCAGCTTCTAGAGGCTGGAAGAGAATGCAGTTGTGTTGTTTTAATCCACTAGGTTTATGGTAATTTGTTGTAGCATCCATAAGAAACTAATACATATCATTTATAAGAATAAAATTCAAATTTTAACAGTAGTATAGAACAGAACTGAGCAACCTTTTTTTGAAAAGTGTCCAGTAGTAAGTACTTTATGCCTCTTGGAACATACGGTTGCTGGCAAAATTGCTCATCTCTGCCATCTAGCCGGAAAGCTGCCACAGACCATACGTACATGGCATGCTTGTGTACTGATAAAACTTTATTTATAAAACTAGGCAGGAGAGCGGGTTTGTTTGGGCTCTAGTTTGCTGACACATGGTATAAGCCAGAGCCTCATCATGATTTAGTTTTGTAACTTGAACTTCATTGTAACCTGGGATCTGACTCTAATTTAAGAGTGTTGGCCTAGCAAATGAGACCTAGAGCTTGCTGTGGTACCTATAGTGGATTCTCTTACTGGAATGATTACTTTTATTTTTTTATTTCCCTCTTTCTCTGTAAAATTAAGCTCATCATTAGCACCCTGCTGTCCTCTTGAATGCTTCAGTATTTATAAATTTTTAAAATAACTTTTATCCTGGAAGCATAAACAGGGGTGCTGAATTATCACGATTTGTCTGTACTAAGTAAGACATCATCTATCGTATGTTCACTCAGCCTACCAGCAATTTTAGCGTTATAAATGTACACTTCTCATAACAGTGTGTTTTGCCCTGAATGTCTAGAGAGCGTTAGAACGGTCTGTCAAGGTATTCTTTTGTGCACCGCCTTCAGGATCACTACTGCCCTTTTGTTTACAATTGTATGTTCATTGATTTCACACGCAAGAAAGATTCTACTGAAGACTATCCAAAAACGACTGGAACAGTACATCAGCTGAAAACTCCCAGAAGTCCAGGCTGCGCTTAGAAGGGGTTGTGGTTCTAGGGATAGTGTAGCTGATGTTAGATGAATCTTACCTGAAAGCAGGGAATAGCAGAGGAATGTGTATCTGTGTTTCCTTGATTATGCGAAGGCATTTGACTGTGTGGATCATAACAAATTATGGCAGACTCTAAGAAGAATGGGAATCCCAGAATACTTGATCTTGCTAATGCGAAACCTATACTTGGACCAGGAGGCAAAGGAACACAGCATGGTTCAAAATTGGGAAGGGTGTATGCCAGGGAAGATGCGTCCGATCTCCATACCTTTTCAACATGTATGCAGAACAGATTATCTGGGAGGCTGGGCTCTATGAGGAGAAATGTGGCATCAGGATTAGTGGACGATGTATCAACAATCTGTGTTATGCAGATGACACAACCCTGCTTGCTGAAACTGAGGAGGACCTGAAGCAGTTGCTGCAGAGGGTCAAGGACTGCAGCCTTCATTATGGATTGAAGCTCAATGTCAAGAAGACAAAGATTCTCACCACTGGGCCAATTGGCAGCATCAGGATGGATGGTGAAGAAATTGAGATTGTTCACAGCTTTAGTTTGCTTGGCTCCACAGTCAACACTCTTGGCACCAGAAGCCAGGAAATTAAAAGACATATTGCAATGGGAAAGTCTGCTGTCAGAGACCTCTCCAAAGTACTGAAGAGCAATGGTATCTCTGGAGACTAAGCTGCATCTGATACAGGCCATGGTCTTTGCAATCACTTGTTATGCATCAGAGAGTTGGACAATGACCAAGGAGGATAGAAGGAGAATTGATGCATTTGAGCTGTGGTGCTGGAGAAGAGTATTGAGAGTACCATGGACTGCTAGGAAAACAAATAGATTCATCCTGGAAAGGGTTAAACCGGGTGGCTCCTTAGAGGCAAGGATTCTGAGGTTCCATCTAACATACTCTGGACATGTTGTAAGGAGGGGCCAGTCCTTGGAGAGGGACTTCATGCTTGGGAGTGTGGAGGGACAGCTCAGGAGGGGTAGGCCCTCTATGAGGTGGATTGATTCAGTGACTGGGGTAATTGGGATGGGAGTGTCAGAGGCAGTGCAATTGGCACAGGACAGAGCAGAGTTTAGGGTTGCTATGAGTCACAAGTGACTCAACGGCACATAACAACAACAACAACAACAATGTCCCTGGAGGCAGATGTCCTCTGCCGAGGAGGTACTATGTTGACGGGGTGATGCTCAGCCAAAACACATTGCTGTCTGTGGAGATGCTTGTTAGCCTCCGCGTCATGCTTATCTTTGCTTTGTGACCCTGACCCCAAACATCTGTATAAATGGAGCAAGTTTAAACAGCCTGCTGTGTACCTGCCTTGCCAAATACAATTCTTTCTTAGTTATGTTTTCTAGCAGGATTAGGTTACACTGTGCCCCTCCTGTATCCCTGCCAATTTCCTTCTGCCTTTTTTTTTCTCTTCTAAATGGTGACGATAATATGTGTTGTGTTCTTATGTGCTATTATTGACTTATCACTGACCCTCTATTGATTTTCAGAGCTTATAGATTGCATGGGGAAAAATTGCCCCTCTTTGCTGGAGGAGTAGATGGTGGATTTGAACCACCTAACGTTGAGTTGGCAAAGTAACTCCTCAACCACGACGCCACCAGAGCTCTCTGAAATTCTGTTGTTGTTGTTTTTGTTGTTATGTGCCTTCGAGTCAGTTGTGACTCATAGTGACCCTATGTACGACAGCCCTAAACTCTGCTCTGTCCTGTGCCAATTACACTGTCTCTGATACACCCATCCTGATTACCCCAGTCACTGAATCAATCCACCTCATAGAGGGCCTTTCTCTCCTGTGCTGTCCCTCCACCCTCCCAAGCATGATGTCGCTCTCCAAGGACCGGTCCCGCCTTACAATATGTCCAAAGTATGTTAGACGGAGCCTCAGAATCCTCGCCTCCAAGGAGCAGCCCGGTTTAACCCTTTCCAGGACAAATCTGTTTCTTTTCCTAGCAGTCCATGGTATTCTCAATACTCTTCTCCAGCACCACAGCTCAAAGGCATCAATTCTCCTTCTATCCTCCTTAGTTATTGTCCAACTCTTTGAAACTCTATACAATTAAATAAACAATCCAGTATTTTTAAGTTGATGCTGATTTAAAGAGGTCCTGTGGACAGAGCAGAATCATCCCATAGAGTTTTTAAGCCTGTAACACTAGCAAGATATGAAAATCTTATAACATCCAACCATTACTGATGAAAAAAGTCAGTGTTTGCTCAGCAGTAAATTTCAGAAAGTTTGAAGGGTTAAGAAGGAAGGAGGAAGGGAGATGGGAACTATGGAAAAGGAGCAGGATATGAGTGATGTGAAGTGTCGGGGTTGTAGTTAATAACATGATAAAAAACCACGACTGTTTGTGAGTATTTAAATTAAAAATGGATTTGCTCTACAAGCCTTTAGATAAATGCTTCAAAATACAAGTTAAAGGGGAAGAAACCCTATGGGACAATGCTGCCCTGTCTTATAATGTCTCTGTAAGCCAGGATCAGCCCTATGGCAATGAGTTTAAGGCATAGATTGACCTAGGTATAAGTATTTTACAATACATGGGCCACTGTGCAATACATATTTTTGGACTTATTTTCATTTCTTAATTGGAATCTTCTTTAAGTTCTAAGTTGAGGCATCTGTCACCCTGTCAGGGGCTCCCCTGTGGAGTACTGAGAAATTACCATTTTCATTTTATCTTAAAGTTACACATGTTCACCCATCCATTTCTCTTTTAGAGACGTTTATCTTGATTCTTCAATTTTCTTAGTGAAAAATAAAAATATCATTATAATGTCTTTTAATTAAGATCTTGAGATCAAAGAAATATTGGGATGTAAATCCTGAATCAAGGCATCTAGGTGGCATTAAAAAACTGAGCAGCTAAATGAATGAAGGGCGTTTCAGATTCACCAAGTGAATTCACAAGAGCAAGACTTGGAGAGCTGCTCCAGTCAAAAATATCCCCTAGGAAATCTTAGGGGATACACAGAGTCTATCATGTACGAGTTACTAGTTGAAAGCAACAGTGACCTAAAAGTAAATAAAGAACACCTTGTTGCTGACTCCGCCCCCAGTAGTGTTTTTTGAGACTGTAAATCACGTGGGAGAAGATTGCCCTTCTCTTTCTTTAGTGAAGCCACTGGTAGACCTGAACCATCAGAGACGCCACCTTTGGGTTCGCAGAGCAGTTTCCTATGGTGATGCCTCCGGAGATCCCTGAGAGCAACAGTCCTGAGCAATTAGCCATCGGGTCAGCTATAGAATTCTCACCTTTCATGAAGGAAACCAGATTTGGGTCCCCACCTCCCATACCTCACAGACACCACCCATCATATCTGCCTGGGGACTCTTGAATGTCACTCTAATGCTGAGTAGATTGTAACAAAGCAGCAAAGTTTTCAGACTAAGATGTGCTAAACAGGAAGACTTTGGAAAACCAGCTTGTGATATATGCACACCCATGTTTATTGCTGTGTTATTCATGATAGCAAAGAGATGGAAGCAACCCATGTGCCTCTCAACTAATGAATGGATAGAAAACCTAGGATATATTCATTCACATGATGAAATACTATGCAGCACTGAAAAACAAAGAAATGATAAAATATTACAAACATAAGTGATCCTGGAGGACATTATGCTGAGTGAAATATCTCAGTCACAAAAGGACAAATACTGTGTAACACCACTGTTATAAAACAGGACTGACATAGAATGTTGGCAGGAAACTAGGAAAAGAGGGAATAATTAATGAACATTGGAACAGATGAAGGAAAGGACTATTTAAAAAGGAATATATAATTAGGGATTATTTGTAGGACCACAGTCCAGAATAAGAGATGCATTGCAAATTGCACTGTGGGAGGGGGGAAGAAGGAACTTGTGCAACAATGAATAATTTTTTTAAAGTGAACTGGGGGGTTAGGGAAGAAAATGTGTAATTTTAAATAAATGAGAGTCCAACTTTTCTGTAAACTTTTGTAAACATCACAATAAAAAAAAGAATTTTTTTTCCTTTTGCTTTTTTTCTTCTAAAAAGAAAATCAGCCAGTGAAAGCCATGAAGATCATAATGGTTCAGTCTGCAAGCTGTTATGGGAATAGTGTAGGATTGAGTAGTGTTCTATTCATAATTCACCATTGTGTGTGGATTGCCAATTATATGGCTAACAGAAGGCCAGGCAATGTTTTGTTCATGGGGTCACCGTGGGTAGTGGACCAGGTGGATATCAGTGGCCACAGCAATGGTCCTGAGTATTTTTTTACTTTGCATGAGCTCACATAAACTTTCAGGTGATTAAAGATTTTACCATGTTGAGAGACATAAATCAAGCCAGGGTCACCTGGTGGAACTCTATTCTATTTGAAATTATCTCCCCTGTAAAGTCTTGCGTGCTGTCCAGGCCTCGTGAATATGCCACATGGCATGGGAGGACATGCATAGGGTGTGTGTCTGTTGTCTTTCTGGCTCCCGACAACAGTCTCCTCATGTTCCGCATCTCATAGGTGCAAAACTCATGCCTTCAGCCTCATTTTACCAGTCACCTCTCAATCTGTAAAGCTGAATTTCCTCAAAAAGTATGCTGAGGATTCTGTTAAAATGTGTATGCCCTGAGTGCCTTGTTCTATTTCTGTGTGTCTCTGCTGTGCTCCACTGGCAGTGCTGCTATGATCTGTTAGGGGTGTAGCTCTTCAGATACACTAATGCATCCCACATCACTGATGTGGCCATTGTTGTTGTTGTTATGTACCATCGAGTTGCCTGTGACTCACAGCGACCCTATGTACAAGAGCCCTAAACGCCGTTCTATCCTGTACCAACCTCGCCGTCTCAAACACTCATTCCCACCACTCCACTCACAGAATCGATCCATCTCATCGAGGTTCTTCCTCTCCTGCACCATCGATGTGGCCATTAGGATGATTATAAAGAACTCATACTAAGCAAACTTGCTTGTGCTCTTGTGTATTGACTTGTGTGCATGAGTGAGAACAAGTGTATTCCGAGTTAAGACTACAGGGTCATGGAATAATAGACCCAAGGAGACTGTGCCCCTCATTTCACCTCTGAGAGAATCCTGCTGAACGTGAACCACCAGTGCAGAGTCGGGAGAACTGGGGGAAGAAATGGAAGCAAGATAAACAGTGGTGGACCTGGATGCTTTAAGAGTGCCAAGGCCACTGGAGTCAAAAGTACCTGGGGAGTGATCTCGAATAAAGGACCCTTGGTTAACTGCTGCTTCTGAAAAGCAAATGAAACCAAAATGCCCAGCCATCTAGGACACAATTGAGTCAATGGGTACAATCGAAATCTAGATTGAAGGTCAGTTAAGTCACCTTCTGGGTAATGACAGTAATTTTTATGTGGTCAGAGATTCAAGGTTACAAGTCTACAACTAACTCGCAAGTAAGTGAATAAGGGATAAGGAGGGAATGTGTGTGAGTGTGGGGGGGGGGGCTTGCACGCGCATGCGAGCATGTGCACACACACGTAACGTCTCTGACTCTTATAAACATTTTTGGCTGTAAACAGAAAGGTTGGAAGTTTGAGTTCTCCAAGAGGAACTTTGGAAAAAGGTCTGGTGATCTATTTCTGAACATCCAATCATTGAAAACCCTCTGGAACATAGTTCTAACCTGATGCAGATGGGGTAGCTGTGAGCTATAATCAACTTGATGACAGTCACCTTCTGGCATCTATCTGTCTGTCTGTCTGTCTATCTAGCTATCATCTATCTATCTACCTACCTATCTCTCTGGCCAGCCAGCTACCTACCTACCTACCTACCTACCTACTGGGTACTCTGTACAGAATTGTGCTGATAACCTGAAGATGAACCCTCTCTGACTATCTGAACCTACAGTGGCTCATTGGAAGAAAGGTGGATAATCTTCTCTTGTGTGATTAAGCCAGCTAGAGGGTCAATACTGAGTCAATTGACTTGACAGTGAGGCCTTTGAGTTTTAGTTTCTATCTCTATCTCTATTTATATCTCTATATATGTATCTTTCCAACACATACATATAGATATACATGCACAAAATGCATGGGTGAGAAAGACTGATATAACTAAAGGTTAACAATTACAGGACTTATGTATATGTGTTCTTTGGACTATTCCTGCAACACTGACATAGTTTTGATATTTTTCAAAATAAAGTGAGGAGAGAAACACAAAAACTCTCAAAGGATCTCTGCAGCTTTTGTTTGGATATTAGTTGAGGTTCAGATAAGCAGAAGTGGAAAACCTCCAAGCTACTAAAATAAATAATCAGTTCTAATCTTGTATAATATTTGGATATTTAGATACTTACAGACATGGGATACTGAAGTCTGTGAAGTAAATACATCTGCATATATATTTGACCATTTGAGGAATGCTTGGGTCTGTTAAATAAACAGAAATAAAATCACAAAGCCAGGCAACCAGGCATCGTGGTAATCACAAGTTTCTGATTTGGAAATGCGTCCCAGTTTGGGAATTATTGCTTTCAGCTGTAATAATAGTAGACTTTTCCGCTCAGGGAAAAACGCACGGTGTTTCAAATAAATATCATCACTACTATTCTGCAGTGTTGAGAAAACACGAGTGACCTTTTTTTCTTCAAACATTAAGATCATCCAGTGAATATTAGGGGAGACAGACTTTCATCTGAGCTAAGAGGTTCAGGAAGCCTTCTTACAAGGAACTCTGAGTCGTTTAAGCAGCACCAAAGTGCTTTTTATCTGCAGCCTTCGCCTGAGATAAGGGCAGACTCATATGCAAGCTTGTTGGCGGCACTTCCTCTCGCCTGTCTGGCTTTTGTGTGTGTCGAACCCAATTCAGGGTGGAATTATAAGCCCAGGGGATGCCATTATTGACTTCCTAGATTCCATGAAGCCAGGCTGCAGTCATCTTTAGAGTTCTCAGGGGTCCAGTTTTACAGGATTCTACACATTTCTCCAGGGAACAGCAAAAGGGTTTTAAGGCATAGGAAAATACTTTTTTTTGGGGGGGGGGTCTCATTTTTCTCATTCTAAGAAAATAGTAACAAGATAAAGTTTTGTTCATGGGACCTCCCATAGACTGACCTAACAGATCTTTTTGTGAGATCAAGATCACTTATCACACCCTCCTCAACATTTTCTTTTGTATTAAGTGACAATCTATTAATTGTATGTGACTGTCCTTTGTTGAGTAGCTGTAATAGTCTAGACACTGTGAGAGATGAATTACGTGCAATTAACCAATATGCAAAGACCACAGCAGCCCTGTGAAACAGATACAATTGTCAGATCTCACAGAGAAGGAACAACTTATAGGTCAAGTTCATAGGAAATGATTACTCTGACAGTTCAGTTATGACTCTAGTTTTACAGTAGGTGTGTTGTTGTTGCTAGGTGCTCTGGAATTGACAATGGCTAATAGCAACCTGGGGTAATCGGGATGGGTGTGTCGGAGATGGTGCGATTGGCACAGGACAGAGCAGAGTTTAGGGATGTTGTACATAGGGTTGCTATGAGTCGCAAGCGACTCGATGGCACTTAACAACAACAACAACAACAACAATAGCAACCCTGTGAATGACAGGTCTGAACCCTACTCTATCCTGTGCCATCCTCACCACCCACTGAAGTTTGAGCCCACCATTACAGTCACTCTGTCAACCTGTCTTGTCGAGAGTCTTCCTCTCCTTCTCTGTTCTTCATGTTATTCTTCTCCCAGGACTGGTCCCTCCTAACAGGCCCAGAATATGTGAGAACAAGTTATAACATCCTAGCCTCTATGAATTACCTTGGTTACAGTCCCTTCAGGACAGGCTTGTCTGTTCCCTTGGAAACCCATGGGCTATTCATCATGGGATACTCTTCTCCAATACCACACAATTCAAAGGCATTGATTCTATATGCAATATGCATATATACTTCCTGCAAATGAACAACTCGACTACTGCAATCCAGTCAGAACCGACTCCAAGCTGATCCTCCAGTGAGTTTCCAGAAGCTGTAAATTTCAGGGAGGATGCTGCCCATCTTTCTCCTTTAGATTTGAAGTGGCAGAGAGATGCCGTGTTTGCATCTTGCTGTGGACCACAGCACCTGCAAATGAAGGACACTTTTCTTTATTCCGTCATCCATGCAAGAATCATGATAACTAGCATTCACACACACACACACACACACACACACACACACACACACACACACTATCAAAATAGAATGAAGAAAATTACTTTTAGAGGTATTCTTTCGTTACCTTCCTCTACCAACTCTCTCTTGGGTCTTTAACAAATGGGTTGGTCTTTCCAAAATCTCATCACTGATGATACTGGTAACTACTGTTGCTTGTTATTCAGTGTGTTCTCTCCTTCTGTGCCAGGCTTTGTGCTGGGCTCTGAAGCTGACTACTCCAAGGGACAGCCTCAGTACCCTGCCCTTAGAAATTCCCCAACTCAACTGAATTGTCATTGAGATTAGAAAATGTTTGTAATGCAATACAGTGCTAACACTGAACCACTTATTCTCACTGTCATGAAGTCAGAGCCAACTCATAAGTTAACTGTCCAGCAGGTCTTCAGAGGCAGTGAATCACTCCAGAGGAAGTTGCCCATCTTTCTCCCGAGGAGCGTCTGGTAGATTTGCAATGCCACCTATAGCAGCACCTCACCCCGTCAATTAGATCACCAAAGCTCCCATAACCACATATTAGCAGTGATGACTATTAGCCTTTTCCTCCACATACAGGAACAGTGTTCCTGTGGTTCAAGTTGGAAGGAATAGTGACTTTCTAGGATGGATACTGCAAAGATATTTTCCTTGTCATCTTCCTTTGGATCTTTCCCTACAAATATGATTCAAGGATTGAGTGTAGGGCAAAACTTTCACCATATTTTCTTTGGATAGTTTAGTGATTGAAGTGAGGGTTTGCACATTTCAAAGGGAAGAGCAAACTAGAAGGGAGGTTGGGCAGGGGGAAAACCTGCAACAACAAATGAATGGATATCCAAAGTCTCTGTAAACTTTCATTAAAATTAACTAATTAAAAAAAAAGAAAATATTCAAAGCACTGAACTCTAATGACCAAAAGATAGGCAAGATGTAGAAAAACATTAAGTCCATAAGCTATGAAGAAAGATAAAAGAGAAAATCGTTGAAAATAAAGGAAAGCGATTCCAGAAAAAGAAATGCATTGTAACATGGACATTGGACTTGGGGGTGTGTGTGTGTGTGTGTTGTATAACAATGAAAATGTTCTTTTTCTTTTCAAAGAGAAAAACAAACTGAGGGGAGAGGAGTGGGCAGGGAGGAAAATGTGCAATAATAAATGAATGGGGAAGTTAAATGGAAAGAATATGCTATAAAAATACATGTTGCATTAAAAATCATAAATAAAAAAAGATGGAAAATAAAAAAAAAAATAATGCTGTAAACCCATATTCTACCTGTCTATTGTTTTGCTGTGAATTTAAATCCACTTGATTTTCACGCACCACAGCTCTCTATGTTTAACAGATTAAAACATTACTTGGTGATTTTCCATCCTTAGCACCGTTGCTGTGTTTGAGCCCATTTTTGCAGCCATGATCTCATTCCATCTTACTGTGTTCCTCAAATTGTTTTTCTGACGTCGACGTGGTTAGGTGCTATCAAGCTGAGTCCAGTGTGTAGACAGCCTGTGAACAACAGAACTGAATTCTGTCTTATCCTGTGCCATCCACATCCTCTCTGACACGCTTGAGCCCATTGCTGCAGTCACTGTTTTAAATCATCTGCTTGAGGGCCGTCCTCTCTTTGGCTGACCCTCCACCCTTCTATGAATGATGTTCTCCTAGAAACCTGCCCCGTGTCTGTGAGACAAAGCTTTAGCATCTTGGCCTCCAAGGAGCACTCTTGCTGGATGTTTTCAAGACATAACTGTTTGTTCTCTTGGCAATCCATGGGCACTTCAGCGCTCTTCTCCAGCGCCACAGTTCAAAGGCATCAGTTCTTCTTCTGTCATCCTTATTCATTGTCCAGCTCTCAGATACACAGCAAGTGACTGAAATGACCTTGGCCTTGAATCAGGTGCACCTTTTCATGGCAGGTGCTCTCACGCCAGCTCTTATTTGTAGGAACCCTGTGGACTGTAGAACTGAGCCCTGCCCAGCCCTGCACCATTCTCCTCATCACTCCTATGTTGGATGCTGTTGTTGCTTCCACTGTGTCAATCCGCATTGAAGATCTTCTTTTTCCAGGACCCTCTATTTTATCAGTCGTCATCTCTTTCTCCAAGGACCAATCCATGTCCAGGGGTACAACATGATTCCTTTCAATTCTTTTGTTTCCTTTTCAATTCGTACACATTCTTACGTGAAACATATTAAAACTAGAGTTCTCTTACTTTCTTCACCTCTTGCTAATATTTCCTGCAAGTACAAGAGCTGAGGTGACTGTAGGTAAACAAATACACACACACACACACACACACACACACACACAGAGTGATAATTTAGCAAAACAAGTGAATAAGTTTACTAAATTAATGTAACAGAGGCATGGCTGGTCAAAGACAAAGATAGGTCATACAAAAGAGTTAAAAAGGAAAAGGGGAAGGTACCCCTGGGAAGCCAATAGTGGAGTCAAACCTCTTGGCTTGGTGCCAACAGACAAAGTGAGAGCTTTGGGTGGGCACTGCCTCCATTGGCTCCCAGTCTCCTGAGCTGGTTATCACCTAGCCCAGCCTCGAGACCTGTGGTGTTGGTTGTGGTTTGTCTCCCCTGCATTCCTGAGGAGGAGGCTTCTTCTTGGTCTGACCCGCTTTGTGGCTTCTGCCTGAAGAAGTGCTATCACTTTGGTGCAACTACTGGATCCCTTTCCTAGGTTCTCTGAGAAACTTAGTTGTTAGCCCTTTTTTATGACTGAGTGGGGGCGCAAGGAGAAAGAGACCAGTCAGGCAGCAATAGTATCCCTTAACATTACACACTGTTTTTCTAGTCCTTTTTTGCTGGTCATTGTTAAGTAGACTTTAGATTGACAGGTATAGTTACATACTTTTTCAAATTTTAAAGATAATACTTTTCCATATTATCTTCCAAGTTTGATGCTTAGTGTGGACGTATAAACTGACTTTTAAGTTAGACGAATTCTCTTCTCTTCTTTATTTAAATGTCTTTTCCTTAATGGATTTAATTACAAAGTTTGCATACATTTGTTTCACACTATTCCTCATTCACATTATGTTTGATACAATCATTCTCATACATTATATTTTATAAAATGAATCATCATTGGACCCTGCCCATCATTACCTTGTCTTTTCAACCAGATCCTTCCCACTTCCTTCCTCCACTTCCCTCCACCCACCAAACTGTGCAGCCCTGTGGCTTTGCCCCTACATATCTGCACCCCTCCGCTCCCCTCCCTTACCCCCTTGGGTTCCCGTATATATGTTACCTGTTACCATTCTATTTGTACAATAATAGTATTCTATGCAGTATTTGTCCTCAGGAGATTTAGTTCACTCAGCGTAGTACCCTCCAGTTTCTCCCAAGTTCTAGAGTATTTTTTAAATTCTCCTTCTTCCTAAAGACTCTATTTGTAATCATTAATCTTATTGGATCTTATTGAATGTTTTTTTACTGCGACTATAATAATCAACGTTACATTTCCTTTTTTAAAAAATCCATGTTCATAAGTGAGATTGCAGAATTTAGCAAACTTTTTCTTAAAGTGTCAGATGGTAAAAATTGTTGGCTTGCAGGCCATCCAGCCTCTATTTACTTCTGTTATATTAATGTGAATCAGCTATGAACACTATATAAACAAAAAGGCATTGCTGATTTTCAAGAAAATTTCATTTATAAACATAGGCCGTCAATATGCAGACTACTTTTTGCTGATGGCTGTCAGCAAAACTTGATTCTAGTATTTTGAAAACAATGCTGTTCTGTGAACTGCAAAATGACTCATAACTGACCCTCTACTGTGTTTTCAGAGGCAGTAAGTCACGTGGGACAAGCTTACCCACCTTTCTGCCACTTGAAAATAAAAGGAAATGTTTCTATTTCTGGTATCTTTGTGAGTCAGTTTTCCTTGTTGTTGTTGTTAAGGGCCATCAAGTCAAGTACAACTCTAGTGACTCTGTGAAGAGCGGATCTGAACCCTTTCCTATCCTGTGCCGTCTTCACACTTCCTGACACGGTCGAGCCCATTGTGGCAGTCACCAGGATCATTTTCCTTAAGTTCCATTTTATTTTTAGAATGGGTTGTTTTGTTTTTTTCATTTTACCTAAATTTTAAATTTTGTTTGGCAGCTATTCTATGTGTATGACTTTGTCTTATTTTGTCCTTTTTGGAGGATGATATTTTGAACCTTCTGTTTCTTCCTAACTAGGCTTGGTTAGCAGCACAACACACTAGGGAGTGTGGCATTGGAGTTCCTTCCTAACCAGCCTTGAGGTGGTTAATGGTTTGTTTTAGCAAAATGTTAAACAGAGTCAATTAAGTCTTCCAAGTCATGTCCTCTCATCCATTGACCCACAAATTATTTCAGTGTCTACAAAACCGAAATAGTACCATGACCTTGTTTGTTCATTTCTGTTCCTTATCCTGATCTTTCTTTAACTACATGCTTATGTGAAGTGGGAATCTTTCTCAGGGGAAGTTCATTATTTACTAAACAGTGTAAAGTAATTATCTACTAATAGGTAATAATTGAAAATAGTCACTGAGTATGTAGAGCATGTCAGGCATTGAAAGAAATAATTTTCACATATAATCTCATTTAATCTTTATCGTTTACCCGGTGATGATGTTATTATCATTCTTCCTAGTGGTACAGTAGTTGGTGTTTTCTTGTTATCCTAAAAGTTGACAGTGTACCTGCCGTAGAGTCCTTTTGAGGAAAAACATGTGAGACAGTTCTGCTCCATGCGGGAGGTTTTCTGTGAGTCAGAATCCACTCAACAGCACACAAAAACAATGCATGGTTGGAATCCCTTCGGGAAGTTAATAGAAATGAGAAATGAGGGAGAGGAGAGCAAAAACAATTAATTTATAAATAACAGATTAATCATAAGTTTCTCTAAAATGCTTTTCTTTGTAGGCTTTTTCTTTCCAATAGACAGAATTTTGTGGTACTAAATTATGCAATAAACATTTGCTTTGTGAGTACTGATTTAAAGATAAGTAACACAGAAATTTTCCTGAAAGTAAGGTCAAATCCCTGGAATTAAGTTGCCTGAGTTTAGAATCTCCTTCTACTATTTTATACATATACATATATATATATAATCATATGATAAATATACTATAAATATAACATGAGAAATGTATTATACAAATATTAGAATATT
>NW_006399903.1:4782025-4791026 GCF_000299155.1 Elephantulus edwardii
ATATAAATATTATGAGAAATAATATTTAAGTATTATTTTGATGTTGTTATGTGCTGTTGAGTCACTTGAGACTTACAGCAACCCTATGTACAAGATCCCTAAACCCTGCTCTATCCTGTGCCAACTTCACCATCTCCAACACACTCACTGCCACCACCCCATTCACAGAATTGATCCATCTCATTGAGGGTCTTCCTTTCCTGTGCCGTTCCCTCCACCCTCTGAAACATGATGTCCCTCTCCAAGGACTGGTCCCTCTTTGGAACATGGCCAAAGTATGTCAGACGAAGCTTCAGAATCCTTGCCTCTAAGGAACAGTCTGGCTTCACTCTCTCCAGGATAAACCTATTTATTCTCCTAGCAGTCCATGGCAAATTCAACACTCTTCTCTAGTACCACAGCTCAAAGGCATCAATTTTCTTTCTATCATCCCTAGTCACTGTCTAACTCTCGGATGCATAGCATGTAATTGTGAAAACTAGCCCGGATCAGGTGCACCTTAGTCTCCAGCCTGATGTCGTTGCTCTTCGGTACTCTGAAGAAGTCCGTGACAGCTGACTTTCCCAATGCAATTTGTCTCTTGATTTCCTGGCTGCTGGTACCAAGAGTGTTGACAGTGGAGCCAAGTAAACTAAAACTGTTAACTCTCTCAATCTCTTCACCATCCATACTGATGCTGCTAATTGGTCCAGTGGTGAGAATCTTTGTTTTCTTGATGTTGAGCTTCAATCCCTATTGAAGGCTGCAGTCGTTGACTTTCCACAGCAAGTACTTCATGTCCTCCTCAGATTCAGCAAGCAGATTTGTGTCATCTGCATAACGCAGGTTTATTGATGACTCTTCCACCAATACTGATACTGCATTCCTCTTTGTACAGCCCAGCGTCTCAGATAATCTGATCTGCAGATTGAAAAGGTATGGAGACAGAATACATCCCTGATGGACCCCCCTTCTTAATTTTGAACCATGTAGTGTCTCTTTGCTCTGTTCTGACTACTGCCTCTTGGCCGAAGTATAGGTTTCAAATAAGCACAATCAAATGTCCTGGGATTATAGATATATTAATATTATAAATATATTATCCATATTATGTTGTTGTTGTTGTTGTTGTGCACCACCAAGCCAAATGTATCATTTATGTGTATATAAAATAGTAGAGGGAGATTCTAAACTCAGGCAATTTAATTCCAGCAATTTGCCCTTACTTTTCTGGAAAAAGTCTGTGTTACTTATCTATAAATCAGTATTAACAAAGCAAATATTCATTGCATAGTTTGTTGTTATTTATTTCTATCAAGTTGAGCACGACTCATAGTGACCCTATGAACAAAAGACCTGAAGTTTTTCTATAACTATCATCATTTCTCAAAGTTCATAGTTTCTAGAGGCATGCTGTTTAGGAAGTGGATGCCACTCCTGCTACCAAGCATGTCTTAATCTGAGAGCTCCACCAAACACTGTCCACCATGGGTAACCATTGTGGCATCTGGCACCCCAATGTCGCAGAGTTCAGTACCTCAGCACCTCAGCCACTCCAGGTTACCTCAGTACAGCAAACTGACAGACCAGTGCTGCACCACTGAGAAGAATGTTCCTCTGAATGATAATTACATTAGGCCAGTACCACAAAATTCTGTCAACTAGAAAGATATAACCTACAAAGAAAAGCTTTGAGCAGTGTTGTATTGTTGTTATGTGTCATTGAATCAACTGTTAATCTTGACAACTCTATAAACAGATCTGAAACTTGCCCTAACCTGTGCCATCCTCACCACCTCCAACCCCCTAGAGCCCATTGTTACAAGTATATAATATCGTTTTCCAAGTACTGGCCCGTCTTAACAATATGCCCTACGTACAGGAATCCAATTTCCACCATCCTTGCCTCCAAGAATCACCTGGTTTCATTTCTCTGAGACACACCTGTTTGTTCTCTTGGTCTTCTATGGTCAATACTCCTCCAAAACAACAGCTCAAGGCATTGCTTCTTCCTCTGTTATCCTGAGTCCTTTTCCAACTTTCAGTTGCATATCAAGCAATTGGGAAGACCATAGCTTGGGTCAAACACAGCTTAGTTTTTAAGCTAACAGTACTTTGAAGATTTCCCTGACAGCAGATTTTCCCAGTGCAACCCATCTTTTGATTTTCTGACTGCTGTTACCAGTGGTGTTGAGTGTAGATCCAAGTGAGATGAAATAATTAGCAACTTCCTTTCTTTCCAATATCTTCTCCATCTATCATTATGTTGCCTATTGATCCAGGGATGAGACAACCCGTCAGTATTACAACTCAAGGCCTTTTCTATGCCTGCATCTGCCTCATCGCTGCCACCCCATCCTACAAGTTTAAAAATTAAGATTCTAGGTTGTGATTTATTCACCTTTGAATTTGGTCCTTGACTCAACTGTGCGGATCACATTTCTGGATGGACCTAAGGTAAATATCACACCTCAAATCATTACTCAGTCTTTCTAATGTTATTTTCATAATAGATCTTTAACCTAGTGTGGCTGTCTGCTTTTGTGAAGGTTTACCACTTTGGAAACCCAAGAGGCAGTTCTACTCTGTCTTACAGGGTCAGGATGAGTCAGAATTGACTTAGGATAGTGGATTGGGTTGGATTAGTTGACTGAGGCTAAGTGCCTTACATCCGTACGTCAAAGTAAGAACTCAGGCGTCATGGATCATGTGGGACTTTTCCAGTATCTCTGATGACTTTACCTTGATTAACCGATCACATGATGAGTGACCCATTCATGTCATAGATGCTTGTACTGTTTAATGTACACCTATACCTAGTTCAATAAAATTAACTAAGTAATATCTAAAGCATTAAAGTATGATAGACATTCACTAAAATAATGATGAGAATATGGATAAATGAGAATCTGACATAACTAGCCAAAGAAGAGAAAAATTTTCTATGTGTTTTTCTTTATAGAAGATGCCCACATCAACCAGGCACGCTGATATCGTGTGTCTGTTTTTAAATGTTTTTATTTTAGGTTTGGAGGGTGGTTTTTTTCCTCATTTTCTGAGTTTATTGTTCTAAATAATTTAGTATTCCTTTTAAACTTAACACCAGCAGAGAGCTGATGCATGGATGGCTAACTTCCAAAGGTCTTTTGACAATACTAGTTCCCAGGGGCTATCAATTCAATGGCTTTCCTCCTTTCATGACCAATGTTCCAAGGAGACATGTAAAAATAACTGTTAAATAGCCTCCTCACTCAGCTGTGATGACCTTATAAGGAAAAAAATAAAAAGTCTGTAATTCCAAACCAGTACTAACCTAATTTAATAGACACCCATACCCAGGCTTCATTTGGGAAACATTTTTGTTGCAGAATCTTATTAGCAATGATGTTTGCCTTTAAGGCAGAGTTAGTATTATTATTTCATTCTATGATTTGCTATGTATAGACATAAACACAATAATTTTAAATGTCTTATATAATTTTATGTGACATACAGGCACACATATCCATAGTTAACTTGGTTTTCTTTTAGTGGTCATGAGTTGAGTACAACTCAGTTACATCACCAACAACGAACCAATCAGAATCCTGCTCTGTACTGCGTCATCCTCATGATCGTTTAATCTACTCAAACCGATTGTTGTGATTGAAGTCAACTTATCTCCTTAAGTCTCTTCTTCTCTTTAGGGGTCCTCTAACTTTCCCTGCATGATATTCTTTCCTGATCATTTGTCCCTCCAGTTAACAAACACAAAAACACATGAGACAAAATTTTCCCATCCTTGGCCCTCAGGAGCACTCTGGTTGTACTCCTTCAAGCCAGATACTCTTTTGACAGTCCGTAGTATAATCTAGTGTACATGCTGTTTACAGTTCATAGGTTCAGTGCTTCTTTGGTCGTTCATGTTCATTCTCCAACTTTCACATGCATACAGAGCAACTGAGCATCCATGGCATGGGTCAGACACAGTTTGACGCATCCTTGGTTGTTAGCACTTAAAAGAAGTCCTTGACAACAGATTTTTCTAACGCACCATGTCTATTTATTTATTTATTTACTTACTTACTTACTTACTTACTTACTTACTTACTGACTATGCAATGGCATTTGACTGTGTGGATCATAACAAACGATGGCTGACTCTGAGAAGAATGAGAATCCCAGAACACTTGATCGTGCTAATGTGAAACCTATACTTGGACCAAGAGGCAGTCATCAGAACAGAGCAGGGCAACACTGCATGGTTCAAAATTGGGAAGGGCGTACGCCAGGGATGGGCCCTGTCTCCATACCTTTTCAACCTGTATGCAGAACAGATTATCCGAGAGACTGGGCTCTATGAGGAGAAATGTGGCATCAGGATTAGTGGAAGATCTATCAACAATCTGCATTTTGCAGATGACACACACTGCTTGCTGAAACTGAGGAGGACCTGAAGCGCTTGCTGCAGAGGGTCAAGGACTGCAACCTCCAATATGGATTGAAGCTCAATGTCAAGAAGACAAAGATTCTCACCACTGGACCAATTGGCAGCATCAGGATGGATGGTGAAGAGATTGAGATTGTACACAGCTTTAGTTTGCTTGGCTCCGCAATCGACACTTTGGCACCAGGAGCCAGGAAATTAAAAGACGTATTGCGATGGTAAAGTCTACTGTTAGGGGCCTCTCCAAAATATTGAAGAACAATGGTGTCTCCCTGGAGACTAAGGTGCGTTTGATACAGGCCATGGTCTTCGCAATCACTTGTTATGCATCAGAGAGTTGGACAATGACCAAGGAGGATAGAAGGAGAATTGATGCTTTTGAGCTGTGGGGCTGGAGAAGAGTATTAAGAATACCATGGACTGCTAGGAAAACAAACAGATTCGTCCCAGAAAGGGTTAAACCGGGCAGCTCCTTGGAGGCAAGGATTCTGAGGCTCCGTCTAACATACTTTGGACATATTGTAAGGCGGGACCGGTCCTTGGAGAGCGACATCATGCTTGGGAGGGTGGAGGGACAGCACAGGAGAGAAAGGCCCTCTATGAGGTGGATTGATTCAGTGACTGGGGTAATCAGGATGGGTGTATCAGAGACAGTGCAATTGGCACAGGACAGAGCAGAGTTTAGGGCTGTCGTACATAGGGTCACTATGAGTCACAACTGACTCGAAGGCACATAACAACAAAAACAACAGCACTGTTATCTTGGGTATTCATTGTGGATACAAGTAAAATGAAATTGTTGACAACTTCCATCTCTACTCCATCGAGCCTGATGTTGCCTTTTGGTCCTGTTGGAAGGATTTTTGGTTTTGTGATGATCAGATGTAATCCATCTTGAAGACCGTAATTTGATCTTCTTCAGTGCTTCAAGTCTTCATTTTTCTGCAAGGAAGGTTGTATCATCTGCGTAACATCGGTTGTTGGTGAGTCTCCCTCTAATTCTAATGATACATTCTTCTTCATAAAGTCCTTTTTATAGTCCAACTTTAATCCTTAGTGATGTTTTCTAATGTTTGTTCTAAGAAGTACCATAAATGATGGCTTTAGAACCTGATGGAAATTCTGAAAATATTGTCTGCTACAAGTATTGTCTCCATTTCACAGATGACAGAAGTGGTTAGACAGGTAGTATGCTCATTAAACGTGTCTGATTTCAGATTCCAAATTCTTAGCCGGATGTTTTGCTGTCTACATGTGATTAAAGAGTAAGAGAAATAGTATTCTCATGAGAAATAGTCACATGCTTCACAAAACAAGTGTAAGATATATACACCACTGGTTTGTTCTGCTATCAGGGGAATTTCAATGGAGAGGAAGGAACATGCTTGTTCTATTTTCTTGAAGCCCAAGATATATAAATATAATAAAGCTTAAAGATATTCTCCTCTGTTTCACACAGTCTCCATTTTATGAGGCGAGCTAGGAGACATTCCTTTCAAATGTATTTTTCCTTTACACATATCCTGTGACTCTTCTAACTTATCATGATTTCCTATTTTCTTTGGCTATTGAAGAGTTGAGAATTAAAGGCCAACCCACCTGTAATAACTGTACTTGAAAGTGCCTGGTGTTTTCTTCATCGAGGTTGTCTTCTTTCCCTATTCTCATGTTTTGATGGGTCTTGGATTCTTCAGCCTTGATGGCATAGTAGCTTGTCTGTTGTGCTGCTAACCAACAGTTTGACTCCACTAACTGCTCCATGGGATAGAGACAGATTCCTCTAGTCAAAGTTTACCGCCTTGAAGGCCCAATGATTTGACAGCACTGGGTTTTGTTCAAGAGTTATTTACTGTTCCTTCTGTTGTAATATAAAATTATTCCTCATCACTTCAAAATTTGATTTAAGGTGAATTAAACACATCAAAAATAAAATGTGTAAGGTAGCAATTAAAAATAGTTGTTTTTACGAGCTCTGGTGGCTAGTGGGAAGGAGTTGCACTGCCAACCCACACGCATAAGGTTTGAGTCGACCAACTGTTTCAAGGGAGAAAGATGGGCAGTCTCCCCTGTGCATAGTTCTGCCTCTGATAACTTGCTGGAGCATCATCAGCTTGGAGTCAGTTTTCACTTGATGGCAATGACTTTGAGTTCAAGTGCATGTTCAAATATGCTTACACCAGACTGCAGTCAATTAAGTATGCAATAGCATTATGGAAAAGTTTAAAATAGTGTGAGAATGACCCAGATATTACAGAGACACAAAACGAGCACATGCTATTGGGGAAAATGGGACTGAAAGACTTATTTAATGGCAGGATTGCCACAAACCTTCAATGTAACTGGGTTTTTGTTTTGTTTTGTTTGTTTTGTTTTAAGTAGTATCTGTAAGCCAAAAGAAAAGTCTTGTCTTTTATACAAGTATGCCTAAGGATGTTGTTATTATGTGGCATCAAGTTGCCTGTGACTCACAGTAACCCTACGTACAGCAGCCCTGAGCCCTACCCTATCCTGAGCTGGTCTCGCTGACTCCGACACAACCCCCATTGCCCCAGTTATCATGTCAATCCATCTCATCTGGGGTCTTCCTCTCCTCCATGCCTAGGTATGGTGTTGTTTACTGTCGAGTAGGAACCGACTCAGAGCAGATCCTCTGGCATGGTTTCAAAGGCAGTTAATCCCACAAGAGAGAAGATTGCCCCTCATTCTCCCACAGAGCATCTAGTGGTGGCCTTGAACTGCACGCTTTTGAGATTGCAGTGCAGCTTCTTGTCACTAGGCCACTAGAGATAGGTGTACGTATATATAATGGTATCCCAGAGAGGGCTGAAAGGATCCATTGAAGCACAGAAGAGGGGAATGGACTTATTGCTTCCAGATAAATCAGTTAATGAGCAGAGGACACAGAGGAAGAGAAGACCATTGTGAATAAGGTCCAGCTGCCTTTGGCCATTGGTGTAACAGTCCCAGAATACAAGCTTTCTTTCTTTCTCAAGCATTTCCTGTCAACAAGGAGATGATGGGTCTTCTTTGTGAACTAGCTCTCCCAATGTACTTGGAGGAGAGAGGTGGAAGGGGCCAGGTTTACCGCATTGACTGTTCGTAGCTGTTAGCTGGCTCGCAGGCATCTGTCTCTGTCTGTTGGTTTTAGGTGCCGAGTCAGAGCCAAAAGCAAAGATGACGTCCAGTCACACTTCAGGATTGAACAGTTATCTCCACCGGCACATTGCCAAGCCCTACGACACACCGGAGGAACTGGCTTGTTCCATTTCCCTTTGGTGAATCCTAGGCATTCTTTTGCTCACGGGATGTTTGTTTTCCATGCTCTTAACGTGTTTTTCTAAGATACAAAATGCAATATTTCAAAGTTGGTTCTGGCAAAGTTAGCCAAATAGTTCTCACATTAATTCCACAGATGTGTTTATTTATTCACATCTGAAAGTCTTTCTTCCCTCGTAGTGTGTGTGTGTGTGTGTGTGTGTGTGTGTGTGTGTGTGTGTTGGAAGGAGTCCTGGTGGAGTAGTGGATAAACCCTTGACTGCTAACCAGCAGGTCAGCGGTTCAATCCTACCAGCCACTCATGTGTGATATTCTGCTCTCACAAAGATTTTCACCTTGGAAACCTTATGGACCAGGTCTGCCCTCGTCTAAAGGGGTGCTATGAGTTACAGCCAACTCAGTGGCAAGAGGCTACTTTGATTTTGTTTTTATTTCCTTTTAAATAAAATTTTACTTGTGATTTTAATGAACGTTTATAAAGAAGTTTTATTTCGTGCATTCATTGCTGCATATTTTACTTCTTAACCCTCCTTTCCCTTCTCCAGTTCACTTTTTTAAAATATATTCATTCATTGTTTCACAATTACCTACCTACACGTCCCCTACTCCTGTTTGCAGTGTACCTTTTATTCTGGGCTGTGGCCATATGTATAATGCCTAATCATAAACTCCTTTTAAACAGTTCTTCTCTTCATCTGTTTTAATGCATTGGTCATTATCCTACTCTCTACCCAACCTCCAATGTAAGACCTGCTTTATCACAGTGGTGTTATGCAGTATTTGTCCTTTTGTGACTGAGATACTTCACTCAGCATGATGTCCTCCAGGGTCACCCATGTTGTGTAAGGTTTTATGAGTTCATTGTTTTTTAGTGCTGCCTAGTATTCCATTGTATGAATATACCATATTTTTTCTATGCATGTGTTGGTTGATGGGCACTTAAGTTGCATCTTTCTCTTTTCTATTGTGAGTAATACAGCTGTGAACATGGGTGTACATAGATCTGTTTGGATGGCAGTTATGGTTTCTTTAGGGTATATTCCTAGTAGTGGCATTGTTTGGTCAAATAGTATTTCTATTTAAAACTTTTTGTGAAAGTGCCAAACCGTCTTCCATAGTGGTTGCACCATTTTATACTCCCACCAGAATAAGGATTCCAATCTCCCCACAACCTCACCAGTATTGGTTGCTTGCTGCTCTGTTGAGCTTTGCTATTGCTACTAGGGTGAGTTTGTTTTTATTTTTAACATGAATCTTCTGTGCAAAAAATTGATTCTGACTCATAACAATGAGTCACTTTTCAAGGAGAAGAGTGAATTG
>NW_006399903.1:4791126-4828463 GCF_000299155.1 Elephantulus edwardii
AAATATTGTGTGAAATAATAATAAATATTATGTGGGGGAAAATGAAAAAAAAAAGAAAGTACAAAAGGACCACTTGCTTTTCATTTTTACTAATCAGTTGTTTTCTAAATACCATAGGAGCAAAGCTCATTTCTAGTATTAAAATGAACCCTCTACCGTCTATTCTTTGTCCATTTTATTTCTATTTATCTATTATTTGTCTATTTTATTTCTATTTTCACTTAGCCTGTTTTTAGTTAGTGTTTGTTTCTTTGTTCATGACAGAAGGAACCTCAAAATACAGAGGTTAGGAGAAGTAGCTTCTGTTTCCTTGAATTCCCAACCCTACTTCCAGGTGCTTGGGTGGAGCCGGTGGTTTATGATCTACCTTTGACCTAAAGCCTAATGGTTCAAGCTCACCCAAGCCCTGCAGAGCAGTTCTTTGTGTCACCGATGGCATCATCCTGAAACAGAATTGACCTGGTGGTGACGAACGCTTGTTCAGGTATGTGATCATGAGAACATCAGCTGCCTCACTTAGAAATTCTTGTGTGATATGGGGAGTGTGGGTTTCCCCACTCTTCAGAGTGGGACCCTGGAGAGCTGCACCAGGTGCATTTTTATGTAGACGTGATGTGGTCCTTTCTTAGAATATTAGGAGAATGATAACAGCGTCCAAGAGTGTGTCTAAATTACTCAAAGGTTAAAAACTTCCTTTCCCTCGTAGCTGATTATATGTTCAGAATATATTATGTGCTCATTATATATTCCCTCTCTGCAAAGGAGGGGGTGCGCAGTATAGACCAGTTAGTTTACAAGGGAGGAGGTAAGCAGTGTAGACATTTATTAAGGGAGGCTGTGGGCAGAATAGTGCAACAGTTAGTACAATCTGTGGAGTCAGATGACCTGGGTCAAGCCTTGCTCAAATTAACAGCTATTCAATGCTGAGCAAGATATGCCTAAATGTTCCATTCAAAAGAGGAAGGGAAAAAAGCTTTGGAATCTTTGCCTCAAAGGAGCAGCCTGATTTCACCCTCTCAAGACGAACTTATTTGTTCTCCTAGCAGTCCATGGTATAGTAAATACTGTTTTCCAGCACCACAGCTCAAAGGGATTAATTCTCCTTCTGTCATTGTTCAGATTTCTGATGCATAGCAAGGTACATGGTATAAGAGTGAAATATATATGAATGGTTGTATAAAACACAAAGTTGGTGTTATGTGCTGTCGAGTCGCCTGTGATTCATAAAGACCCTATGTACAACAGCCCTAAATCCTGCTCTATCCTGTGCCAATCTGTCTCTGACACACCTACCCCCATTACCCCACAGTCAAAGAATCAATCCATCTCACCAAGGGTCTTCCTCTCCTGCACTGCCCCTCCATCCTCCCAAGCATGACCAAACACAATCTATAGGAATGACTAAATGTAAACCAACAAAAAATTTTAAAAACTCAGTTTTTGAAGTCTAAGCTCCCTGAACTGTCCTTCTTTAACTTGCAAAATTACTTTCAAAAGTGCTTGTGATAAGGAATGAAATAATGCAATCATGAAAATGTTTTGACAACCACAAGCACTATCCAAATATATACTTCTATTTTCCAAAGTAATATACAATCAGGAATTCATTGATCATAACTAATTGTGAGTCCTGTGGATGTCAGTGGTCGATTCCTATGAGTCGTCATATGAAATGCTATCTATATAGTTAAGGATTTAACATACAAGATGACCTGCCTCTTAGTTCTTCCTGTCAATATGCAGTTTCGTGCAAATATATAACTCCTGCCCAAGGATGCCTGCCCCCAGGAGATAAGATGCTCTTTCTTTTCCCATTCTTAACCTGTCTTCTCTATTTACTCTGCGCTTTAGAGAGTGTGAATTGTGGTGACGGCTACACTGAGACAGGTCTCCCTTACTTTCTCCAACAGAGTAATTGCCTTTGGCAGTTACATTCCATTTATTTAGTGTGTTCACTTAGCACAAGCAGGATGCCACTTTCCAGATTGGGTCAGCAAGGACACCTTCCTTATAGCCTTATCTCTGTCCTATAAATTCCACTGTCCAAACCCATTGACATATACCTGAATCAGACATCTGTAAAAAGGAAGAAGACACACAATCATTGCTCAGTGCAGATTGCTTCGGGAAATGGAAGGATTTGGGTGGCTGTGCTCAGCTGATGACCGCTTACATGTAGTATGTAACCAGTGTCCCAGAGCCACCAAAGCCAGGCTATGGTCCACAGGAAAGTATACAGATGGTCAGGACACATTCAGTGACACAATGTGGGTTGTGCTTTTGACTGAAATGAAATAATAAGTATGTGACACTTGGGAAAATACACAAGTGTTCTCTTAAGCATATGCACTTGGTAGTGTACTTAGGCCAGTTGCTTTTGTCTCCTGAGACTCTTGATTATTCAATTAATTTGTTCCTTCTCTGTCTCTGAGGGGCTCCCCCTCTGGTGTGAGTCCTTTCTGTCACTCTTAGAAAGTACGATTTCTCCAGTGACATAAAAGAATAATCCCTGCCTTTTCTTTTTTAAGTAATTGAGTTCAAGTTGTGTAGTGTTCTCTGTTTTAGGCTACTAACCAGAGGGTTCGTGGTTCAAATCCAGCAGCTGCTCCATGGAAGAAAGATGGGCAGTCTTCCTCTAGTCAAGGTTTATGTTCTTGGATACCAAGTGGGAAGTAGCCAGGAGTGGGAATTGGCTTGATGGCAATGGGTTTGGTTTAGACCCACATAAAGAGGGCTGGTAGCTCAGAGGATAAGCACTTGAACATTATCCAAAACTGAGTGACTCCAAGGGAGAAAGACCTGGCAATCTCTCATAAAGATTGTCTAGGAAACCCAATGGGAAGAGTTCCACTCTGTCACATGGGGTCCCTATGAGTCACAGTTGACTCCACCACACACAACACCATGCCCATGTCATCATTAAAACTCCAACGGATGTAAAGGTATCATCACCTCCTCCCCCAGACTAGGCTGCTGCAGGTAGGAAATCCACAGCCTGCAGGTGGAAGTAGGAGTGTTTGAGAGTTTGTCTCGGTTGTTCCTTCTACCAGCGTTTACTCACCTGGATTTGAAGCTTCCTGGAGAAACATTGCAGAGGGGAACGTTTGAGGAGCAGGGAGTTACCACCAGTTCAGTGTTGTTGCTATAGTGTAGCGTTGTCAGATGCCCAAAGGTGACTCTATCCTTTTCTGAATCTCTGCATGGTTCTTCATATGTCTCCTGGCTGGGCCTTCTTATTTGTGATTCATTCTCAGGAAGGAATCAAAACACCCAGACCCATTACTGTCAAGTCAGTGCTGGTTCATGGCAGCCTTCCATCAGGTCTCTGGAGCAGTCTGTCTTTATGGAAGATGTCTGACCATTCTTTGTTTTTCCTTCTGAGTTATTGGCAGAGTCAAAGCCCCGATCTTAGCAGCCCAGCAGGTAAGGCAGGCAGTGTACCACACCACGGTGGTTCTTTGTGTCTAGGGACAGGCTGCCCAGGTCCAACCGTTCTGTCTCTACAGGTCTTAGAGCTTCCGCTAAGGTTTGTTTTGTTTTCCCCTCCAGCTTGGAGGTGACCCCAAAGGGTTTTCTAAGCTCTAATGTAACAGAAACCACCTACAAAGCCCTTCCCCCCCCCCATAGGTAGTTTTACTAGGTAGTTTTGAAATGCCAACTTTTGGACTATCAACCACCAGTCATCACCAGCTTCAGTCGCACTGACCCCCAACCCATTCGATGATATAAATGCTTTTGTATGTCTTTGTAGCTTCTCTCTTATTTTAGTTTTCAGGTGAATTTTAAACTTAAAAAAAATGTTGCATTTCGGTATTCAGGCTTATTTTCTCTAGATAAGCCATTCTTTGGAATCCTTTATATTTAAAGTTTCTTCCTCACTCTTCATTTTTCTTCTTTTCTTGGAAAACGGTACCCTTGGGTATAAAAAGAAATGAAAGATTAGAAGCATTTAAAGCACATCTATATCTGTGCAGTGAATATTAATCCCTGTGTTCTCAGAGGCTGCCTGCTGAAAAGCAAGACATGAAGGGAGGAAAAAAAAGGAAGAAAAATATGTAGTCCATGGAGCTTAAGTTTTCTAAGGATAAGGAACCAGGCTAAGAGTTCTAACATAATTAATTTAGAAATTCCATGACTGGGGCCAGGGTAGGATATACAAAGTCATTGATCTTACAGTTGTCACCCACCCACTGTCATTTAGTCAGTTCCAGTACGTAAATTCCAAAACTCTATAAAGTTTCTGAGGCTGTAAATTGTTTTAGGAAGAGACCAAGGTGGTCAGAGTTCAGTTTAAAGGAGTTTAAACTTGCTTGGACGTGTGGTGGGTCTGAGAAGGGGAGCAAGACCCTTAAGAGAGGGATTGGCTCAGTGGTTGCCACGTTGGACTTGAGGATGGTGGATGTGGTGAAGAGGCGAGAGTTTAGGGCTGTTTCCACCCATTGCTCTTGGGGTCTCTATGACTTACAATCTGCTTGATGGCGCTTAAGGGCAACTAACAACCTTTAAGGTATCAAATTAAATTTAGGGTTAATAAGTTCATGTTAATGATGAGAAAGGAGGGTGGGGATGGTGTCAGAACTTGAGGACGGTAGGCAGTGCCCCTGATGTATACAGATGAACTTGGCTGAGTTGGTGTTTGTTTTTCTGTTTACATTTTTCAACAACAGCCCACACGTCGTTAATCAAACTGGAAGCGCTGTCTTGTCTGTGGCTGGAACGAGCAGTGTGCTGGCACACACAGCATGGCCAAGAAGACTGGATTATTAATTGTACACATCTATTATTGAAGTCCCCCCCTTTTTTTTTTTTTTTTTTTTTTTTTTTTTGCTTAACAGACATTTTCTGCTATCTTCCGAGATGTTTTCTTCCAAAATTGGTAAGCGGGGATATCTCTCTATATAAACACTCCCTGGTGAGAAAGAAAAGTGGTTTTGCCCTTAATAAGTCAAATCAGAAAAGCTTTTCCTAAGTATTTCTCCCCGTGGTGGCGGAAGCAGACTGTATATCTTCGTCCTAAAGTTGTTCAGATGCTTTCCAACAGAGGGGCTGTGGAAGGGAGCACGCACATCTCTCGAAAGGGGGATGCTGAAACTCCTTAATGTGACCAAATTACAGACGTTGATGGCTGAATAGTGCCCCGACTGCTTTCTGAATGAAGTGTCAAAGGGAATCATGTTCCGCTGGGACTACAGTTCTGTCTGGATTTCTGTCTGAATGCTCTTCGGATCTCTCCAGACATCCTACTACAATCCTGGTACAGAAAGATTACTCAGTGAAAACCTATGGAGTGAATGAATGAGCAAGACTAGAGAGGGTTGTCTAATGTCTACCTTGGTGATAGTGTCATTAGCAGTGGTGTTCTCGGTAACTTTACGACTCCTTCTTGGTATTTCAGTTTACTCTAGACTACCAAAAGAACAACAACAACAAATCTATGTTGAAAGCTGTGCATCCAGACTGTTCCTTAGAAGCAAGGGTGGTGACACTCGGTCTTAAATACTTGGAATAAGTTTTCAGGACGTGCCAGTCCCTGGAGATGGACATCATACTTGGGAAAGTAGAGAGACAGCAGAAGAGAAGAGGACCCTGAGAAGATTCTCCGATGCATCCGTGGATGCAAGCCCAGCAGAAGCTGTGAGCACAGATCAGGACGGAGCAGATTTCAGGGCTATGGTACACAGGGTCGCTATGAGCAACGTGACGGCACATAAGAGCAAGAAACTATTGCCCAGTTTTATGAAAATGTCAAGGGCTGTTTTGTTTTCTTCTTCTTCAAGGTTCAAAGATTATCAAGGTGTCTCTGGTAGCACAGTGTTTGCACATTCAGCTGCTCACCAGAAAGCGAGCAGTTCTAATTCATCTGAGATTTCCCCTGCAAGGAGCATAGTACATAAAGCTACAGACCACCACGGGTGAGTTTACTCCGTCCTCTAGAATCACTGTCTTCAGTGGCACACAGCAACAGCAAAAAGGCAGTATGATGCTCTGGTGCTGTCATCTCCAGAAAGTTGTGCAGCTAAGCCAAAGGCCTTACCCCTCTGTGGCTTTGAACCTACCAGCAACTCAAAAGGGAAAACGGACCGTCTGCTCCCACGCGCTTTACCGACTCCTGAAAACCCACTGGAGGGTCAGTTAGATGTTGGTTCCGACTGGCCAGCAATGAGTGAGTATTAGAGGAGGGGGAAAAAAAGATCATTTGTTGCCATTCTTCAGCATTTTAGTTTCTTGCATTTTAATTTGTTCGTCATTTCATTTGGAAAATGAAGCTTGGTTCAAGAATTTTAAAAAAACAAAAAACCAACCAACCAACCAACCAACCAACCAACCAACCCATATTTAAAAAAAACACACCAACCCTGAGACAGGGAGGGTGTTCTCTTTCTGCAGGCAGCATGCTGAAAGGTTTGAGTCTATCCCTAACTTTTTTTTAAAAATTTTTTATTATTTTTGTGTGAGTGTACCGTCAAATCAGATCTGACTGGTACAGGAGGAGATTGTCCCTCCTTCCCCGGCACAGCATCTGGTGGATTCAAACCGTGCTCCTCTGGGATTGTAGTTGCAGCTCCTTGCTACTAGGACACCAGAGCTCCCCTATCTCTAACTTTCCAAGGGTGTTTGCCCCCCTTTCTTCTACCTTTTCACATAACTTATCTCTGTCTTTCACCAACCATGCCTCCTTGGCATTACCTTAGAAAAAAATTTTTTTTAATTTGTGTTGCTTAACTAAAAACAAAGAAAAAAATAAGGAAGGCGTCAGATGATTTTGAAATAGAATCTGGGGGAGAGGAAGGATGTAAAGAAGGGACTATTGATCTAAAAGTATGTTCTCCCCCGAAGGTGTGAATGCTGTAGTCAAGGAACCGAGAGCCTCTCTTTGTGCCAAGCATCCGTGGGCAGCACTCCTGACTTGCATTCTTAGGCTGGACAGTCTCAGTTTAAGGAGACTTGGTTTGAGAAATAGTCAATAGAACTATTGATTTCTCAAGACATTTTCTTTTCTTTCATTATTTTGTCTTATCATGTTTTGGTAGGGAAGCTCTGGTGATACTGTAGTTAAAGCGCGTGAGTCTTAACTCAAAGGTTAGCTGTTTGAACCCACCACAGCAGAAAGATGGGCTCCCTGCTTCTCTAAAAATTTCTAGCCTGCAACTGCCAGGGGAGTTCCATGCTCTTCTACAGGATCACTGTGAGACGGCAATGACTTGATGGCAGTGAGATTGAGTTTTGGTTTTGCGCTGCTTAGTTATTTTGTTTCACCTCATTTAAGCTATTATTGTACTCTATATTTGCTTGGCTCCACAGTCAGCAGTCTTGGCACCAGTAGCCAGGAAATTAGAAGATGTATTGCCATGGGAAAGTCTGCTGTTAGGGACCTCTCCAAAGTACTGAAGAGCAATGGTGTCTCTCTGGAGACTAAGGTGCGTCTGATACATGCCATGGTCTTTGCTATCACTTGTTATGCACCAGAGAGTTGGACAATGACCAAGGAGGATAGAAGGAGAATTGATGCCTTTGAGCTGTGGTGCTGGAGAAGAGTATTGAGGGTACCATGGACTGCTAGGAAAACAAACAGATTTCTCCTGGAAAGGGTTAAACCAGGCGGTTCCTTGGAGGCAAGTATTCTAAGGCTCCGTCTAACATACTTTGCACATGTTGTGAGGAGAGACTGTTCCTTGGAGAAGGACATCATGCTTGGGAGGGTGGAGGGAGAGCACAGACGGGGAAGATCCTCTATGAGGTGGATTGATTCAGTGACTGGGGTAATAGGGATGGATGTGTCTGAGACAGTACGATTGGCACATGACAGAGCTGAGTTTAGGGCTGTTGTACATAGGGTCGCTATGAGTCACAAGCGACTCGATGGCACAAAACAACAACAATAACAATATATTATCTCAGGAGCATTGGTTGCCTCGTGAGGGAGGAGTTGTGCTGCTAACTCAAAGGCAGGAAGTTCAAATCTACCGTCTGCTCTGTAGTGGTTAGATATGTGATCCTTTCCCATGCAGTTTATGTTTCTGAAAACCAGCTGGAGGACCAGCTCTGAGTTACATCTGACTCAAAAGTGCTTAGCAACAACATGTCTTATCTCAAGCCAATGGGTTCCTCTGACCCACAAGGACTAGGACACAGAGCAGAAGATGGTCAGAATGATGAATTCCAAAAACATTACGAGTTTGCAGGGGACACACACACACACACACACACACATAATGGTTCATAAGAGTCTTATTTTCTACAAGGAACTTAACAAATGTCTTACTGAGTCTGTAGGGAAAGAACTGAAGATAATATGCAATGCAGGAAAGATAGATGCGATTGGACAGTGCTGTGCACTAATTATAACTCTTTGTGTACCAAAGCTCATAGTGCATTATCTACAGTAAATTTTTATAGCTTCATTTAAGTAAACGTGCAAATATTTATATGGCTTGTATAAATTTTCCTGCCTTCCCCTTCTTTCTCATCCAAGTCTTCAATTCATCAGCCATGGATTGTCTCTGAATCTGAGGAACTGGACCTTGTCCAGGGAGCGCTGCACTTCCTCATCCCCGTTCGCTTGCTCACAGAATGATGTGGCTGGGGACCTTTCATCCGTCTTTTCCTTTGGCACAGTGTTGGCTTTGGAGCCCAGTTGCTTGAGGACTGTTGCAGTGAGAATGTGAACATGTTAGTCGCTGACCCTCTAGAAGCCGCTGGCCATTCATAGCAGTCAAACTAGAAGCTACAGACTGAGGCTCAGTGGACAGGAGCCAGGGAGCCCCTTCCAGACGCATGCACCACGGGAAACACTCTCTCCATCTGCCTAGTTCTTCTGTGGAGTTTGGGATTGGTACCTTCCATACTTGGTTGAATATCCCTGACTCTGCTCTTTCAAGGGGTCTCCAGCTCATTTTCAAGCAGGTTTTAGCATGTGAATAGTCAGGTATGTGAACCAGCTCAGTAACCATCAAGGAGTATTTGAAATTGACTTTGGATGATCCACGCTTTTAATGTATTTGTGACACAGCCAAAGGATTGATCACAACTGGCTTTCTTGTTGCCCGGACTGAGCCTACATCTAAAACCCCAAAATGTACACAGATCATCACTTTTATATGTCCTCTTACTTGTCAAAATATCTGTATGGTTTTTCATTTTTTTCCTTTGCAGTCAGAAGATTTATGGGAGGGGGATTCTTAGGACCTTTGGTTCTAAGGCTTACATCCACAGCACTGAATGGGAGAGTTTTTCCTCCCTTTCACAACCTCACAAGAAAAACCAAATCCACACCCATCAAGTTATTCTGACTCACAGACTGTTAAAAAAGAAAAGGAAAAAAAGTTTATCGTAATTGATGTGAGAATTAAAAAGTATGCTGTTTTATTTTTCCATTCATTCATACACACACATTTGTTTCATAGCAGTAATTACAATACCCACGATGTAATCATGTTTTCACAACTTCCTCCCTTGGTAACTTTCCTATCAAGTAATGCTTATGCTAAGAGGCTAGATCTTGTTCTTATGGACCATAAGTTAGAACATACTCATAGCTGACCCTCCAGCAGGTTTTCTGTTTATTTGTTTTTTATAAGTTGTAAATTGCCCGTCTTTCTACCGAGGAGCACTTGGTAGAGTCGAACCTACTGCCTTTGAGTTGGCAGTGAACTTCTACTAGGTCCCCAGAGGAAGCTCTGTTTATAGGCTGCTGAGTTATCACTGACTTGAAGGCACCTAACAGCAACGCCGTGCTCAGGTAAACCTGCTGCCTTGCTGATGCCTCTGAGTTGTACTCACTCTTCATGACTTCTTTCCTACTTCATTCTCCCTGTAAAGTGATGTCTGGCTAATTCTTTAGCAAGCTGCTTGCGAAGCCAACCCTGGCTAGAGTCTTCACAACCTCCCCTCTTGTAACATCTTTCATCTGTTATTAGGTCTATCCTACCCCTTACTGCCTTCAAAGCTTTAACTTTAGGAAAATGCTACTCGTTTGACCTTTCTGATTGGTTATTCTAAGAAGTTCATACCTCCCTGGTGCCTTCTCTTTCTAGATCGACATATCTGTTGTCCGACTTACTGTTCACACATGAGGTTGATTTTTATTCCAAGTTTGCAGGGTGACTACAGCCCCTCACCTTGGGAATTCTCTCAGTCTCTATCAGCTGTAAATGTTTACGGATACAGATGGCTACATCTTATTCCACCAAAGTGATTGAGGGTTTGAATTGCCCACCTTTTGGTTATCAGCTGAATTCTTTAACCACTGTGCTACAAGGAATCCTCTTAGAAGGTGGCTGTTGTTGTACATCATTGAGTTAGGACCATCTCGCAGCTGACCCTGCAGTCGGTTTTCAGAGGTGATAAATCACACTGAAGGAGATTGCTAATCTTTCTCTCACAGAGCAACTGTCGGATTCGAACTGCATGATGTTGGGTTGACAGCACAGCTCCTTACCATTAAGCCACCAGAATTCCTCAAAATGTTAAGTAGTACAAATTGTACTATGGAATATTATTGCTGTTAGATGCTGTGGAGTCTGTTCCCGCTTACTGTGGCTCTCAGTGTGTAAGACAGCAAGTACCCCTTGGTCTACACCATATCTGGTGATGTTCTGCTGCTATTCATGATGTTTCCAATGCTGGTGTTTATTTGTCCTTTTATTTTCTGAAGGAGACCACCACATCCACCTTCCCAGTGTGTCTTAGTTAAGAAGCTGTAGGATAGGAGTGGCTAGGTAATGATTATTGCATTGGAATAGATGAAAGAAAGAGCTGTCTAAAATGAAAATGAAAGAACCGTCTAAAATAATTAGGCATTATACATACAAAAACAGCCCAGAATAAGAGACATATCATTGCAGAGAGAACTGGGGGAGGAGAGGTAGGTAATTGTGCAACAATGAATGAATGAATGATTAATAATAATAATAGCAATAATAATAAAAAAATAAAGTGTGAGGGAGGGTGAGGGGGTAATATGTGCAACAATGAATAAATGAGTGAACGAATGCATGAAAATCTAACTCCTCAGTAAATATTCATTAAAATCACAATCAAAATAAAATTTCATTTTTTTAAAAGAAAGCTTCCCTGAACCATGACTACCATGGGTAACCTGGCTAGTAGTGTTTGAAATATTCATGGCATTGCTCCCAACATTACAGCAACATGCAAGCCGCCACAATAGAACAACATGACCAACCGATGGTGAGTTGAACTTCATTCATCAAATATAATTAATCACATGTACCAAATCCTCTAGTGGTTGTGTGTTGCTTCTGAAAAGAGGTATCTCTCTGCATAATAAGTAAAAAGAACAGAAACAAGCCATGGCACATGCCTTTAAAGCAACAGACTCTAATTCTACTAACCCCATGTGACCTTGTAAACAAATTTCCATGTATTGATTTATATTTACTAGTTAGTCTCCGAGTCAGCACATTGTGGGTAGGTGAACAATTATGCTCATCAGAAGAAGGGCAAAGCCTTATCCTGGTCCTCAGAGACAGCATCTCATCCTTCCTTCTCCACTGACTGTATGTTTTATCTTAAATTCCTCGCATTGAAGGTCCGCTCTTGGGTCCTTGGTTTTTGCCTCCTTCAGCTTTCAGTCTATAGCTTCCAGTTTGACTGTAATGAGTTGTCAAGAACTCTTGAATGATGATTATGCCTCGCTCTGGGTTTGGGCTTAACTCCATCCACTGGGTGCTGACTCATCTTGCTCATCTGTGAAATGGGTAGAACAGATGAGCTCACTCATTCTCAGACTTGACTATAGCATTTTGAGGAATCATCTGAAGGTCTTATTAAAGCCCCAACCACTGGACTTTGCCCCTGGATTTAACAGCAGGGCTTCAAGCAGAAATACATTCATTCCACATTGGCCCTCTGATGAGAATTTTACTTTCTACTTTAGATTTGCTGAATCAGAATTTACATTTTCATAATATTCCCCAGGTGATCCTCTGATTACATACAAATCATGCATTAAAATGTAGATTCTGATTCACCGTTAGCTGTTTGGAAATGAACATCCTGAGCGGGAGCTGAATGGGAATGAGCTGTTTGGAAGCCCCAGTCCAAAAGGCTGGCATGGCGGTCTGAGTGTCTGTCTTCCTAACAGATCCCCAGGCCATCCTGATGCTGCCGGTCCAAGGTCCACACTCTGAGCATCCTGCATCAGCTGATTCCTCTGACCACTTCCAGCCTGAACACAGGCCAATTCTGATATGTTCAGTGGCTTTATTAGACTCCACGCTGCCGTATGATCCAATTGTCTGGAGCTTCTGAATTCACCGACTTCTGAGGAAATGCGACCAATTGACTTTCATAAGAGCAGAAACTTGGACCAATGGAGTCATAATGTTAGTTGAATGGTGTGAGATATTAACCCCTGCCTTCTAGTCAGTTGTGACTCCTGGTAACCCTCCATGAGTTGTAAATCTTTGCAGAAGCCAACTGACTCAGCATTCTCTCTTAAGTAGCTGGTGGGTCCAAACTGCCAACTTTTGGCTTATCAGTCAGACATGCAGCCCACTACACCACCAGTACTCCATGTCAACAGTGCCCCTGAACTGGTGTTGAAAGATTTTGAAAAAGTTAATGTATTGAAGTTCCACAGCAAGGTGGTGGCAAGGCTGGTGACAGGAGGATGGCAGATATGTATGTGGGAAAATGGAAGTTTATTATAGGAGCTTTGGTGGCCTAGTGGTGAGAAGCTCCCCTGCAATCCCAAAGGCACATGGTTCGAATCCACTCCTCCATGGGAGGAGGATGGGCTGTCTCCTCCCTTGTGACTAACTGCCTTTGAAAGCCCCCAGAAGGATCAGCTATGAGCTGGTTCCAACTTGACGGCAAACAACACCAATTGTATAATAATGGGTGTCATTTTTTTCCAAGTTGATGAACATAGTAGGCAGAGGAAAAAGAATTCTTTTATACTCAAATTCACTCAAAACCAAACTCACTGTGTCTAGTGGATTCCGCCATCCAGCATCATCAGGTTTCTGAGACTGTAACTGAGATGGAAAGAGGCCACTCATCCTTCTCTCTCGGAGCAACGGGGCCTTTGAACACTGGACACACACGGCCTTCTGGTTACCAGCACAGCACAGTGTGGACTCAGCTCTCAGGTCCACTGTGTGACGCTGAACAACTCTCTGCCAGTTTTTGACAAGCTTATGTATGGAGGAAAATGAATAATGATTTCACAAGTCACCTGTTGTTGTTGTTGTGTTGTGAGGTGCCATGGAGTAGACTACAACCCCCAGCAATCCTATAAACAGTCGATGCGAACCTCGCTCTGTCCTGCATGATCCTACTGGTCACCAGTATGCCCGGATCCGTCCCTTACAGTCACCCGCCAACCCATCGACTCTTCCTCTGTTTCTCTGACCCTTCACCTTTCCCACCATGATGTTTTTTTTCAAAGGACCGATCCCTCCTGACAGCATCTCTCAAGTATGTGATAGGACATTTTCCATCCTTGCCTTTAATGAGCCCTTTGATTGTGCTTCCTTGAAGACAGATCTGTTCCTTTATGAGTTCGTGTGCTATTCTGCACTCTCCTCCAGCACCACAATTTATAGGCATCCGTTCATTTTTTTCTGTTGTTTTTATTAACTTTTAGGCAACTTTGTAGCAACTTATGGAAAGGATTATGACCTGAGTCAGGAGCACCTTGGTCTTTAAATTGGCATCACTGCTAGTTAACGTTCTGGAAGTCAGACACTGTTGTTAGGTGTCATTGCGTTGGGCACAGTGCATAGCAACTCTATGAATAAGGATCTGAACCGTGCCGGATCACGCGTCATCCTCATCACCTCTGATATACGTGAGCGCACTGATGCAGTGACTCTGTCAGTCTACGTTAGTGAGGGTCTTCCTCTCTTTTAACCCTCTGTTCCAAGCATGATGTCTTTTTCTAAGGACTGGCTGCTCTTAACAGCATGCTCCAAGTCAGGTACTTTGTTGATGCTGTTGTTAGGTGCCACTGACTTGACTCCGTCTCACAGTGACCCTACAGATAACAGATCCGAGCCTTGCCCGTAACAGATCCAAGCCTTGTCCTCTCCTGGGCTGCCATCCTCCCCACATGTGATACACTTGAGCCCATTATTACAGTCCCTGTGTCAGACTCTAGGCAGCCGCTGTTTTGTGTATTGCCACCTATAGTGTAGCTTTCAACGTCAGTGAGAAAATTTGGCTTTTCTAAAAATAAAATCAAATAGAGTCTGGTGCTATTGAGATAAGACTCTGGACATTTCAGTTCCCAGACAGTTTGTAAAAGTGAAAACAAACCCACACATGTGCATAAACACACACAATAGGAAATGAGAGTGTGGGGTTTGTTGTGTTGTGTTGTGTTTTTTAATTCATTGTCTAGACTGGAGCTGGCTCTGCTGGTGATTCTGTAAAGCCGTAAGTCCTTGGCCTTTCCGTGCTCTGCCACAATGTTATCAAGCTCATTCCACTTCCTGCTATGAGCACAACCCTGTTCACAACAACAATCAAATCATGCGACATCGAGATGTAATTTTCAAAACTGGTGAGGGACCCATCAGCATGATTTCTGGTTGTAATTGTTTTTCCTTGAATGCACAGTGGTGGGGAAGTACAGGACAATGGCTTGCGCTTATTTCTTAATATTTGGAAAATTCTATCTGCCCCTGTTGCTCAGACTTTCTAAATATGGAACCACTTTTTCAAATCCCATATGTGTTTTTCTCAAATTTTCTTACTAGGCAAATGGCTGAAAATGCATTTGCACACAGAAGCACTTTGCACCTTCAAAGATTATCAGACCAAAGGAGAATTACCAGTTTGGACTTGCCCTGTGCATTTGTGTATTGCTACCTCTCCCCCATCCCCCAACCAAAACAAAACAAGAAACCGATTCCTTTCAAGTGCATCTGAATTAATCAGGTAACAGCGGAGCATTGGAAGGGAAGATGAACCAATGAGAACCAATATTTTTTACTGGCCATTCAGATGGTTATAAAATATAATACCTGGATTACAGGATTGTATTAACTCTTGCCTGTGCCTTGGGGAAAGACAGGAAAAGTATCCATCTACATTTTCCATCTCTGGGTTTTGGACAGAAGCTGTCATTGCACTTTTAGTGTATGCTGACATCTAGTGGTAGTCTTTGTAAAGGCATGAATATGAGAGAAAGGCCATATCCCACCCACCCAGCATAGAGACCCCTCGGGACACATACATCCCACTAATTGTATCAAAAGGCATTTGACCTCAACAATTTTATTCAAAATGCCTTTTGCTAGTGAAAACGCATGGGTTTAACACAAAATAACATTGTTTTTGGTGGTGGTGGTGGTGTGTGCCATTGAGTTGCTTGTGACTCATAGCAACCCTACATACAAACAGCCCTGAAACCTGCCCTGTCCTGTGCCTACTTTACTGTCTCTGACACACCTACCCTCATTACCCCAGTCACTGTATCAATCAATCTAATCGATGGTCTCCCTCTCTTTCTCTGTCCCCCCACCCTTTCAAGCATGCTGTCCCTCTCCAAGGACTAGTCCCTCCTTGCAGCATGCCCAAAGTATATCAAATGAAGCTTCAGAATTCTTGCCTCCAAGGAGAAGCCTAGCTCCACCCTCTCTAGGATGAACCTGTTTGTTCTCCTTGCAGTCCATGGTATATTCAACACTCTTCTCCAGCACCACAGCTCAAACGCATCAATTCTCCTTCTGTTATCCCTAGTCACTGGTCAGTTCTCTGATGCCTGGCAAGCAGTTGCAAAGACTATGTGGAAAACAAATTAATTTGGTCTTGAAAGGGTAAAAGATTGCTATCTGGCTGGCTCTGTGTGTGTGTGTGTGTGTGTGGTGTTCTCATCTCAGTCCAGAAAAAGAGGTTGATAATTTGTTGTACCGGCCTAACTGAAAGGCCATTTCTGCACACTCACTCAAAACTCATGGCTGTTATACCATGTAAAGACCATAAATGACATCCAAGCAGATATATGCACACCCATGTTTATTGCGGCTTTATTCCCAATAGCAAGGAGTTGGAAACAATCTAAGTACCCATCAACAAATGAATGGATAGAGAAGCTATGGTATATTCACACAATGGAATATTACGCTGCTTTGAAAAACAAGGAACTCTCGCAATATTATTAAAAATGGGTGAGCCTGGAAGACATTATGCTGAGTAAAAAATCTCAGTCACAAAAAGACAAATATTATATGGTGCCACTATTATAGAATGAGGCTGACATTGGGGTAGGGGTAAGACTGAGAAAAACTGGATAAATTATGTTTACTACATTGGAAAAAAAAAGAATAGTTGCTATATATATATCTGCAATTTAAATTGCATCTGAGTAATTAATGTTCTGTTCCACAGTCAGCCTCAATGCTTGTTTAGACAGCTGATAATGAGTTCTTTATTGTCTCTTTCTATAGATAAAACCAATTTGATACTTGTATATTCCTTTAGGTAAGATCCATGTATATAATTGTCATTTATGTTATTCTGGTTTTCTGTAAAAAGGTATGAACAATGAATAAATTATTGATTGAAAAAAAAACCCCACTCATGGCTGTTGAGTGGGAACTGCCTCCGAGCAGACCCTCCTGCCGGTTTTTGGAGGCTGTAAATCATGTGGGAGGAGATTGCCCCCTTACCCTTGAGGAGCTGTTAGCCAACTCTCCCTCCATAGAGGTACCACCTTTGGGTGAGCAACGCAGCTCCCTACAGACGAACACAGCAATATGTGCAATTATCTGTTTATGTCTGGATAAAATAAAAATATAAACACCTTAAGTCTAACTAAAGTAAAATCATGGAAGAGAATTTGCTCCCCACCCCCTGTCACATTTGAACCTTTAAATCTTACCTTTTTTTTCCTACCTTGAACCCAAAATGTCTCTTGGCATTTTAACCTCTAAGTTAAAGAAAAATTTCATCCCAAATAGAACTGTCCAGAACACCAAAAGAAAATGGATTTCTTTCTCACTCTTTCCCCGGCCTTCGTAAGTGAGTTAGTTAATCACCAGAAATTACTCGCCTCGGTTGCTGTTAAGTTGAAACTGACTCATAGCGGACCCTCTAGAGGGCTTTTAGAGGCTGTAAATCACAAGTGAGGAGATGTCCATCTTATCCCCACAGAGAAACTAACCCCCCAGGAGAAGTCTTTAGATTAGCAGTGCAACTGCCTATGCCACCAGAGCACCCTGGCAAACAGTAATGGTGAACTTAATGACAAACTAGATATTCTCCGCAAGTACCTCTCTGGAGCAGCCAGGCGTAGGACGCCTTAGTTGGGGTTTTAACCAAAGCACTTTTCCAGGTGGTGCTACCAGAGGAAATGTACTTGACTTCTTTTCTTCCTTTCTCCCCGCAAATGATGGACACATTGTCCACGACTCTGGAAAGCCCTACACCAATCCCTGGCCAGTATATATTCATAGCCAATGAGAACTAAGCAGACCCATCTTATCAGCCAATCAGAATGTTGTGAGATGTGATTCCCTCAGTATAGTACTTCTTTCATAAATGGAGAATGCCGAGGACAGAAGCTACCTGCTGCATTGTTCTTATTAACACAGAGAAAACAAGATAAAGCCATACAACCTGTCCTCCTGAGAAGTTGAAGGAACATCACAGAGAGAGAAGAAGACAGACAGACAGAAAATGAGCAGATGGCTCCCAGGTTCTCCTCGCTACCTAGCTGCATTAAATGCATCTATTTAAGTAACTGAGACATGAGTGAGTCTGAAGAAAATTGATACCTCCAGCGATGCTGAGAATTTTTTACAATTATAGGATTAACACTGAATCAATGGAAGCTAACTGCTGATATTCATGTTTCTAGAACACTAAAGGAAATTGGTTGTTCTTAAGATATTCTTCCTCCTGCTTCCTTCTTTCTTTCTTCTTCCAAAAGTCTGGCCATCTACTTTGGAGACTAAACAAATGAAAACCCTATGGCCAATTCTGATGTAAATGAGGTCAACATAGGCCAAGGCACAAAGACTTAACCACAAGTCTAGATGATGCTGTCAAGTATTTAACTCAAATGTATTTTATCCGGGAAATGTATGCTGTACTGACGTCAGCTATGACTCAGAGCAGCCCTGTGAGCAACAGATCTGAGCCTTGCCCTAGCCTGTGTGTGCCATCTTCATCGTCTCTGACATCCCCGAGCCCATTGTTAACTCACTATGTCAATCCAGCTTGTTAAGAATCTTCTTCTTATTCTCTGACTCTCAGCCTTACACAGCCTGATGCCTTTCTGAGAACTGGCCACTCTGACTGGTCAGAGGAGGTGAGATGAGGGTTAACATTCTGGTCTCAGGATCGCCCTGTTGCACTTCCTCTGTTCCAGACTTACTTGCTCTTGTGGCTGTGGGATATGGCACAGGAGAGGACCGGTTCAGGTCTGTTGTTCATAGGTTTGCTGTGAGCTGCACTCGACTCCATGGCACCTACCAACAGCAACAACTTCTCCAACATTGCAATTCAGATGCATTGTGTTCAAGAGTTCGTTACCAGGTAGAAAGGAGGGGCAAAATCTATTTTTTTTAAAATGTGCTATGTTTCCCCTACTTCTTTCTATCCTGTTGTAAATGAAATATTTTGAGTGATAGGCTAGCATAGATCTCTGAGCCAACCCAAAGGCATGCAGTTTGAATCTGCCTGGTTCTTCATGGGAGTAAGATGGGCAGTCTCTTTCCATGTGATTTACTGCTTTTGGAAACTTGTTAGTTAGTGTTCTTCTCCAGTTCCACAACTCCCTTTCATTGTTATCTTTAGTCACTGTCCAACTCTCAGATGTATAGTAAGCAATTGAAAAGACCATGATGGATCAAGTAAACCTTACTCTTTAAACTGATATCCTTGCTCTTCAGCACTTCGGAGAGGTACCTGACTGCAGACTTTGCCAAGGCAACACATCTTTGGATTTCCTGACAGCTGATACCAAGCTTATTGATTGTGGATCCAAATAAGATGAAATAGTTATGATTTATATCTTACCTTCATCTATCATGATAATGCCAGGAGTAAGGATTGTTGTTTTCTTATTGTTGAAACATATTCCATATTGAAGGCTGTGGTCCTTGAACTTTTGCAGAAAGCACTTCACATCCTCCTCATTTTCAGGAAGCAAGCAATGTATTTTTAGAGGAGACTCTTTGTGTTTCACTGTAAAATTAAAGCAAATGAATGACTGACTATCTTTTTCCCTCCTTCATTTCCAAATCTATCGCTATTTGAAAACACTTGAGTATTAAAATGGCAAAAATGACAAAACAAATGGAAAGGGAATTCTGATTGTATTAATCTTACCAACTTGGACCATTCGTCTCCCAGGAAAAATGTATTTGACTTCATAGTTCTAATAGCTGTGTTGTCATATGGATTCTGACAGAGGCTAGCAGATCAAGAAAAGTAGATCACATTCAGGTAGCAATGTTGAATATAATGTGAATTACCAGGTGCACAGACAAATCTGTTTTGCATAAAACACAGTCAGAATGCTCCTTCGGATTGAGGAGGGGGCCAGGTTTAATTTAATCTCGTTTACTTTGGCTGTGTTATCGGGAAGGGCCAGTCCCTGGAGAAGGGCAACCTGGTGGGTCAGCAGCGAAGAGGAAGATCAATAATGGAATGGATTGACGCGGTAGCTACAATAGTAGACTCACACGTAGCAGTCATTGTGAGCATGGTATAGGACCCAGCAGTGTTCTTTCTCTTGTATCTAGAGCCATTACGAGTTGGAGTGTACTCAGTGGCACTTAACTAGTGCAAAGAGAAACGCTGCCAATTTGGGATTTTATTATGCACAAAGATCTGGGGTCAGTGGTTTGCACACACACAAATAGGAAGGATTTCTAAGCACTCATTTTAAAAACCCTTAGTGTATTTGGAGAGGTGCTCATTGATTTGGCAATAGTAAAAGTGGTATTTCTTCAGGCTTCAAGAACGAACTCAGTGCATGGATATTGGAACCAAGGAAAACTGAATAATAGCTGCCTTGTCACTTCAAATTCTGTCTTCCTCCGGCTTCAGAGCCCTTTCCTAGAAAGGGAGTGTATGTTCCTTTAAGGGCAAGTTCCTATGGCTCAGAAAAGTTATTGAACTGATAGCGAAATAACTCAGAACCAGAGAAGACTTTGCCTCCGTTCAAAGAGGCCACTGGGAGGAAATTGACTAACACTTTGCAGGCTCTGGTGTTCCTACGTGTGCTCTGAGGAATGCCAAATCCTTGCTCTCTTCCTAGGAGGCTCCCAGGCTTCAGACACTAATCCCAAGTAGAGTCATAGGTTCCAGAAGACATCCATTCCTGTGGCAAACAGGAAGCTGGGTCACATCCCTGCTCAAACTGATAGCGGTTCACTCACTGCAGAGAGCACTATGCGACCCAATGCTTGATGTTGGGGTGGAGTTAGTGGGTCACATACAAAAGAACTGGAGGCTTCCTCTGCATCCCGGCTATCTTTCAGCGTCTTCCCTTCCCTCATTTGTAAACAAACGGAAGGAGACCGGAATTTGCACCAGAACCCATTTAAGGCTTGGTGCCAGTTACACGTGTGGAAATGCTTTGTGCGTTGAAGGCATTGCACAAATCCCAAAGGGCAGAAGCTTTGAGCAAAGTGGGAGTGAAACTGGATTCATGCCAACTTCAAGTAAACTCAGTCAACCCCTTTAGTGACACATCCATTTTTTACCCCTAGATGACAGACTCTAGATTTAAGGTTCACAGAGAAGACAAAATCCTTTCCATCAGCTTATTCCTAATAGATTCTGATTGGCTTTCTTGGTGTATGTTTCAGGATCAAATTATGGTAATAATGGCAGAAACTGTGCAGTAGAATTATAGATTCAAGTAATCCAGTGACCCAAGAGACAATGGGGTCGGGTGAGGATCTTGACCTAGAAGTGTCTGCTTTTCCAGAATTCAACCGTCCCAACCCCCATTAACAACAAAACACTTTGAAAACCATCTCCTACACTGCTTCAAAAGGAATGTCAAATGCTTAAAATATTAGCATGTAAAAATAACAGCTAAGCATTATAAGAAAGCAGATACAGGACTTTATAAGTTTGGCTCCAAGGAAGCATTACATTGTTGTTACTTTTAATTGCTACCAAGTTGAATATGACTCATAGCACCACTCTGAGTAGTACTTTTAAACTTTGTTTATCCTGTGCCATCTTCATCATTTCTGTCCTGACCATGGTGGTAGTCACAGTGTCAGTCTGTTTCTCTGAGGTTCTTCCTCAATGAAACTTTATTCTGTAAAATACTGTAAATCTATGTCCCTGACATATTTGTTCTTTTGGCAGTCCATGGTATATTTGAACTCTTTACTGACATCACAATATAAAGGCATCAATTCGTCATCAGTCTTACTTGGCATTAATTCTTTATCAGTCTTCATTTGTCATAAGTTTTCATCAGTTTTCATATGTCCAACTCATACGCATGTGTGGAGCAGTTGAAAATCCGATGACTTCCCTCAGGTACACCGTAGTCTTCAAACAGACATCATTGCTCTTTAGCACTTTAAAGAAGTCCTTGGCAGGAGATATCCCCCATTCAGAGCATTGTTTGATTTCTTGATTGATGCTTATATTTATTGTAGATCCAAGTAACATGACGTCCTTGGCAACCTCTCCATTTTTCATGTTGTGTCCGATTTGTTCAGGTGGGAGGGTTTTTTAAGTTGCTCTATGTTGAAGTATCTAATCCATATTGGTCCTCTTCAGTCATGACTACATGTCTCCTTTAATTTCAGCAAGCAGAGCTGTATCATTTGCATGTATCAGATTGTTCATGAGTCTTCTTCCAATCCTGATGCCTCATTCTTCTTCATCTAGTCCAGGTGGGCCATCAAGGATCACTTGACTATAAAACAGTAGAAATTCATATGGTGTTTCCAGGGCTGTAAATTTTATAAAAGCAAACTGCTCCATCTTTCTCCTGCAGAATAAATGATGGATAGAAACCACCTACGTTTTGTTCAGTGGCTGAAGCACCAAGATGTGTTTGAAAACACACACACACACACACACACACACACACACACACGCACGCGCGTGCGCACACCCCCCCCCCCCCTAGAGCCATTGTTAAGTAGATCAAGATTTATGTATAGAATAGGACTGTCCTCCAGTGATGTTTAAGTCTAGGATTTTGAGAAGCAGATCACCAGACCTTGTAAGTACCCATTTAGTGGATTTGAACTAACAATCTTTGTTAATAATTGAGTATTTAGCAGTTTATGTGAACAAAAACTAACTTCTTTGTCTCTTTTCTACCCACACATACACACACTCTTACTTACATACATATCTACATTACAACTCCTTCCCACTACCTTGAGGACATACTTCTACTCCTAAAACCATGAATAAGTTCTCCTGGTCCTTATTCATAATCATGCTTCAGGCATACATTGAGATATAATGATTTTTGTCTATCTTACTCTCTAACTAATTGATATAAGAAAAAAACTGGTACTGTGTCTTTATTTTTTAAATTTTGTGTTAAAATGTATATTTCATATTAAAATTTTGTATCTCATAAAATTCTACATTTACAAAACATAATTAAAAGACATTTATATTGGCATTTACTGTTAGTAGGAGAAAATACCAGCTTGTACAAGTAATTGATTTATGTCTGGATGAATAACTAAAGTAGATGCCATGGAGGGGAAGAGTTTCCTACCCCTTTTGTCACAGATTAACCCTAAACCCTACTTTCCCACTTACTTTCCATTTTAATAGCTTCCTAAGTTTAAGAAAAATTGGTACTCATATGGAACAGTCCTGATTACAAAACCAAAAACTTATTTCTTTCTCTGTCTTTCCCTAGAGTTGATGACCAAGTTGTTGTTGTTGTTAAGTGCTGTTGATTCAAGTACGTCTCATAGTGATCTTGTGAACGACAGAACTGTATGGATCCTGTCTTAGCCTGAACCGTGCTTATCTCTGACACACTTGATCCCACTGCTGCAGTCATTGTGTCAGTCTATCTTGTCAGGGGTCTTTCTCTCTTCCACTGACACTCCACCTTTCTGAGCATGATGTCCTTTTCCAAGGAAAGAAAGAAAAGGAGGAGAGGAATGATATATATTTCATTGAAACAGATGAGGGAGAGAACTGTTTAAAAGGGACATATGAATGGGTTTTCTTGTCATTACAGAAGTCCAGAGTGAAGGCTGCTGCATCATGGAGTGAACTTGGGGGAGAGGGATTGCATAACAATGAAAGAGGTTTTCTTTTTCTTTCCAAGGATTAGTTTCTCCTCACAATGTGCCCAAGGAATGTAAGATTGAAGCTTTGCCATCCTTAACCTCTAAGGAACATTCTGGCTGCCCTATTTCCAAGATAAATCCATTTGTTTTTCTTTTTTTTTTTTTGGCAGTCCATGAGATATTCAATGTTCTTCTCCAACACCACAATTCAAACTCATCAATTTTTCTTCTGTCATCTTTATTCATTGTTGAGTTCCCTCCAGGATAGACTTATTTATTCCTTTGGCAGTCCATGGAATATTCAGGACTCTCCTCCAACACTATAATTCAAGGCTCCTCCAATACAATCCAAATCTGTACTTCTGTGCCACAAGAGCTCCAGATATCTGTAAACAATGACAGATTTAAACGTGACTCTGTCAGCATCCTTGAGATCACAGATAAATAGTTTGATTACAAAAGTAGATGTCATTAGGAAAAGCCTGCCTGCACATGAATTATATTTAAGTTGGCTGTGTGATTGTCCATATGTAACTTCTGTAAGGTAAACAAGGAGTGAAGGATCTACATGGTAAGAAATTTTGCCACATTCTTATGTTTTGATTTTTTATATCATGCTTGTCTGAAGGAAAACTGCCCTCCTTTTGACTTCTTCATTTTATAATAATAGCATTTAAAAGATGAAATATGTTCCATTACTTTAGTTACAACTAATCCATAGTTTAGTCATGAACACAGTCTGAAGTCTGTGGGTTTTATTTGACACTGATGTATAAGGGAATGAATCTCTTTAATCTGCCTCTTTTTTTCCATGTTTATGACTACTCTGCAGCCGTAGAGACATTCACTTACCATTTGCCTCAAGAATAATGTACAAGGGAGCACTGGTGGCCTAGTGTCAAGAAGTTGTGCTGCAATCCCAAAGGCAAAAAGATGCTCTGCTGGAGAAGGAGGGGCAATCTCCTCCTGTGCCAGTTGGATTGGATTTCTTGGGAGAGAGAGAGAGAGAAGAGTAATGTACAGATTTGCAAACTCTTAACATCCAAATAGATATCCAGTAGCAAAGAAGACCAACAGTATATCAAAAGCTAGAGAAAAATTTACAAACAGGATCATTCCAGTATGGTCTCCAAGGAGAGGAGGTGGGGTAGTAGAAAATTAACCAATAGATAATAAACACTTAAGAAGATGGGGTCAGGAAAAGAAAATATTCAATGAATGGAAGATCATAGTGTTTGCATTGTAATGAACCATAAGATGTTCATGACTGCTTGAAAAGCAATATGCTTTGTAAACTTTCACTTGAATCGTAATTGGAAATGAAGGAACTTTTACAAATGTAAAGATGGAAACTTCCTTCTTATATTGTACAACATGGGTTTACCCAGTTGCCACAGTGGAGTCAAACATGAAGATGACACAGCACACAACTCATGAACATGGCACAGTGTGTTGGTCTAGTGTGTGGAAGTGCATCTTCGCTTGAGCTGACTTGACAGCAATTACCTGGGACTCTGGCACTGGTCATTGTTAAAGGTGATAGTGTTGTCGAGTTGAGTACAACTTCCAGTTACCCCATTACCAATGGATGTAAACTCTGCCCTATCCTGTGCCACCCTCATCATCTCTGACTCACTCAAGCCCACAATTACAATCACTTTGTCAGTCCATTTCATTGAAGGGATTTCCCTCCTTTGCTGACTTTGATGTCTTTTTCTGAGGACCAGCCCATCCTAGCAATAACCCTTCGAGAGTGTTGACCCCGATGATGTTTTCTCACTCCCACATGCCTGAAGCTAGGAGAGACAGATGTGAGATCAACTTGGGGATCTTAATATGCACTAACAAGTAGGAGTGCAAATAAATATACAGCAAAGCCTGAAAAGTGGGCATTTTGATTCATGCGACTTCCATATCAGGGCAGGCGAGGGTAAATTCAGGAAAAACAGGAAACAGTGACTCAGTCAATAAGATGCATTGGTGAGGGCTCTCCGTTATTGATCCAGAATATTGATAGAACATTGGAATCTGCTTATCCAAACTATAAATCTGTCTAATTCCATGAATATCCAGACATGAGGGTGCTGGGCAGAAAGCCCACACCACCCTCTCCACTGACTTGGCACATGACCTTGACACATAAATTGGTGCTGCCAGCTGCCTCCTCCCGAGAGATGTGAACAGACTGTCAAGCCAAGCTCTTCCGAGTACCCTGCTGGAATTTTCTAACAAAGGACACTGTGCCAACTTGGCTACTTATCACTGTGCAGGCATGTATCTTGAATATTTCCATTGAGAATTTTCAAAGGGACCCATTATGATATGAATGATGTATATGTTGTGCACAAGAAAATACAATATTATCTACAAAGATGAAATACAGGATAGCTCAGAATGGACTACAATGTTTCCTCATTAATCCATGCTATACCCATCTGTCTCCAGATTTCCTGACTGCTGGTACCAAAGTTGTTAATTGTAGATCCAAGTAAGGTGGAGTTGTTAACAGTTTCAATCTTTCCTCCATCTGTTATGATGTTGCCTACCAGTCCAACGGTAAGAATCTTTGTTTTCTTGACATTGAGATGCAATCCATGCAAATCCAGCTTTATGCTTCAATCTACTGCAACAAGTGCTTCAAGTCCCCCTCTCTTTCAGCCATCAAAGTTGTATCATCTGCATATGTCATGTTATTGATTAATCTCCCTCCAATCCTGATGCCACATTCCTCCTCATAGAGTCCAGCCTCGTGAATAATTGACTCAGCATACAGATTGAGTAGATATGGAGAAAGAATGCACCCCTGACACACACCCTTCTTAGTTTTAAATAATTTTGTGTTCCCTTGCTCTGTTTACACAAAGGCCTCCTGGTTTAGGTACAGGTTTTGCATGATCACGCATATGTACTCTGGAATTCCCATTCTTCTCAAGGTTATCCATAACTTCTGATAATCCATATAGTCAAATGTCTTGCATAATCAATAAAGCATAAATAGACATTTTCTTTATTTTACTTTTGGCCAGGATCTATCTAATATCAGCAATGATATCCCTGGTACCAGGGCCTCTTCTAAATCCTTCTTGAACTTCTAGCACTTCCCTATCTATGTGCTGTTTAGCCATTTTTGAATGATATTCAGCAGTATTTTGCTTACATAGGATATTAATATTGTTCAATAGTGTCCACATTCTGTTGGATCACCTTTCTTGTAAATGGGAACAAATATGGACCTACCTCTTCCAATCCCTTGGCCAGACTTCCAAATTTTCTGGCATAGACTGAATAGCGCATCCAGGGCTGCAAACAATGAATTATTAATCATTACAAGCCAGGTTCTATTGGGGATCTCCGGTGGCCTAGTGGTAAGAAATTATGCTGTCAACTCAAAGATATGTGATTTGGAGTCGAGTGAGGTAGAAAACTAAAGATACATTCATAATGACATTAGAGAGGAAAAATAAAGAATCATATGGAAAGTAACCCGATCCGGTTGTGCAACACACCAGCATGTCGTTGCTATTGTGTACCATCAAGTGGGTTTTCAGAGGCAGCTAATTGCATGGGAGGAGACTGCCCATCCTTCTCCCATGTAGCAGCTGGTGGCCTCAAACCATGTGCTTTTGAGATTTCAGCACAGCTTCTTGCAACTAGACAACCAGAGCTCCCCATTGGTACTTAATGTTTTATTAAGATCATTTGCCTTCTACCGCGTTCTTGCAATATTGTGCTATTCTAATAATGCTAAACAAACTGAGTTATGCAGATGGCACAACCCTGCTTGCTGAAACTGAGGAAGACCTGAAGCACTTGCTGCAAGGTCTTCAACATAGGTTAAAGTTCATCACCAAGAAAACAGATTCTCACCACTGGTCTGGTTGGCAGCGTCATGATAGATGGTGAAGAGATTGAGATTGCTGACAGCTTAATTAGCTTGGTTCTACAATCAACACTCTTTGGATCAGAAACCAGGAAATTAAAAGATAAATTGCACTGGGAAAGTGCTGTGAGAGACCTCTCCAAAGTACTGGAGAAAAATTATGTCAGTCTGGAGACTAAGGTGCACATGATACAGACTATAGTCTTTGCAATTACTTGCTATGCATCAGAGAGTTGGACAATGACTAGGGGATGATAGAAGGAGAGTTGATGCCTTTGAGCTGTGGTGTTGGAGAAGAGTATTGAATATACCATGGACTGCTAGGAGAATAAACAAGTTTGTCTTTGAGAGGGTGAAGCCAGGCTGCTCCTTGGAGGCAAGGATTCTGAAGCTTCGTCTGACATACTTTGGACATGTTGCAAGGCAGGATCAGCCCTTGGAGAAGGACATCATGCTTGGGAGGGTGGAGGGACAGCACAGGAGAGGAAGACACTTGATGAGATGGATTGATTCAGTCACTAGGGTAATGGGGATAGGTGTGCTGGAGATAGTAAGATTGTCATGGGATAGAGCAGGGTTTAGGGCTGTTGTTCATAGGGTTGCTGTGAGTCTCAGGTGACTCAACAGCACATAATAATAACAACAACAAACTAGAATAATAAAATATATTGCTAATTATTTTTTAAAAGCACAAAGGATCCAGGCCAAAAATTAAGTAATAAAAGAAACAACAAAGAACTATCACTCTAAGATAATCTTTAAACCTTAAACTAAAAATATTCCCTAGAGTTTTCTTTAAACCTAACAATAGCTTAGATTAGTTAATGAATTATGTCTTGTTTGAACTCAACTCTATTTTTAGATCTATCTTTATAGGATCAAGTTGCAAACAGGAACTCGGAAGGCTAAGAGGGCGTGAGCTTGTTTTAATGGGGGTCGACCAATCTGAAAAGAATAATGAGAATGGTTGCACTACTTGACAAACATAATTGGTGTTTCTGAATTGTACATGTAGAACCTGATTAGTTGTTACTGTTCTTTTGTGTTTATTTTCAATGACAAATTAAAATGAAATAAATCATTAAAAATGCCAATAAAGGTTACAGACTATTGGCCATTTTTCTTCAAAGTTACTGAAATATTATTAAGACTCATGTTATAGATTCCAGGTTTTCTAATAGGATAATTCGACCTAAGGAAGATGCTATGTGCAAAGGGGTCAGGTGGTGGTATCGTGTGTATTTCTGGAAGCGAAAGTGAAGAATACTTGGAGTGTCTGTGAGGGCAGTGGTTTATAAGGCTTCTGAATGATTGTACCATTTTTATGTAAGTCCTGACCCCTTCAGTATGAGACAAACAAAAGCCCATCTTTCCCAGAAAGGGAAGACAAATAGTTAAGCTGAGAGGGTTTATCTACTCTCATTACCAGAAGACATGATTGGAAAAGCATGGCTGTGGAGCCAGAGATTCTTAAATTAGATGCCTGGCTCAGCCTCACAGCTATGACAACTTGGACTAGTTACTCAGCTTTCTAAGCCTATTAAAATGAGAATAATAATACCCTCTTCATGGTGCAATGCCAAGAATGTAAAAAATTATTGGTCTAGATTATAGCATAGTGCCTTGCCAGACTCAATAAATGATTAGAGGATTGGAGTTAGGGAGGGCAGAGTGACTGATCTACCCACTACCAATTCCCAAATATCTTTCATCAGCCCTGTTCCAATTGCTGTGCTGATTCTGTCTCAAGCTTGACAGTTCTTCAGACCTTCTTTGCCTCTGTGAAGACCTCAGTAGTAACTATGGTGGTGTTAGGTGCAGTTAAGTACAAACAGCAGATCTGAACCCTGTTCTATTCTGTGCCATCTTCATCATTGGATGCACTTGAACCCATGGCTACAGTCATTGGGTCAATCAATCTATTTGTGAGTCTTCCTATTTTTAGCTTCAAGTAAAAAGTAAGAAGAGGGAATGATTTGGGCGTGGGGGAAGCCCAGACAACTTTTGAACTGGGGGACCCTTTGTCATGCCAGGCAGCCTTTCCTATTGTTGACTGTCTGTTGTCTGTAAATAAGTAAAGACATTCCATTTTTGCCAACACTGTAAATATGTCACTTGTTTGTCACTTGATCAGGCTAAATAGGCATAATACCTGTGGGTGGATCATTGCCTCTTGGTGGAGGCAGCCTTTTTTAAATTTGTGGGGTTTTGTTTTATAATGGTTTATTTTCAAAGTCCGAATACATTGTTCTTCACACTGGAACTTTCCCATTTCCTTCACCTCCCCACCCATCCAATTGTGCACCCTGTTATTAACTCACTCCTCCCCCACCCATCCTCACCTCTCTGCTTCCTCCTCCCCACCACCTTGGATCCTCCTACTCATTCTACATTAATTGTTTTATATAGTCTTTGTCCTGATGGGACTGAGTTTGTTCACTCAGCATAATGTTGCCTAGTCCCTCCCAAGTTAGGTAATGATTTACAAAACTCTTGTGTGCTGCCTATGTAGTATTCCATTGTGTGAATGTACCATAATTTTCAATCAGTTTGATTGTGGTTTGCCATCTGGGCTGTTTCCATGTTCTTGCGATGGTGAATAACACTGCTATGAACATTGGTGTGCAAGTCTCCGTTTGTGCCTCAGTTCTCATTTTCTCAGGATATATTCCAAGCAGTGGAACAGCTGGACTATATGGAATTTCTATGTTCAGCTTTTTTAAATGAATGTTTTATTGTAGCTTGGATGCAAATTTACAGGATAAATTGGTTTTCCATTCAACAACACATTTGACATTTCAATGGTCAATGGTTGCTAATCTTTTACTGTAACATCACTCTTATTGCTTTCTCACCATTAGTCCCTCTTTCCTGTCTCCTGTAGCATTTCGTTTTAGGACAGACCTGTGTTGTATTTTTGTTTGTTTGTTTTCTTGCATAATTAGCTGATTATACTGAGGACTGCATTCCTGCCAGGTGTTGTTATTCCCTCTGACCAGTAGTGGATTGAGAGTGAGTGGCAAGAGCCTCTAAGAAAACCTGCACGTAAAGCACAACTTAAAGATATAATACTTTTAGAATGAACATTGACTCATTCCCAAGACATGGGAGCAATGGGTTTTCCTTGCCTTCTTTTCTTGACCACTGAATTTGGAGGTGGAGGCAGGTACTGTGTTGGTTGTTGTCCATGGTCCTGAACCACTCTGCTCACTTGGTTTCTTGAGTCACAATCCTCTCCCTGGACCCTGGAGATCCCTGCTTGATCTCTCCCAAAGATGCCAATGCTGGTGAGTGTTGTGAACATGGCTGTGTAGGAGGGTTAACGAAAGCGAGTAGAATGGACAGAAAGCTGTTGAACAGGAATGGCTATTGAAAGTTGACAAGTAGAGATTACTTCTTATTTTTATTTAAGGCACAGTTGACAAGTAATTGCAACTCTAATAAAGCATTCAAAACCGACCATGGTATAAAATACCAAACAGATGATAAGTATGAAATGTTATTCATGGAACAATACAAAATGTGTGCCTGTCATACTAAACATGGGCAAGTGAAATGGACAAAAATGTAAACTTTGAAGTTCACAATCAAATGGATTGTGTAGAAAGCCTCACAGTCATGTTCACAATAGTTTCCCATTGTTATTTGTTTGTAATCTCATAGAAACTACCACTCCGCATAATTTCTTGCACAGATTTTTTCTGTCCTTTCCTTTAGCTGGTGGAAATGGTTTGCACTCAACCACTAACCACTAAGAACGACCCAGAGATTTGGCTCCATAACCAAGAAAACCATGTGGGGTAGTTCTGCTGTGTAGTATGTGGGATCTGCATGAGTCGGAATAAACTCAGTGGAGACACTTTTGTGCTTTAGGGTGCTTGTGCACACCTCCGACTGTATATGTGACACACACACTTACTTGTCATCACCACCTTATGGCAGCCCATACTATCCCACACCTTTCTGCCCATCTCAGCAGACACCATGTGACCTTACCTGTGCTCCTCATGAAGCATTAGCTCCTTATCCTTGCAAGTCTCTGTTCTTAGGGAAGAATGGGAGTGCGGAATCGATTGAGAGTGCTACATGTCTGTGATTCACATTATGTAATAGTAAGACCCTGCTTGCCGAAACTGAAGAGGACCTGAAGCACCTGCTACAGAGGGTCATCGACTTCAGCCTCCAATATGGATTGAGGATCAATGTCAAGAAGACAAAGATTCTCACCACTGGACCAATTGACAGCATCAGGATGGATGGTGAAAAGATTGAGATTGTTCACAGCTTCAGTTTGCTTGGCTCCACAGTCAACACTCTTGGCACCAGTAGCCAGGAAATTAAAAGGCGCATTGCCATGGGAAATTCTGCTGTTAGGGACCTCTCCAGAGTACTGAAGAGCAATGCTGTCTCCCTGGAGACTAAGGTGTGTCTGATACAGGCCATGGTCTTTGCAATCACTTGTTATGCATCAGAGAGTTGGACAATGACCAAGGAGGATAGAAGGAGAATTGATGCCTTTGAGCTGTGGTGCTGGAGAAGAGTATTGAGAATACCATGGACTACTAGGAAAACAAACAGATTTGTCGTAGAAAGAGATAAACCTGGTGGCTCCTTGGAGGCAAGGATTCTGAGGCTCCGTCTAACATAATTTGGACATGTTGTGAGGAGAGACCGGTCCTTGGAGAAGGACATCATGCTTGGGAGGGTGGAGGGACAGTGCAGGAGGGGAAGGCCCTCTATGAGGTGGATTGATTCAGTGACTAGGATAATCGGGATGGGAGTGTCAGAGACGGTGCGATTGGCACAGGACAGAGCAGAGTTTAGGGCTGTTGTACATAGGGTCGCTATGAGTCGCAAGCAACTCGACGGCACATAACAACAACAACAACAACAACAACAACAACACATTTCTTCACCAACAGCAGTGACACATTTGTGAATTCACATCTTCACTGAGGTGTGGGCGGGGAGTAAGGTTCAGACATGTCTACTGTACACATTTTGTAGTAGTTAAAAACCAAGGAGGATACTGAACATATTGATAAGGATAATCAGGATCATTGCAGTGATATCAAAATATCCTGATTGTCCTCCCTCATTTCTGTTTTCATCAATCTTTGCTTTAATGTACTGAATTCCGGGGACACAGGTACAGCATAATGCAATATGTATTTTGCCACCTTAAATGACTCATAAAGCCTTAAAATAGATTTCCATTGTCATGAATTTTGAGAATTAAAAATTAGCACTATTCTACGTCTTGGAATTTCTTCCTATTAAAAATATGAGCTGTTTTGTTATTTTAATTAAATGCTGCTAATAAAACTGTAATGCATACAAGAATCTAAATCCAGAGCCTTGTATTGTGTGAAATGTTACAAGAAGCTAGGATAAATGGCCCCCCAACGTATGGCTTAAAAAATTGATAGTGCAGTGTCTTTGCTTGCAGAATTAGCGCTGTTCAGTAAAATGTAGCCCGTTTTATCGTAATTGTTGTTACCCACCTCAGTCCCAGGACAGTTAATAAAGATGACAAAAGAATTCATGCTTTTGAGTTGTGGTGTGAGAGAAGAGTAATAAATATTCCATGAACTGAATAAAGAAAAAAGAACAAACAGATACACTTGGAGAAAGTGCAGCCAGGCTGCTCTTTGGAGACAAGGATGATAAAACTTTGTATCACATACTTTGAGCATATTGCTAGAAGAGGGTTTTCATTGGAGAAGAACATCGTGCTTGAGAAGGTGGATGGTCAGTGAAAGAGAGGAAGACCGTCAAGCAGGTGGATTGACTTGGTGACTGCCACAGTGTGTCAGGAGGGATGGCAGGTGATAAAACAGAGCTCACATCTGTTGTCGATGGACTCACTCTGAGTCGTATGTGACTTGACAGAACCTAACAGCAACACTCAGGGTACAGTTCCATTTTTATCTAGTAAAGAGTTTAGAAATCTATGTTGCTATAGAAACAACCAATTATAAGCACAGTGTGAAGAGATGGAAGACACTTGCCAAAACTCTCATGGAAAAAGAAAACAAAAATCGATGATCAGGGTTGGCAACCTACAAAAAACATTGGCTGCTAAAGGCTTGCCAGCTTCCCCTCACGCTGGCCTGCGAGCTTGTATCTGAGCAAAACATCTTGCACCCATTTGCTCCGTGCTGCATCTGTAATACATTCTAAAAGGATAATTGTGTCTGGAGCTCAGCACATGTGATGGTGAGGTAGGAAGAAAATTCTCACATTTTTCAGTATAATTTTCTCATATGTTTCTTATAACTTCATGGCACCAGCATCAACCCACAGAGGGAAGGGGAGAGTAAATAAGACTAAGCTCCTTTCTAAGCTCAGAAGTATACTCCCAAGTTCTACATTAGGTATTACTGGGCATTTTGTTTGTACATCACAACATAGGTAAGGTGCACACACAGTAAACGGAGCAGACTGCTCCAGCAAACGTCTTTATGCTTAACAGTAACCCTAAGAGGTGGTTGTTGTGGACCATCGAGTCAGAACTAGCCATAGCTGATCCTCCGGCTGGTTTTCAGGGACAGCCAATAGCACAGAAGGAGGTGACCCATCTTTCTACCATGAGCATCAAGTGGATTTGAATCACATGACTTGGGGTTAGCAGTGCATCTCCTTACCACTAAGCCATCCGTTACATTAGCTCCTAAGAGGCATATATATGAGTAAATCAGTAGTGAGATGAGTGTCTAGACTCTTGAGTATAACATTCTTCTCCATCTTCTAGTGATGAATAGTCTAGGTCTGGACATAAGCTATTACTGGACCTGACACCATGGAAGGTGGTGGACGTTAAGTGCTGTCCACTCAGTGTTGTTGTTGTGTCCTGTCAAGTCAGAACCAATCCATAGCTGACCTTCCAGCAGGTTTTCAGAGGCTGTAAATCACACAGCAGGGGATTGACTATCTCCCATGGAGAAGCTGGTGGATTCGAGCCACAAACCTTTGGGTTGGCAGCATAATTCCTTGTCATTAAGCCAGCAGAGCTCCCTCATTCAGCTCATAGAGAGTCTGTATGATGCAGCAGGACTGCACCATCGGGATCCCTCTATAATCTCTACAGAAGCAGATTTCTCCCTGTTAAAGGTTTTCAACCATCAATATCTTTGATTTAGCAGCTGAACACTTTGCCAATGTGTTAGCACAATTCATTTAAAGGAAAATATGAATTAGGAATATTAGAATCCTGCCATGCATCTTTTCACTTTTGCATGTTTATATCTTACTGGTTAGCTTTGTATATTACACAGTACAAAAGTAAAAAGTTGAAGTCATTGCTGTCACGTTGGAACCGATTTAAAGCTGACCGTCCAGGAGATTTCCCAAGCTGTGAATCATATGGGAGGAGATAACCTGTCTTTCTCCCTCTGAACTGCTGGTGAATTTCACCTGCCTTTGGTTTAGCAGTGCAGTTCCCAGTGGATTGTTCCACCAGAGCTGAAGACTTGATTATTTCTTATTTTGTTTTGGCTTTATTTCTTTTTTTCTTTGAGACGTACTAATATTTATCATGATAGTGATTACAGAACTCTAGTAAAAGTGCAAGCATCGTTATTTAGAACTTTAGGAAGAAAAATGGATAGTCTCTTTCTGAACGATTAACTGCTTCTGAAAACCTGCTGGAGGGTCAGTGATGGGTTAGTTGTGACTCAACCACAAACAACAACAACAGTTTAGAACCTTGGTGCTTAGCCCATGTGAAATTGTGGCACTCTAGCTTCGAGTTTCTTCATTTCTCTTCATTACCTTCCTGTGTGACTGAGTTTTGTTACCAGGAAGTTCTTTAGACAAACACATGTCCAGTGTAGATTACTAAACTTAAAGGCAATGCATATAAAAATTGGTTTCACTTGCATTGTTCTAATCATTCCATTAGCAGCTAGTTATTGGTAGAAGTCTACCATCACAGAAGCTGCACTGTTGTTGTTATTACGTGCTGTCGAGTCGCTTACGACTCACAGCAACCTTATATACAACAGCCCTAAACTCCACTCTGTCCTGTGCCAATCTCACTGTCTCTGACACACCCATCCCAAATACCCCAGACACCAAATCAATCCACTTCTTAGAGGGCCTTCCCCTCCTGTGCCATCCCTCCACACTCCCAAGCATGATGTCCTTCTCCAAGGCTTCGTCCCTCCTTACAACATGACCAAAGTATGTCAGATGAAGCCTCAGAAGCCTTGCCTCCAAGGAGCAACCCTGTTTAACCCTCTCCAAAATGAATCTGTTTGTTTTCTTAGCAGTCCATGGTACCCTTAATACTCTTCTCCAGCACTACAGCTCAAAGGCACCAATTCTCCTTCTGTCCTCCCTAGTCATTGTCCAACTCTGATGCATAACAAGTGATTGCAAAGACCATGGCCTATATCAGATGCACCTTAGTCTCCAGAGTGACATCATTGCTCTTTAGGACTTTAGAGACATCCCTAAGCTGATCTGCAATTCCCAAAGCCCTTGGTTCAAATCTATCCTCTGCTTTGTGGGAGAAGGTATTCATTTCCAAGTTCCAAATGAAAAGCAAACAAACCATGATATGTAGAGAGGATCAGTTATTATTGTTGTTGTTTGGGGTCCTCAGTATGCCTATGACTCATAACAAATCAACAAGCAACAGAACTGAGCCTGGGCCTCTTGTAGACCATCTTCACACTCTCTGATGTGCTCAAGCAAGTTCAATGGTACAAGTATGTGCTTAAGACCACACACTTATTTAGTATATTGGTGTGTACCATTGAGCCCACCCAAAATTGGCCCTCTAGGGGATTTTTCAACAGAAATAAGTCACACAGGAAGAGAGTGCCCACTTTTCTTCTGCAGAACAGCTGTTGGATTCAAACCATGTGTCTTTGCATTGGCAGCACAATTCCTTACCGTTATATCAGCAAAGTTCCCAGATTGGTTAGTTTGTTGTTGTTGTTGTGTGTCATCGAGTTAAAATTGACCCATGGCTGACCCTTCAGCATATTTGTAATAGCTATAAATTTTATGGTAAGAGTTTGGCCATCCTTCTCCCACAGAGAAGCTGATAGACTTGAACTAAGGGCTTTTGGGATTGCAGCACAGTAGACTACCAGAGCTCCCTTAGTTTGTGTAAGCAGAAGTCTTCCCATCATGTAGCTCTAGACTCAAAATAGTTTTCACTCCCTACCTCTGATCTTCCACTTGATTAAAATTAAACACTCATGAGTGTCAATTTTTAGCATATCAAATAATATATCTTTTGAATTTCCATTTCCTACCTGTGTGTCTACCTGTGCCTTTCTCTGATTCATAACAAAATGATTAGAAGGCAAAAGAGTGGAATTGATAATGATGGGAATCATATTCATTTAGCATGAAATGTTAAGCAGCTGCCTAGTTCAGATCTTATTAAGTGACTGTCAAGCTTACAGAATCTCTGTATACATGCTAGAGCTTTGAAAAGTGAAAGAAATGAAGACTCAAAATGTTTGATACAGAATTTTTTTGGGTCTTAAGAGATATACAAGAATTTTCCTTTTGAGGAAATCAGTTATATAGAGTAGGCAAACCCTTATTCTGGTAAAATAAATTCTAAGGTCAAGTAACTTTTTTCTTAAGTTGTTGGTATTGTTGTTGTCATTTTTGTAATGTGCCCTTGAGTCATTTGCAGCTTGCAGTGACCCATGCTCAATACTTCTGAACTCTGACCTATCCTTAACCAGTCTGCCTCTGACACGTCTACCCTCATTACCCCAGTTACTGTGTCAATCCATCTCATCCAGGGTCTTCCTCTCTCACACTGTCCCTTCTCTTCCCAAGCATGATGTTCTTGTCAAAAGATTCATCCCTCCTGGTAACATGCCCAAAGTATATGATATGGAGCTTCAAACTCCTTACCTCAAAGGAGCAACTTGGTTTTATCCTCTCTAGGACAAACCTGTTTGTTCTCTTGGCAGTCCATGGAATGTTCAATATACTTCTCCTACACCATAATTCAAAGGATTTAATTCCTCTTCTGTCATCCTTCATCACTGTACAGCTCTCTGATGCAAAACAAGCAATTGTGAAGAGCATGACCTGATCAGGCATATCTTAGTCTCTAGACTGACATCATTGTTCTTTAGGGCTCTGGAGAAGTCGCTGATGGCAAATTTTTTCTAATGCAATTTGTCTTTTGATTTCCTGACTACTAGTGCCAAGAGTGCTGATTGTAGAGCTGAGCAAGCTGAAATTATTAACAATCT
>NW_006399903.1:4828768-4845596 GCF_000299155.1 Elephantulus edwardii
TCTGCTGCTGGATCTGCTCAATTTAATGGCAGGACTAGTCAGTCCCATTGGGGATAGACAAACACACCCGGTCCACGTATTTCTGCCCATGCACATGGCAAAATCGGAAAACAGCTATGGAAGCCGTCATGAACAACAAACCCTTAACATCACAGCATGGTATTCATCTGTGCAAGAGTCACTATTAATATATTTAGTTGTGTACAGTGCCAATCCTTTTCCCAATGATCATGTTGAAGGAGAGTGAAGATGAGTCAACCATTCCCCAAACCCCACATCAATACCAAAGTAAACTGTTTTAGTTTCCTAGTGTTGCCACTGCAAATTCTAATAGATTAGGTGCTCAGATCTAGAAAGAAGTGCAACCAGGGTGTTCCATAGAGGGAATGATTGAGGGAGAATAAGACCCTCAACAGGATGGATTGAAACAATGAATTTTAAGATGGACATGAGCACCACATAGATTGTGTGGATAATACAATTTGGGGTAAAGTTTCTATCTCTTGTACACAGGGTCACTGTGAGTTGTAGTCAACTTAGTGTCACCTGAAAATTAGAAACAGGGTCTCAGAATAACAGAGAGTCATGGTCTCAGGGAGCTCTGGTAGCCTAGTGGTAGGAAGCTGTGCTGCAATTTCAAAGCCACCAGCTGCTCCACAGGAAGATGGGCAGTCTCTTCCCATGAGAGTAACTGCATGAGAAAATCCACCAGAGGGTCAGCTGTTGGTAGATTCCCACTAGATGGTACACAACACCAACAACATGGTCTCATAGAGCTTAGAAGTCCAACATTAAGGTATTGGTTGAGCTGTGCTTTCTCAGACATTTGTAGAGGGATGGCTCTGCTTCTTCAGAGTTTCTGATGGAGCCTGACAGTCTACTGTGCCTTGGCTTGTAACACATCACTCCAATCTCAGCCTTCATGTTCACATGGTCATCTTCCTCCAGTCTATTTCTCTGTGCCTCCTCTCCCCTTTGTCCTTTATGACTCTTGGTCCAAGAGGCTATTAATGAATCCTATTAGACTAAGACCCACCTTACTTCAGTGAACGAACTTAGGTGATAACTCTTTAAAACCCTATTTCCAAACAAGACCACACTTACTAGTTAGAAGGTGTTATCCTTCACCATGGATTTTGAGAGGACACAGTTGAATCATTTAAAAAAATAAATTGAACATGAGATAGGTCATAAACTGAGGATACATGTTCATTCAAAACGAGTGAAAATGTACAAGTGTCATCAAATAACAAATACTTTTCCCATCTTTTATGCCTCATGAACAGAAGATCCTGGTGTAACCATAATTTCATCAGCACTCATACTATGTCTAGTTATCTTTTATCCAAAGTATGTGAGGTGAGGTTCCAAAGAGGCAACGATGATAAATCTCCACCTCACATACCTCAGAAATGTTGGTAGCGGGGGCTATTCCTTGGAGAGGAACGTGATGCTCAAAAAGGCAAAGGGTTGACAAAGGAGAGGAAGACCTTCAACCAGATGGATTGGCAATGTGAATGCCATGTCAGGAAGTGTGAGGATGGTGCAGGATTGGACAGGGTTCAGATCTGTTGTTCATAGAATTTCTATAGGTCATGCTCCACTCAATGGCACCTTACAACAACAGTATAAACTTTCACAATATCAATGAAACCTAATAGCAACAAAAATGTATTTTAGGTCATTCAAAAGATACAGCTGGTTAAAGTCTTTGAATTTCTCTCTCAATAGATCTCTATTCTCTTAATATTCGAAGTCTGAAGAGATGACTTCAGATCATATTTAACTGAGGAAACCACTCTGCTCAACATTGATTCATTTTGTCTTCTCTTCACTTTTAGTACCTAAAAATTACAACTTGCTGGGCTCCACAATTTACACTGATAACACCAGCAGTCATGAAATCAAAAGACGAATTGCACTGGGAAAATCTGCTCTCAGGGGCCTCTCCAGAGTACTGAGAAGCAGCAATGTCAGTTTAAAGACTAAGGTGCACCTAATCCAGGCCATGGTCTTCGCAATTCCTTGTTATGCTTCAGAGAGCTGGACAAAGACAGAAGGATGACAGAAAAAGAATCGATGCCTTTGATTCTGGTGCTGGAGAAGAGTGAGTCTTGAACATACCATGGACCACCAAGAAAACAAATAGGTCTGTCTTGGAGAGGGAGAAACCAAGTTTCTCCTTGGAAGCTAGGGTTTTGAAGCTCTGTTTCACATATTTTGGGCATGTGCCTTGGAGAAGTACATGTTCAGAAGGGTGGAGGGACAACCCAGGAGAGGAAGACCCTAGATGAGATCGATTGATACAATAACTGGGGCAATGGGGGTTGGTGTGTTGGAATTAGTGAGACTGGCTCAGGATAGGGAAGGATTCAGAAGGGATGTACATAGGGTTGCTGTAGGTCTGAGGTGACTCGATGGCACATAACAACAATCCTGACTTAATATTAAATAATGTATGGAGATTTTACAAAAATAACAAGAGTGTTATATTTTTTGTTTTATATTTTTATAGCTAACAACAAAAGGTCAGATGCCATTAACTTGACATAACTCACAGCACTCTGTGAACAACAGATCTGAACTCTGTCTGTCCTGTGCTAGACCCCTCATCTCTGACACACTTGAGCCCCTTGCTGCAGTCACTATGCCAAGCCATCTCATTGAGGGTCTCCCTCTCTTTTGCTCATCCTCCATCCTTCCAAGCATGATGGGTGTCCCTCGCTAACAACATGCCCAGAGTACGTGAAATGAAGCATTGTCATCCTTGCCTCCAAGGAGCACTCAGGTTACACCTTCTCCAAGACATATCTGTTTGTTCTTTTAGAAGGCCACGAAATATCCAATACGCTTCTCCAACACAACCAATCAAAAGCCATAAGTTCTTCTGTCATTCTTATGCATTGTCCAGCTTTCATATGTATAAGAAGTGATTGAAAAGATCATGGCCTGAATCAGGCACACCTCAGTTTTCAAAGGGACATCATTATTAAGCAACTCCTCTTAAGTAACTAGAAGGAGCTCCTGATGGCAGATTTGCCTAATGTGTGTCTCTCTTGATCTCCTGACTGCTGGTACCAAGGGTGTTGACTGTGAGTCCAAGTAAGATGAAATTATTGATAGTCTCAATATTTTTTTCATCTATCAGGATGTTGCTTATTGCTCCAGTGATGAGGATTTTTTTGTCTTCTTGATGTTGAGATGCAATCCTTATAGAAGGCTGTAGTTTTTTATCTTCTGCAGCAAGCATTTCAACTTCTCCTGACTTTAAGCAAGCAAGGTGGTGTCATCAGCATAACACAGATTGTTGATGAGTCTTCCTCTAGTCCTGATACCACATTCTTCTTCTTAGAGTCCAGCTTCTATATGTTTATTCAAATATAGATTGAAAAGGTATGGAGAAAGGCTTCAACCCTGACATACACCCTACCTGATTTTAAACCATGCAGTGACGGAAGGACAGGAAAAGAAGACCCTGGATGGGATGAATTGATACAGTAACTGGAAAATGGGGCTAAGTGTGTCAGATTCAGTGACATTGGCTCAGTATAAGGCAGGCTTCAAAGCTGTTTTACATAGGGTCACTGTGAGTCCCACGTGACTTGATAGCACATTACAACAACAACAACAACACTATTTCCTTGCTCTGCTCAAATAACAACTTCTTGGCCTATATCTATAGGTTTCATATGACCGCAATCAACTGTTTCGGGCTTTTCCTGCTTTTCAATGTTAGCCATAACTTGTTATATTCACACAGTTATATGTCTTTGCCTAGTCAAGAAAGCTCAAATAGACATTCTTCTGATATTCTTTGCTTTCATCCAGGATCCATCTGAAACCAGCAGTGATATCCCTGGTACAATGGTATCTTACAAATGCAGCTTGAACTTCTGGACGTTTTCTTTCAATGTACTGTTTTAGCCATTATTGGATGAGCTTTAGCAATATTTTGCTTTCATGGGATATTAAAGATATTGTTTGATAATTTCCACATTCTGTTGGATAGCTTATATAGAATGATAACAAATATAGCTCTTTTCCAGTCAGTCAGCAAAATAGCTGTCCTTGAAATTTCCTGGCATAAATTAGTAATCACATCCAGGGCTTCATTTGATAGTTCAGACATGGCGATTTGTATCACATCGATTTCTGGAGCCTTATTTGGTCTTTTCTTCCTCCTCTGTCTGCATAACAATCTTTTGCTGCCTTCATGGATTATGTCTTTGATATCATCTGGCCTTCCATCATTAGTGTTTAATATCTCACACCTATTCTGGAGATGATTTTTAAGTCCAGGTGGGACAGTTTTGACTGGGCCCTTTCATAAAGGATCCCTGTTAGTCCAGAGAACCCTATTGTGGCTCATGATGACCTCAGGTGACATAAGAGTCATTCCACTGTAGTATTTCTTTAGCTCTAGAGTTTATGAGCTCTGGTGGCCTAGTGTTCATCCCAAACCCACAAGCTGTTCCTCAGAAGAAATATGGGGCTGTCTCCTTCTGGGCAATTGATAGCCTCTGAAAACCATTGGAGAGTCAGTTGTAAGTAGTTTCTTACTCAAAGGCACAAAGCAACAACAACAGTCTCTATGGCAGCATTATTGGTAGGTGTTTTCTCCACCAACATACTGAATGGGTTTGAACCTCCAATCTTGTAGTTAGAAGCTGAGTGTGTACACGTTGTACTATCTGTGCTCCTTACTCTACTTCAGTACTGTTTTAATATTCTAAAGAATTCAGCAATGAAGAAGCCTGAGCAACTGCCGAGGACCAGAAGCTGGGTTTTCTTCTGCCACTCCCCTCCAAAAAGTGAGGGAAATTCTTTCATTCTGGTGCCAAAGCTGATTCTGGCTGTACAGAGGAGCAGAGCTGTGATTCCATTTATTCCTCAAGCTGTTGCTACGCAATTTCTTTTAGACAGTTCATGATCTCATTATCACCTCCTTAAACTTCTTGGCCAGGCCCCGTGGCCACATATGCAGTTGCAGTAGTGATTCCCAAGAGCCTCTTGCTGTATCTGTCTCCTGGGCCACCATGTGGACAGAGAACAACCTAGTTCAAATTGGAATCACAGGATAGAGGGATTAGTCCAATAGAAATTGGATCTGATAGTCTACCTCTGATCTTTGAATACATGAAAAGAAGTTCTATAGCCACAGTGGAGACTGGATTAATAGTAAGCATACATAATCATATAACTGAAATTTTGTGTGTGTGTGTGTGTGTGTGTGTGTGTGGTGGGGTGGTGGTGGTGTTAGGTGCCATTGAGTTGTAAATGACTCAGAGCGACCATGTGAATGAAAGACCTGAACATCTGTATAACTTTCATCATCTCTCCATGTTATAGAGTTTTGGGAGGCAAGCTGTTTCGGAAGTAGATGCCATTCCTGTTTTCAAGCTTGTTTTAATCGGGGAGCTCCACCAAGCACTGTCCACCATGGGAAACCATTATCAAATTTTACATATTAATGTCACAATGTTTAGCATCAAAGCAACCGTGAGTTATCTCTGTACAGCAAATGGACAGACGAGTGCTGTACCAATTAGAAGAATGTTTGACCAAAAACAATTAAAATCAGGCCTGAAGGACACAGATTAAAATCACCCACCTTGACTTGGTAACATAAGTTTCTATCAATCAATCAATCTCTCTATCTGTTGTTACTGATATTATGTACCATTATGTCAGAGCTGACTCATAGCTGACCCTCCAGTGAGTTTTCAGAACCTATGAATTACATTTTCTCCAGAAGAGAAGCTGGTAGATTCAAAGCATCTGCGTTTGGGGTTTTTTTGGTGTTGGGTTTTGTTTTGTTGGGTTTTTTTTTAAATTATTGCACATTTTCCCTCCCCCTCTCTCTTCCCCTCCCCCAGCCCACCCCACTGTGCAACCCTTGGCCCAGTTGTCACACATATAAACCCTTGTTGTCATACATATAAAGCCTAATCATACATTCCATTTAGATAGTTCTTTCTCTCGTCTATTCTAATGCAGTGTTCATTATCTGTCCATTCTTTTCCCATTCTCTTCCCCCACCCCTCATATCTGCCCTATTTTATAACAGCAGCATTAAGCAGTGTTTATCCTTTTATGACTAAGATATTTCACTCAGCATAATGTTCTCCAGCCTCCCCCATGTTGTTTTATGAGGTGTTTAGTGGTTTTTTTATGAGTTAATTGTTTCAGTGCTGTATAATATTCCATTGTGTACTATAGTTTCTTTATCCATTCGATTGTTGATGGGCACTTGGACTGCTTCCATCTCTTTGTTATTGTGAATAACGCAGCAATAGACATGAATGTGCATACATCTGTGAGTTATGGCTCTGCAAACCATCTGCCTTTGAGTTGACATCATAACTTCTTACCACGAAGCCATCAAAATTCCATATGTTTGTGTGTCTTTCTCATAAAAAAACAAAATGCAATGTATACACTGTATCTAAGTGTTGCCACACTGTTGTCTCAAAGTTGATTTCAACTCCTATATCAACTGAACTCATTGATGTTGGGTCAGAATCAACTGGTGCTGAGTCTGCAGTGGTTTTCTGAGACTCTAAGTTACACAGGAGGAGGCTACTTCTTTTAAGTTTGAGATCTATAAGACAAAGTAGCGCTTCCTCACAGGCCTCCAAGGCAACTATAGAGGGATAGTGTGTAAACTGTGCACCAGTTATTCTGAGGAGGACAAAGGGGCCATTTCTCTCTCTAAAGATTTGTAGGCTCAGAAAACAAGCAGAGGGTCACTGTGAACTGAGCTCAACTTGATGACAGTGGGTACTTTTGATGAATCTGTAGAGGAACAGGTTTTGGGGTTTTGGTTTGGTTTTGTTTGGTTGTTTGTTTAATAAAATTTTCATTTTATACTAATTACTTATAAAGTTCATATACATTTTTTTTCACCCCAGGTCTTCACCATTTCCTTTACCCACCTCTCCCTCTACCCATCAAATTGTACCCTATGATTACCCCTCTGCCCATCCTCACCCCTCTGCTCCTCCATCCCCCCTTAGACTCTCCTATATATTTTGTTAGTAATCTATTTCTACAATAATGGTCTTATACAGAATTTGTCCTTATGGGACTGAGCTAGGTCAGCTAGCATTATGCTCTCCAGTCCCTCTCAAGTTAGGAGTGAATTACAAAATCATTGCTCCTGTAACAGGAGCTGCTTTGCAGGTCTCTCCTCCCAAAGAATAACTGACAAATGCAAACCACGTACCTGTCTGTTGACAGTCAAGTACTAGAGCTCCTTTGGTTTAAACTACAAAGCATAAAATTACTCCATTGAGAGTATGCAAAAAGGAGGGGTGTGTGTGTGTATGTGTGTGTGTGTGTGTGTGTGTGTTGAGTTAAAGGTGTTGTGTAAAAGAGAAGCATGACATCATCAATAGTATGAAGCCAGTGCAAATTGTCTAAAACTGAGAAACAGAGAAGTCCTTTCTGAATATCTTCAGAAGCGAATCATAGGAGATGCAGATTAGTCCTAAGTGGAGAGAAGGCTGTGTGGCTCAGAGGCCTCGTCTACCTACAAGGCCTGTGCTATCTGATCTTTAAAAGTATGTAATGTCTTATTATGACTTTTTCTTAAATTAAAAAGTTTAAATGCCAATGTGAAACCAAGGGTCAGGGACAAGCTCTATATTTACCTTGTGACAAGTCTTGTTGTAAATGGGAACATAAAAATTGCACTGTTAGATAGATGAAGGGTTGAGGGAAAGCTCTTTCATCAAAGAGAGATAGTGGCAAGTGTGTTTCTTGCTGATAGGGCCTGAGAATTGTAATGGAGAGATTGATAAAGCTGGAAGGACAGAGAGAAAGCACAGAGAAGCCACTTACTTGATAAAGGAAAAGAAGGATAAGATCCACAACCCAAGTGGAGGCATCTGTCTGAGGAAAGATAAGGGATGTTTTCTTCATTCTGAGGGCGGAAGTGCAGGGCTTTTGGGGAAGTGGGACATGTTTGAGGAGAAAGGATGCATAAAGTATAAAAGTGAACCTAGGAAGGAAATAAAATAGGGCTGCCAGGCAGTGTTGGGATTTTATTTGACATTTACAATCCTAAGTTTTAAAAACCCATCCACTGTATGGTATTTCTTTTTCTCTAGCATCTTAAAGTGGATGGCATAAAGAGAGAAGGGAGGAAGTTGGAACAATGAAATTCAGAGTTTTGACAACAGCAGACGAGAGGAGTAAACACATTGAAGGTTTATGCATAAAGTGTACATGGCGGTGACCCATGGAAGTTAGTCTGGCAAAGGAGGAAGTGAAGGCAGAAGGGGATCAGGGATATTGGGAAGGCAATGAGGATAAAGTGCAACAAGTCAGCTAGAAGGATTTGAGGGGTGAGAGTAAAGAGTTATGCTGCCAACCCAAAGATAGGCAGTTTGAATCTACCAGCTGCTTCAAGAGAAAAAGATGGACAGCCTCCTCCTATGCAATTTATAGCCTCAGAAAACCCACTGGAGACTCAGTTATGAGTTGATCTCAACTCAACGGCACATAACAAAAATAGAGAATGAAGAAGTGATACTATTTGCTTAGATGAGAAGGCCTTGAGTGTGACACTGGAAGAGGACGGTTATAGTCAAATGAAAGGAAGGCCCATTCATGATGACATCCTGGAAATGAGCTGCAGGAACACTGGATTTTAAAGTATCCAGGAATGATAGTTTTGAGTATCCTGAATGAAATGACCAATGTAACAGGAACGAAGAGAGGAGAAATTGGAGGAAGGTCCTGATAAAGGACCAGAAAGGAGCAGGATATTGACAAAAACAAGGGATATATGTGGGAACAGGAAGGCGATCAATGACAGCACCTCCTAACCCTGAAGATTAGATAGAGGATGTCGGAGAATACCCAGAATTCATTGGAGAGCTGCAGAAGCGGGTGTGTGCTTGTCAAACAGGTCTCAGTGAAGACCTGAGGGTAAGAGAAGCTTTCAGGAGTCCTTCAGGTGTAGTTAAGGTTCAGAAGGAGTTAAAGATGTGTGCTAATTAGTGATCAAGAGTCATAACGGGCAGCTTGGGAAGGACGAAGTTTTGAGTCTGGACACCTTGCTCCAAGAGAATGGAAATCAGGGTGATTGGAGATTTTACAGGAAGCTTGAACTTTTTACAGAGGTTGAGGTAAACAGGATGTGGGTGTGATGAAGAAGTTCTGAGAATTTCTTATCAGGAGGTTGTCATTCATTTAGAACATGTTCAGTTATAGCAGGGCTGCCCAGACATCTAGCTCAGTCTTATGACAAGATTCCCCCCCTTCAAGTGTATAGCACTTCTACCTGACCAGAAGGGCACTGATGGCTTAGTAGTAAGGAGTTGTGTTGCCAGTGTAGAGGCACGTGGTTTGAATCCTACAGCTGCCCTATAGGATAAAGATGGCAGTCTCCTCCTGTGTGATCTAGTGCCTCTTAAAACCTGCTGGAGGACCAGCAAGGGTTCGGTTCTGACTCCACAACAATGGAGACGAGAGGCTCCGCTCTAGCAGTAGGCACTGTCCTTGCTTTGTCAAGGTTGACTTCAAGGCTGTTACCCAGTGGTGCAGCGGGGAGCTGAGAGGGAGGAGTACTTGGGGTAAGTTCCTGGCCACACTTGCTGCTGACCTGGGGCTAAGTGAGCTGACTCCTCTGACTCTTAGTTTCCCTTCTAAAGAAGAAAAGTGGATGATGTCTTAGGTCTTCCCCAGGTCTGATTATGATTCTAACTTGTAATACTTGAAAGCATGTGTTGAGTATTTTAAACAGAGGCGTTTCCTCCCTGGTATCAGGTTGAAATCCTCAAAAATGCCGTCATCGGATGCTCTTGATGCCATTTCAGTTCACAGGGACCCTTTGACTGTAGAACTTCCCTGTATAGTTTTCCAGGCTGTAATCTTTTATATGAGTAGATTGCCAGGTATTTGTTTTGTTTTGGGTTTTTTTTCTGCAGAGCAATTGGATGAGTTAAAACAGCCAGATTTTCAGTTAACAGTCAAATGTTTAGCTAGTAGACAAAATGCTGCTTCTGTATCTCTGTCCCAAACACGTATTTCCAGGTGTCTTTCGATGAAGTTCTCACCACAACTAGTAAAGAACAAAGGGAGCTACTGGGAGCTACCAAGGGACTTGGGTTCTGAATATTCATATCTAAGAGGCCATCACAGTCATCATTGTAGCCAGCATAGGCTCCAGCCTTCACCAAATTTCCATAATACACAATAGAGGTTTCTGATCTGCTGCGGAATGTTTGTCATCTGTTGACACTAGTAGTCTTTACTCAATGGTGGTGTGTGTAGCAAATGTCCATTCATAATTAAGAGGACATATCAGAATATGTCATCCACTCAATTTAAAACCTTCTAAATCTGCTGGAGGGTTAGCTTTGGGTGGGAACTAACAATGTCAGTGAGATGGAGAGACAGACAGACAGACAGACAGACAGGGAAGAATGTATATTTACGTAAGCTGTTGCTGTTGAGTTGATTTTTACTTATGTCGTCTCCTTATGTGTCAAATAGAACTGTGGTCAGAGTCAAAGAATTTTTGGAAGTGATCAACAGGCTTCTCTTTGTAGGTGCCTCTAATGGAGTCAAACTTTCAACAAAAATAAATTTATATATATACATACATACACACACACACATATATAATAGAGGTGGGGAGGGACAGAGATTGAGAGAAGAAGGAAGGGAAGGAGGGGAAGAGAGAGAGAGAGATTGAGAGAGGGAGAGAAGAAGGAAGGGAGGGAGAGAGAGAGAGAGAGCAAGCAAGCGAGCTCTCTGACCTAATGGCCTAGTGGCTTTTTTACCATGAGTCAGAGCCTACTAATAGTTGATCCTTCAACAGGTTTTCAGAGGCAGTAAATCACAGGGGAGGAGATGGCCCATCTTCCTCTCATACAGCAGCTAGTGGATTCAAACTGTATGCCTTCTTGCTGGTAGTGAACTCCTAGTCACTAGGCCACCAAAGCTCCATATATTTATGTATGTATATATTTATCAATGGTAAATAACAACATCATACATATATATATGTGTGTGTATATGTGTGTGTGTGTGTGTATATATGTTGTTGTTGATTGCCTTCAAGTCGAGCATGACCCACAGTGACCCTATGAACAAAAGCCCTGAAGCCCCTCTACAACTATCAACATTTATCAAAGTTCATAGAGTTTCTGGAGGCATGTTATTTAGGAAGTGGATGTCACTCCTGCTTCCAAATGTGTGTGTGTGTGTGTGTGTGTGTGTGTGTGTGTGTGTGATGATTTTGGTTTAGTTCATTTTTCATTTGTTTCATTTTGTCTTTCTCTATTCCATTTCCTTTGTTCCTCCATTCATTTGAGAGTTCTGTGTAACTTATTACAGTGAACTAAGTCCATACCCAGCCTAGGGCATGAACATGATGAAACAAGCTTTTATCACACCAGGACAAGATTCTTGGCAGATACCAACAATTCACAATAAATAAGTGGAAAGCAGTAAAAAGAAAAACACTGAAAGCAAACAAACAAAAACGTCTGCTTGATTTGTGACTTCCCATCGCTGCATGGATGCAGCTGTGTCAGAAATGGGTAGAAAAGCAGAGTGTACCTGCAGGCACTGCTGACAGCAGAGCTGCGAAGGAGACGCCTTCTCTGTATGTTTTCAGGCACACATTGGAGGTCCACGTGAAACACATTTATACATAGTTACTTGTGCATGCACACACAGATGTCCAGACACAAGGACAAATTTGCACATACATAAACACAAATTATGCAGATGACACAAACCCAGCTTGCTAAAACTGAGGAGGACCTGAAGGACTTGCTGCACAGGGTCAAGGACTGTAGCCTTCAATACGGCTTGAAGCTCAACATCAAGAAAACAAAGATTCTTACCACTGGGCTAATTGGCAGCATCAGAATGGATGGTGAAGAGATTGAGATTGTTGACAGCTTCAGTTTTCTTGGCTCCACAACCAACACTCTTGGTACAAGCAGTTATGAAATTAAAGACTAATTGCATTGGGAAAATCTGCTGTCAGAGACCTATCCAAAATACTGAAGAGCAACAGTATGAGTCTAGAGACTAAGGTGTGCCTGATCCAGGCCACAGTCTTTGCAATTACTTGCTATGCATCACAAAGTGGGACAAGGAATGATAGAAGGAACATTGATGCCTTTGAGTTGTGGTGCTGGAGAAGAGTATTGAATATACCATGGAGTGCTAGGAGAACAAACAGGTTAGTCCTAGAGAGGATGAGACCAGGCAACTCCTTGGAAGCAAGGATTCTGAAACTTCATCTGATGTACTTTGGACATACTGCAAGGCAGGACCAGTCCTTGGAAAGGGACGTCATGCTTGGAAAGTTGGAGGGACAGTACAAGAGAGGAAGACCCTCGATGAGATGGATTGATTCACTCACTAGGGTAATGGAGGTAGGTGTGTCAGAGACAATAAAATGGCACTGCTGACAGCAGAGCTGCAAAGGAGAAGCCTTCTCTGTATGTCTTGTTAGTGCCACAAGATAGACTAGGGGTTAGGACTGTTGTACACAGGGTCGCTATGAGTCAACGAGTTGTATACGACTCAATGGCACATAACAACAAACACAAATGCACATGTTTTACATGCACACATATACACCCACATGTGCACAGACACATACACATACACTAATGCATACACGGGTACGTGCTTGGAAGCACAAATACATATGAATGCACACACATATGTGACATTTATGTACACTTGTACATAGACACACATTCACAAACACACTCATACTCCAACATGGACATCTCAGAAACAACCCAAGTGCCCATCAGCAAATGAATGTATGGAGAAGCTGTGGTATATTCACACAATGGAATACTATGCAGCACTAAAAAACAAAGAACTCATGAAATGTTATACAAAATGGGTGACACTGAAGAACATTATGCTGAGTGAAAGATCTCAGTCACAAAAGGACAAATATTTTATAATGCCACTGTTAGAAAACAAGACTGACAATATGGTTGGGTAGAAACTAAGAGAAGGCGGGATAAATAATGTACACTGCATTGAAACAGATGAGGGAAAGAACTGCTTAAAAGGAATATATGATTAGATATTATTTGCATGACAACAGACCAGAATTAGAGCTGCATAGTAAAGTGGACTGGAATGGGGGTGGAGAATTTTTTTTTAAATGAAAGATTTTTTTTTCCAAAGAGAAAAGTGAACTGGGGCGGGGGAGTGGGCTGGGAGGAAAATGTTCAACAATGAATGAATGGAAATCCAAGTTCTCTATATACTTTCATTAAAATCCAATTTAAAAAAAAAACAACAAAAAAACAAACCCACAAGGATACAGTCCAGGCTTCAGGTAGCAGCAGAGCCACCACAAATTCAGTTGGTCCTAAATTGTGTTCAGCAGTACTGGAGCGTTTCACACCCAAAAGGAAGAAAGCAGCCAGCCAAGGATGCTCATTTGGGGAGCGTTTTTGGACTTCTCCACTTCTGGACTTTTATGGGAATAAACCAGTCTCCCCTTCTCTAATTCCCAACTTGAGGAAAGAAATGAGAAAGAAGCAAGCCTCACACGTAGAATTTCCAATGCTTCCTACTGTTAGAAGTTACACGCTTGATTTTGGAAAGGAGATGAAAAAGGAAGTGACTTTCCAAGATGCAAACAAGGATGGTTTTATTGCCATATCAACAGACATCTCCCCACCACCACACACACCCTATTCCTGGGCACAGCAGTTCCGAGCATTTTGAATTTAATCCTTTTAAGCTAAGTCTCAATTCAGCTGCATCTGGTATACATCATGACCTATTGTTTTCTTTCCTTTGCAACAGCATCCAGGTTTGGCACTGACAGCACCTGTGAAACCATTAAGTTTTTCATTTCCATAACAAACAGAAAATATGCTATAAAAACAAGATTGCATATTGGAACTTTGCCCCATTTATCTGGCGAGTTGAGCTAGTCTGTCATCAAGAACTGTGTCCCTGAGCAGAAAAATGGTAACATACACGAATAGCTTCTGCTTAGGACTTGGTTTCCAGAAATGTATCTTCTTGCCAAACTGCTGGTTGTTTCCTCAGGTAAAATTGCCAGTCATCGTTGCAATGATTGCAATACTAGGCAATGAATGATAGATGGCAGTAGAGAGAACCTTATGGTGATGTCCTGCATTACATGTTAGTGGGCTAATGTCCAGCATTTCAAACAAACCAGCTGCTCCACAGGAAAAAGATAAATTAGAGTCCTTTTGTTAAGATATACAGCCTCAGAAACCCTATGGAGGGGAAGCCATAAGGCAGACTATGAAAGTTGGTTGTGTTTGGTTCATTGGCATGAGAGAGTTGAGGTTTTACACTTATTTAAAGGGAGCTCTGGTGGCCTAGTAGGTAAGGAGTTGTGCTGCAAACCCAAAGGCATGTGGTTCAAATTCACCAGGTCCTCCAAGGGAGAAAGATGAGCAGTCTTCCTGTGTGATTTACAGTCTCTGAAAACGCACTGAAAGGTCAGCTATGAGTCAGTTCTGACTTAATTGGAAGTGGGTTGACATTTATCATTGTTTCTGACATTGAACCACAGATTCTGGTAAGACTAGCAAACCTCATACTCAACTCTAAGGAAAGAGAACATCGGTCATGGAGGTGCAGAAGTGAGACCTTGTATTTTCCAAAATGTTTCCTGGATACAAGGCATTAGTAAGTTTTCTATGTGAATGTGCTTATTATCTCTTTTGAAAACAGCATTAGCTGATTGAATAAGCTAGTTTTAGGAGTTCTGGTAGAACAAGGGTTAGAGCACTCAGATAGTATAACCAAAAGCTTGAGAATTGCAACCCACAGGTTGCCTACAGAGCACAAATATGGCCCTTGCTCATGCAAAGATTACAACTGTGGACCCAGCTGCTCCGCTACTAGGAATATACTGCAAGGAAATTAGAACGGAGACAAAAACGGAGATTTGTATACCAAAGCTCATAGCAGTGTTATTCACCATCACAAGAACATGGAAAGAGCCCAGATGTCCAAACACAACTGAATGGATTGAGAAAGTGTAGTACGTTCACACAATGGAATACTACGCAGCACTCAGGAACAATGATTTTGAAAAATACTACATAACTTGGGAGAGAGTGGAAAACATTATGGCAAAAGGACTAACAGCCTCATAAGAACAAATATTGCGTAAGACTATTATTGTAAAAATAGAAGGATAACTAGTAAAACATGTATTGGGACCAAAGGGGGGAAGCGTTGGAGTGGAGAGTGAGGATGTGTAGGGGTGAAACCACAGGGTTGCACAGTGGAGGGAATGAAGGAAATGGGAAGGATCCAGGTGAATAGACAGGGTAATGATGGAGAAGGTCCAATGGTGATTAAGTTTCTAAAACCTAATGCATATAAATGACTGTATGAAACACAATGTGAATGAAGAATAGTGTAAAACACAATGTATACAAAATTTGTAAGCAAACCAATAAGAATAGAAGAAAAAATCAAAAGAAATCAAACTGGGGGGGGCATAAACAAACAAATAAAACTGACCCCTCAAAAAATATTCCAGCTTTGGAGACCCCATAGGGCAATTCTGTTTTGTTCTACAGGAATTTACTGGATGCAGTAGGCTTTTGAGTTTTGTTGTTAAGCCTCCAGTAACTTAAAGTCCCTTTTCTTATGTGAAGTCCCTGAATCATTTTGGAATCATCTGTCCTTGATGCTTGCTGGGTCTCGGGTGGCCAGGTGGCCATCAGCGGTCATTGCACGGGTTTACCAAGTCTCACATTCCTCCTCACTGAAATGGGAAAGATATTCTGCCTTACAGAAGTACTGTACAATTAGAAGAGGACCCACATTAAACATGGGCACCGTGTCTTAGTAAGCGCTCTGAAAATAGCAGTCACATTTGATAGCATGCACTGGCCTCAGCTCCATGATGACTATGGATAAAACCAACCAGCCCAGCTGTGTGGGTCCTTATTCAGACTTTCTGTCATCTTTCTGCATTTTCTTCGGTTTCACTTAAAGGTGGTTTTATGGAAACAATAACACCCAGCATAGAGCAGCTCGTTAGCGTATGTCCCTGATCATATTTCTAAACAGCAAACATCACCTCTTTTAAACAGCAGCACACTTCAGGGCTTCAGGTGCCACCTAGAGCCGATAGTTGGTGTGCACTTGTGAGCCGTCAGCGTGATGGGGGAGAATGTCCAAAGCAGGACTGTTATGGCGCTGAGGGCAGGGTTACAAGGAACTGTACCGGAGATGGGGATCCCCTGTCCTGGCTCCTAGGTCTGAAGGCAGGCTTACGAGGAACTGTACCGGAGATGGGGATCCCCTGTTCTGGCTACTTGGTCTGACATGGAAAGCAGAAAGGGGTAGTTGCCAAAATCAGGAGAAAGGGTCAGTGTCTGAAGGACAAGATTTTGACAGAATCAGCTGAATGAGGACATTGGGGAATAAATGCCACGAGCTCTCCTTTTTCCTGGCCTCTCTCTGCTTCTGCTAGTCCACTGTTGACCGTGTCCAACGTGAGCCCCAGACCACAGAGGACTTGCTGGGGAGATGTGATATCTATACACAGAGCAGGCGTGTGGAAGATTCTAGACAGTCTGTTAGAGCAAATAGAGAGGAGAAAGGCCAATGCCTGTCTACCAAGAATTTCCTGTTGGGAATAAAAGCTATTTAGTATCTATGAGGAAAAAAGAACAGGTAACTCTGATTAATACTTAAGAGATGAATCGTGTTGCATTCTAGAACTTTATAAATACTGCTGTGATGTTATAATATGATAGTATAATGTGATGTTATATAATATCTGGATATTAGGATAATGAAGTTCAAGATTCTCTTGGGC
>NW_006399903.1:4846722-4849009 GCF_000299155.1 Elephantulus edwardii
GCATACTTTGGTCGTGTTACTAGGAAAGGTTATTCTTTGCAGCAGGACTTCATTCTTGGAAAGAAGGAGGGACACTGAAGGAGAGGAAGATCCTCAACCAGGTGGGTTGACACAATGACTGCAGCAGTGGGCTTGAGTGTGTCAGAGATTGTGAGGATGGCACAGGTTAGGGCGTGGTTCAGGTCTATTGTTCCGGGGTCACTATGAGTCCTGTTCTACTTGATGGCATCTAACAACAACAATGGCAGCAGTTCTTGTCTGTTATCCAGGGCCACAGGGGAAAGAGGAGATACTCTGTCTCCATAAAGATTTCTAGCCCTGGAAACCCGAAGGGGCAGTTCTGTTCTGTCCTTCAGGGTCTACAAGGTGGAATTATCTTAATGGCAGTGGGTTTATCTGTGTGCTTATTTGACATATGTAGGTTTGCCGTACAGTATTTGGCCTTTTGGGAATAACTCAGTTTTGCTTATTTTCTAAGTATCCTTTGCTGCTGTAGTGTAAAGGAAATTATTGAATTGTGCACCATTTGTAGAACTGGGAACATAGTCTTCTTATATACCAGAAATGTCTTTTCTGATGCCTGTAAAGTTTCTGAGAAAGTTCCTAATGCTGCCACTGTTTCTGGACCCTCTCGTATTATCTAGTTAATCATTTAATCCAACCACAGTGACATCTCCTGGCTGAGGTGAGGACTAACCGGTAGGCATCTAGTTTCTTAAAGAAAAATAATATTTGCTGAGTTTTTGTGGCCTCTGGCAGTTTATAGGCTCATATTCTCATTATCCTCCACTTTTCAGAACAATAGATGACTAGAACTTTAAAAGGTCAGGGCTAATAATATCTCTCTTAACAAAAGATATGTAAACAAAGCCAGAAAACGTGCTTTCCAAGGAGCCAGTCCGTGTCAGAAGAGTTGGAGAATCCACCAAAAAGAGCAGTGAGGGCCTTTGCTTGGATACCCTGGGCGTTGTCCCCTTGCCATCTGACTTGAGTGAGGTGCCAGCTTTGTGAAGACTGTATTATGTGTTTTCACAAAGTTGGGATACGAGGCTAATCAGGGGTCACACAATTGTGTTCCATCGCAGTCTCTTTATTCCTTCCTTGCAACAAAAAAAGCTATTGTTTGCAACCTTGTAATAAGAGGAGACAAAAACACACACACAAAGGGCCCTTCCTCTGTAGATAGAGATTTGGCTGCAGTACAGGCCAGAGACAGCAAGCAGTGCATTTTCCGTGGGAAATGGTTTTCTTTTCTTTTTTCAAAAAAGCTGACTTCTTAGAACATTATCGTAGCTTGAATTAGTCATGAAACTCTACAGGAAATGTTAGGATTTAGAGTGACTTGAACACTTAAAGGCACTGGTTGATAATAGTCCTGTCTGTTGGGAAGCCAGAAGTGTGATCTGGGGTTCTCATTCACTTCTTTCACACGGTGGATGCCTCATCCGGGGTGTGTGAGTGAGTGAGTGAGTGTGTGTGTGTGTGTGTGTGTGTGTGAGAGAGAGAGAGAGAGAGAGAGCTCACACGCATGCACCCTGTGTATGTAAGAGAGCTCACATGCATGTGCCCTATGTGTTATGTGTGCATGGCAAAGAGATAGCTCACATGCATGTGCCCTGTGTGTGAGAGCTCACATGCATGTGCCCTCTGTGTGTGTGAGAGAGAACTCACATGCATGTGCCCTGTGTATGTGTATGTGTGTATGAGAGAGATCTCACATGCATGTGCCCTGTGTGTGTGAGAGAGCTCACATGCATGTGCCCTCTGCGTGTGTGTATGACAGAGAGCACTCACATCATGTGCCCTGTGTGTGTATGAGAGAAAGCTTACATGCATGTATGTACCCTGTGTGTGTATGTGTGTGTGTGAGAGCTTGCATGCATGTGCCCTCTGTGTATGTGTGTGCGAGAGAGCACTCACATCCATATGCCCTCTGTGTGTGTGTGAGAGAGAGCACACTCATATGCATTTGCCCTGTGTGTGTGTGTGTGTGTGTGAGAGAGAGAGAGAGAGAGCTCACATGCATGTGTCCTCTGTGTGTGTGTGTGAGAGAGAGCTCACATGCATGTGCCCTCTATGTGTGTGTGTGAGAGAGAGAGCTCACATACGTGTGCCCTGTGTGTGTGTGTGTGTGTAAGACAGAGAGCACTCACATCCATGTGCCCTGTGTCTGTGTGAGAGAGAGAGAGAGAGCTCACATGCATGTGCCCTGTGTGTGTGTGTGTATGACAGAAAGCGCTCACATGCATGTGCCCTGTGTGTGTGTGTGTGTGTGTGTGTGAGAGAG
>NW_006399903.1:4849109-4853297 GCF_000299155.1 Elephantulus edwardii
GAGAGAGCTCAAATGTGTGTGCCCTTTGTGTGTGTGTATGACAGAGAGTGCTCACATGCATGTGCCCTCTGTGTGTGTGTGTGTGTATGACAGAGAGCGCTCACATGAATGTGCCCTCTGTGTGTGTGTGTGTGTGTGTGTGTGTGTGTGTGTGTAATGTGTGAATTCATTCACAGATGTGATTGTAGCTTCCTGTTCCTCCATGCTACTTCACAACTACTGAGTAAAAGGAGAGTCTAGAGATAACAAAAATAAAACTAAGAATCTTGCCATGGAGTTGAGTTTCACTCACAGTAGCCCTGGAGAACAGAGGAGAATTGCCTCAGAGAATCTCCAAGGCCATGATCATTATGGAAAGCCCTGGTGGCCTAGTGAGTGGTAAGAAGCTGCTCTGCAATCCTAAAAGCATGCCGTTTGAAACCAGAAGTTGTTCCCCAAGAGAAGGATGAGAAGTCTCCTCCTGTGTGATTAATGGCCTCTGAAGTCCATATTGATTGAAGCTCAATATCAAGGAAACAAAGATTCTCACCACTAAGCTAATTGGCAGCACCATGATAGATGGAGAAAAGATTGAGGTTGTTAACAATTTCAGCTTTTTTAGCTGCACAGTCAACACTCTTGGCACCAACAGTCAGGAAATCCAAAGATGAATGGCACTGGGAACATCTGCTGTCAAAGACCACTCCAAAGTACTGAGGAGCAACGATATCAGTCTAGAGATTAAGGTGTGCCAGATTTAGGCCATGGTCTTCGCAATTACTTGTTACGCATCAGAGAGCTGGACAATAACTAAGGATGACAGAAAAAGAATTGATGCCTTTGAGTGTGGTGCAGGAGAATAATATTGAACATACCATGGATTGCCATGAGAAGAAACAGATCTATCTTGGAGAGAGTGAAACCAAGTTTCTCCTTGGAGGCTAGGATTTTGAAGCTCCATGTCACATACTGCGGGCACATGGCTAGAGGAACAAGTCCTTGGAGAAGGACATCGTGCTTGGAAAGACGGAGGATAGAGTAGGAGTGGAAGACCTTGAGTAGATGGATTGTCACAGTAAGTGGGGTAACAGGAGTAGGTATGTTGGAGTTGGTGAGACTGGCTCAGGATAGGGCAGTGTTCAGAGCTGTTGTACATAGGGTTGCTATGAGTACAGGCAACTCGATGGCACATAACAACAACAATGACAACTTTTTAAGAAAGTGCCAAATTGCCTTGCATTGCGGCTGTACCGTTTTACATTTCTACCAGCAATGTATTCGAGTTCCATTCTTCCCACATCTTTGCCAGCATTTATTTTTTGCTGATGATTAACCCAACCTTTCTGTAAACTTTCCCTAAAATTACCGTAAAATTTTTTAAAAGGTTAAATATTCTGTTTTCTCACTTATATGAAAAGAGAAAAAACATAAAAATGAAGGCTTGTTAGTGGCTACAGGGGTGAGAGGAAGAGAAAGGGAATTTTTGCAAGAGAATCATTGACTTTATGTTAATGGTGGTGGAAGAATTTGGGGAAGAATACAAAAAGTGATTGCACAATATGAAGATTTTCGTCAATGCTTCTGAGCTGAACATCTGGAAATTGTTAAATATGTGGATATTTTTTGCATACATTCATGCAACCATTTTTTTTAAAGCCACCAAAACAACAGCAACTGTGGAACCCACCTCTACTCAGACTCACATGAGGTTGCCAGGAGTCAGAATCCATGGAACAAACATTTGTTTTCTAGAAAGACTTATCTCTTCTACCAAAGTTTGACCATCAGTTGTGTAAATATATGATTGTTAGCAGTTCATAATGCTAGAGGTAAGAAGTGATTCATCATTCACACCAGAATTTTAAATGTATGTCTAACTTTGGAATCTTAACATAATTATTAGGTCATAACACAGGCTGTAAGCCTCTCAGGATATTGCATTCTGTTTAAGCTGTGCCTAAAAGTCAGATGTTACAGCAGTGATGATAAACACTTAGTAGTGAAAACTGGAAAAAAAATAATCTCTTCTAAAATGCTAGAACCTGATTTTTTTCCTTTTTTTGGTATTATTGGCATGGCAAGAGTTCAGAATAAGAGCTGCATAGTAAAGTGGACTGTGGGGTGGGAAGGAACTGTATAACAATGAAAGAATTTTTTTTTCTTCTCAAAGAGAAAAGAGAACTGTGGGGAGGGACAGTGGGCAGGGAAGAAAAGGTGCAACAATGAATGAATGGAAATCCAAGTTTCCTATAATCTTTCATTAAAATATTAATTAAAAACACCCCAATCCATTCCCATTGAGTTTATTCCAACTAATGTTGTCGTTGTTAGTTGTTGTCGAGTTGAGTACGACTCATAGTAACCCCGTGAACGACATATCTGAACCCTGTCCTCTCCTGTGCCATCCTCATCATCTCTGACCCACTGGAGCCCATTAATGTAGTTAGTCACTGTGTCAGTCCATCTGGTTCAAAGTCTCCCCACCTTTCCAAGCATGAGGTCCCTTTGAGGATTAGCCTCTCCTAGCTACTTGTCAGAATATGTGAGAGGAAAATTGCCATCCTTGCCTGCAAGTACCTTTTTGGCTGCACTCTTTGCAGGACACATCTGTTTGTTCTTTGGAAAGTCCATGGGACATTCATGCTCTTCTCCAACACCATATCTCAAAGACATCAGTTCTTCTTGTTTCATCCTTATTCGTTGTCCAACTCTCAGATACGTTGGAAGTGACTGAAAAGAATTATTGCCTGATTTAGACACATGTTTGTCTTCTAACTGACATCTTTGTCCTCCATACAACCTTGACTCACACCATTCCTGATTTTATACCATGCACATTGAGGTTGTTAACAATTTCACCTTTCTTGGTTCCACAGTCAACACTCTTGGTGCCAGCCATCAAAAAAATCAAAAGACAAATTGCACTGGGAAGTCTGCTGTCAGTACTAGAGAGTACTGACAGTACTAGAGAGCAGTGATGTCAGTCTAGGAACTAAGGTGAACCTGATCCAGGCCATAGACTTTGCAGTTACTTACTATGCATCAGAGACTTGGACAATGACAAAGGATGACAGAAGAAGAATCTGAGTTGTAATGCTAGAGAAGAGTTTTGAACATACATGGACAAACAGGTCTGTCTTTAAGAGGGTTAAATCAAGTTTCTACTTGGAGGCAAGAGTTGTGAAGCTCAATCTCACATTCTCTGGGCACATAGAAAAGAGGGACCAGTCCTTGGAAAAGGACATCATGCTTGGAAGGGTGAAAGGACAGTGCACGAGAGGAAGACCATTGATGAGACAGATTGACACAGTAAAGATAATGGTGGTAGGTGTATCTGAATTAGTGGACTGGCTCAGGATAGGATAGGGCAGGATTTAGAGTGTTGTACATAGGGCCACTGTGAGTTGAAGGTAAATCAATGGCACACAACAACAGCAACAGTGTTTCCTTACTGTGTTAAAACAACAGCTTCTTGTGGTGTTAACCTAATGTTGGCTTTTTTCTTTCTAGTTTACATACTTTTAAAAAATTTTATCTTGATTTGCTTACAAAGTTCTTATACATTGTGTTTCACACTATTCTTCATTCATACTGTGGATCATATAATCATTCCCATGCATTATGTTTTATAAATTCAGTCACTGTTGGACCTTACCCATCATGACCAAATCTCTTTAGGTCTCCACCAGATCCTTCTCATTTCTTTCACCCGCTCCCTCCATCCATCAAACTATGCAACCCTGTGGTTTCATCCACTACCCATCCTTACCCCTATGTTCCCACGTTTTACCCCCTTTGATTCCCATACATGTTTTACTGGTTACCCTTCTAATTTTATAATAATGGTCTTATGCAGTATTTGTTCTTATGACACAGTTAGTTCACTCAGCATAATGTTCTCTAGTATCTTCCAAGTATGTAGTTATTGTTGTTGTTGTTGTTATGTGCCATCAAGTCGTTTGCGACTCATAGCGACCCTATGTACAACAGCCCTAAACCGTTCTCTATCCTGTGCCAATCTCATTGCCTCTGACACACCCATCCCGACTACCCCAGTCACTGAATCAATCCACCTCATAGAGGGTCTTCCCCTCCTGTGCTGTCCCTCCACTCTACCCAGCATGATGTCCCTCTCCAAAGACCTGTCTCTCCTTACAACATGTCCAAAGTATGTCAGGTGAAGCCCCCGAATCCTTGCCTCCAAGGAGC
>NW_006399903.1:4853397-4878694 GCF_000299155.1 Elephantulus edwardii
AATCTGTTTGTTTTCTTGGCAGTCCATGGTACATTCAATACTCTTCTCCAGCACCACAGCTCAAAGGCGTCAATTATTCTCCTTCTATCCTCCTAGTCATTGTCCAACTCTCTGATGCATAACAAGTGATTGCAAAAACCATGGCCTGTATCAGGCGCACTTTAGTCTCCAGAGAGACACCGCTGCTCTTGAGTACCTTAGAGAGGTCCCTAACCGCAGACTTTCCCATCGCAATATGTTTTTTGATTTCCTGACTACTGGTGCCAACAGTGTTGACCGTGGTATGTAGTACTTTTAAAAAATCATTGCTGCTGGGTTCTGTATAGTATTCCATGTGTGAATGTACCATAATTTCTCAATCCATTGAATTGTAGATGGATATTTGGGCTGTTTCTATGTTCTTGTGATGGTCAGTAATGCTGCTATGAACATTGGTGTTTTTGCCTCAGTTCTCATTTTCTCAGGGTTTAGTCCCAGTAGGGGCATAGCTGGGTCATATGGAATGTCTATGTTCAGCTTTTTGAGGAAGCTCCAAACTGCCTTCCAGAGTGGTTGTACCATTTTGCAATCCCACCAACAGTGTGTGAGATTTCCCACCTCTCCAACATTTATTGCATGCTTTCCTGTTCAACTTTGCCACTCCTGCTGGGGTAAGATGGTATTTCATTGTGGTTTTGCTGTGGATCTCTTATTGCCAGTGATTTTGAGCACTTCTTTGTGTGTCTATTGGCCATCTGAATGTGTATAGTCTAGCAAATCATCAACAACAGTGGAACTAGTATGAGAGAGAGAGAAAATATGAATCCTTCCCACAAGGACTAGCAGGGCTTGAGGGAGACTGGAGCAAAACCCTACTGAGAGCAAGACTTGTTGGTGAGACCCTGGTGATGGTGGTGGAGAGATTGTGGTATTGCTGTGGGGGAAAACATGCGGTAACCAAAGGAGCTCTGAGATAAAGACCGCAGTTAAAAATTTTTGCTGTTCTTGCCAGATGCTTGAAGGAGAAGCTTACTTATAACTGCTTTGAGACAAACCTTGCTGGATGGTTTGGATTTAATTGCTGAATTGAAACCAGCACTCTTAACTAACTGCAGAATTGTGTTAAACTCTTAATCTGGTTTGGGACTGGTGGACTAAAACCTGAATTCACATTAAGTAGTATTCTTTGTCTCCCCACTCACCCATGTATTTCTCTAATAAGTCTCATTCTTGGTACCACAACCGTGAGTAAAATTTGTGAGTCAACAAGGAATAAATGAACCTCCTGCTGTTGGTGAGGCTCTAGAGGTAGCATGGGGCTGGACTGCAGGCTCTTTATCTGCTTTCGGCTCTGAGGTGTTGAGGAGCTGTGTTATCTTCACTCCCTCTGGCCCTTTCAAAGAGACACTCACAGCTCTGTGCCCCCTTGTGCCATTTTCTGCTCACCAGACATCTAGGTATAGTTTTAGTATAAGTTCTGTAATGGGCTTAAATCAAAGATTTATCCATGAAGACAGCCAAAGATTTTTACAAAGACAAGTCAGAGAGGACGAAGCAGATGTCAAAGAAGACTCTGAAAATTGCACTAGAGCATCAAGAATTCAAAACAAAGGGACAGAATGTCAAAGTAAAAGAGATGAGCAGATTAAAACTTATAGTAACTCTGTAAGGCCGAGCTGCGTGATCAGGTGGGTGTCCAAGGCTCTCTACCGAAGCAGATTGCCACATCTTCTGACTCAGAGTGAACGGGAGGTTCAAAGCCATGACTTTCTGGTTAACAGCTGAGCAAGTTAACCACTGTATGATCAGGTTTAAATATTTTAAACAAAAAACATATTTTTAAAAATCAACACATTGTCATTGACTTGGTGCTGACTCATAACAACTTTCTGTTGGATTTCTTAAGCTGTAAGTCTTTATGAGAGAAAACTGCTCATCTGTCTACCATGGAGAAGTTGGTGGTTCCAAACCCTGACCTTTCAGTTATCAATCCAATACATTACATACTATTCCACTAAGGTGCTTTCAGGGTTTTGATAACATCACTAATTTGAACAAAATATACCTTTCTAAGGAGTCCTTCACAAGGGTTACCAACAAATTGTGAGTAATGAGTTGACATCGGCTCAAAGTTTACCTCCATGTGGTTTTTATTTTACTTTATTTTAATGAAAGTTTGCAGAGACTTAGGGTTTCCATTCATTCATTGTTGCACTTTTCTCCCCGCCCACCCCTCCCCACAATTCGCTTTTCTTTTTGAAAAGTAAAATAAAAATTCCTTCATTGTTATACAATCCCTCCCTCCAAGTCCACTCCAGTGTGCGTCCTTCGTTCTGGACTCCTGTCATAACAATAATATCTAATCATGTGATTTTGTAAGACTCCAATAATAAAAATACCCCCACTGCAGCCAGAGTAAGACTTGCAGGCAAGGATGGCAAAACTTCATATCGTATAATTTGGGCATTTTTTTTCAGAAGGAATCAGTCCCTGGAAAGGGACATCACACTGGGAAAGGTAGAGGGTGAGTAGAAGAGACAAAGACTCTCAAAGAGATTGGCACATGACTTCCACAATGAGCTTGAGCAGGAGAACTGTCAAGAGGCTGGTGCAGGATAGGGCAGGTTCCGATCAGTTGGCTATAGAGTCCCTGTGAGTCACAGCCACTTACTAGCTCCTAACAACAACAGCACCTGTCTTTCCTTTAGAAGTTAAGTGTGGAAGATGAGAGTAGAGTCCCTGTGAGTCACAGCCGACTTACTAGCACCTCACAACAACAGCACCTGTCTTTCCTTTAGAAGTTAAATGTGGAAGATGAGAGTAGAGTCCCTGTGAGTCACAGCCGACTTACTAGCACCTCACAACAGCACCTGTCTTTCCTTTAGAAGTTAAATGTGGAAGATGAGAGTAGAGTCCCTGTGAGTCACAGCCGACTTACTAGCACCTCACAACAACAGCACCTGTCTTTCCTTTAGAGGTTAAGTGTGGAAGATGAGATAAAATGGGGAAGGAAGGAAGGAAGGAAGGAAGGAAGGAAGGAAGGAAGGAAGGAAGGAAAGAAGGAAGATTTTCCTTTTATCCCGAAAGAATAAAAAGTATTCCACACTTTTTAAATGTTTGTTTCTGTGTGATCCAGCTTAACATGAATCATTTACTTAAAAGTCCCACTTAGGAAATCATTATTATAAATGTAACAGCTAAGTAGGAAAAGGGGCTATGTGTTAAAAATAATGTGATAACACACCCAAATGGTTATTTTTTTTTTACTGTCAAGTTTTTAACTATAATCTATAATACATTTTTCTAGAGTATGACCTTACAGGCTATTTCCCCCAGCCATTATATTTGATGGCCATATTTTCTTGCTAAAGTAATATGCTTCTTGAAATCAAACTATTGTATTGATTCATACTATCCCAATGCTATGTATTCTCCCTCAAAGGGATTGCCTGCAAAATGAATTGCTAAATTATGAATACATATTATGGTGTAAATAGAATTCTCAAAATAAACTCAGAAAATCTCTAAATGGCTTGCTGTCATACACACCCAGCTAGCCTTGTTAGCTTAAGAAAGAAAGACTTTCTCGTTAGCTTAAGAAAGATAGACTTAGGACTTTGCTATGAATCATAATGATGACAAGGATGTATTTCTCACCAACCAACCAATGGGGAAGACCCAAGAGCAGATGAGAATTCAATAGGAGTTGAAAATTAGAGCTCAGCAAATCCAGCCTGACATTTCATTTTGTAAATAAAGTTTTATTTAAACAAAGCCATGCTCATTCATTTGGGTGTTATACTTGACTACTTTTGCACTACTGGTTGGGAAGCTATAACAGACTGGTTAGTGCACAAAGCTGAAAATACTCACTGGTCTTTTACAGGAAATGTTTGCCAACCCCTGCTATAATAAAAATTTTAAAAAATCAAATAAAAATTTTAAAAAATAAAATCCCTGATTAGGATTTGTACCAGTTCTGAACCAAAGTGCCAAAGGAAAGAATATATTAAACATGAAACCACAGGTAAAGCATGAAAGCACTTGGGTTTCCTATACTGCAGGGTCCTTGTTTCTTTCACAGTCTACAAATGAGGGACAAATCTTCAGCTTGAAGCTCTTCCATTGTAAGCATTTTCTCTCCCACTGGCACAATCCTCAGTTCATTGGATCCACTGTGAGAATTACGGGGTTGTCTTGGCTACCAGTGGTCCTTAACAGATGGGCAAGTCAGCACCGAATCAGGGCAGAGATGTGATGGCTCTGGTGGATTTACAAATGTGCACCAGCTGAACCAGAATCAGTCAAATGGACATCCAGACTGACACCACAGGATATCTGTTTTGCTATCATTGATTTTTAGTTTCATGTTCGTAAACAAGTAGTAGTTGGGGGAACAGCCCAATTTTCATAATTAATGTGAAAGTGTACTTTTGTTGTGTTTTTTTTTTAATTATTCATTCATTGCTGCACATTTTCTTCCCTCCCCCTCTCTTTTCTTTTTTTTTCTTTTTTCTTTTTTTCCCCCCTCTCTTTTCATACCCCTACCCCAGTCCACTTTGTAGTGCACCTCTTGTTCCAAATTGTCATGCATGTAATACCTAATTATATATTATAAATATTCCTTTTAGACCTTTCTTCCTCTCCTCTGTTCCAGTGCAGTGTTCATTATCTATCCACATTTTTCCTCTTCTCCTGCCCAACACCCCCATGTCAGTCTTATTTTATAGCATTAGTGTTATACAATATTTGTCCACTTGTGACTAAGATATTTCCCTCAGCATAATGTCTTCCAGGCTCACTCATGTTGTATAATGTTTTAGTAGCTCATTGTTTTTCAGTGTTGCATAACATTCCATTGTGTGAATGAATATACCACAGTGGTTTTTTTTAACCATTCTTTTGTTAATGAGCACTTAGGTTGTTTCCATTTCTTTGTTTTATCAAAAATGCAGCACTTAAACATGGGTTTGCATACATCTGTTAGAGTCACGGCTCTGGTTTCTTTAGGGTATATTCCCAGTAGAGGAATTATTCAGCCAAATAGTATTTCTATTTTCAACTCCTTGAGAAAGTGCCAGACCAACTTCTTTTGTGGCTGTACCATTTTATATTCCCACCAAGAATGAATAAGAAGAGTCTCACCAGAACGAAATTCTTATGCATAGCAAAACACTTCTCGAGCAAGGTAAAAAGGAAACCCTCAGACTGGGGAAAATTATTTTGCAATGAATTATCAGTAAGGACTTATATCTGAAATTTTTAGACTACCCCACCACCTCAGCAAGAAAAAGGTAAAAGACCTAAAGAAAAAATGGTCAAAGGGCAAATACCACAATGGGGTAAAATCTCACTCCAGTAACCGTGGCAAAGTTTAACAGGCCAGCAAGTAATAGATGTTGGAGACAATGTGGCGAGAAAGGAACTCTTATACATTGTTGGTGGGATTGTAAAATGGTGCAAACATTCTGTAACGCAGTTTGATGCTTCCTCAAAAAGCTGAACATAGAAATTCCATATGACCCAGCTATTCCACTGCTTGAAATATACCCTGAGAGAATGAGAACTGAGGCACGAATAGAGACTTGTGTATCAGTGTTCATAGCAGTGTTATTCACCATCACAAGAACATAGAAACAACCCAAATGTCCAATCACAATCAAATGGATTAAAACATTTTGGTACATTCACACAATGGAATACTATGCAGCACGCACGAGCAATAACTTTGTAAATTATTACATTACTTGGGTGTGGCTGGAGAGCATTGTCCTGAGTGAACTAACTCAGTCCCACAAGGATAAATATTGTATAAAGCATTATTGTAGAATTAGTATAAGGATCCAGGAGGGGTAGGAGAGGCTGGAAGCAGAGGGATGTGGATGTGCGGAGAGAGGGGGGTATTAATCATTGGATTCTACAATTTGGGGGGTGGGGAAGTTGAGATAAATTGAAAGAATTTGTTCCAATTTGTATTCGAGTTTTGAAAATAAGCTAGTAGGAAAAGAAATTTAAAAAATGGGCAAAGGATTTGGATAGACACTTCACTAAAGAAGATATTCAGATGGCAAACAAACACATGGAGAAATATTCAAAATCCCTAGCTCTCAGAGATGCAAATCAAAACAACTATGAGATATCATCACAACCCAGTAAAAATAGCAAAATTTAACAGGGCAGCAAACAACAAATGCTGCTTTCTAGCTTTTAAAGCTGCCAATTATTTGGAGATAGTTTGGGCCCAAAAAAGTGTATTTCAGTAAATAATACAACACTGTTGAGCAATGACCTTGGTTGTTGTCAAGGGATTCCTTTTTGCACTGTGGCATAGTCTCTTGACAATGAAAACAGAATACACAGAGCTTTCAAGACGACTTGGTCAAATAGCAGACCATTCAGCCTCAGGCGTTCTTAAAGTGAATGTGACATTAGAAAGAAACTAAGGTACCATGTATATACTGGTGTGTTGGAGACAATGAAATTGGACCAAGATAAGCCAAGGTTCAGAGCCATTGTACATAGGAATGATGAGCCACAAATTGACTCGATGGCACGTAACAACAACAACATATATAATAATACAGGACTCTCCTTGATAAACCTTGATGCTTAGATGTTGTGTTGGTTACCAAGAGATCAGTGGCTTTAAAAAAGTAAGAATTTGTTGCAGCTAGAAGCCCATATAAGGGCATGAATTTTTAGATAAGCTTCTTTGTATGTAAGGAGGTTCTCCTTCAAGGATTGTCAAAGCGTGCTGTGGTATAGTAGGTTTATTCTTGTTCAAAGTAGGTTCCTCAGCTATTGGCTTTGATTTTCAGTACATGACTGTGTAAGAAAAAAACCTTAATTAGAATGTCTATAAATTAGTCATTGTGGGGTTGGTCAGATTTTCCCAAGTTTAAATTGTGCATAGCAACGGAAGTGGGATTCTCACTAAAAAGCATCCGAGTAGGTGATGCATGTCCATCGTGGCCAGAGATTCCTGCATCAGCCTTACTGGTACGTAAATGATAGCAGCAGAAACCTCATGGAAAACCAGAGACCAGCATGAGACAGAGCTAGCTTTGGACTTTTGCCCAACAGAGCCAGAGTCATGTGCCTTTGCCCAAGCTTGCTGGAGGACTGAGGGCAGACAACATGACTGACAGGACTAAGGGAACTTTGCAACAATGACCTAATGCTTAAAGACCTGAAAGCATGCTTGAGAAACTATCCTGACTGCAGAATTGTATCCTTTTGCCAGCTTGAAATGTAACCAGTTGACTTCCCTAATAATCCTCGTAACCAAGAGTATGACTCTATGAAATCCATGTGGCCATGGCAATGAATTTCAAACACAGTAGTTGAGCAGTATGGTTGGTATTGGAATTTGTAGAGGTAGATGTGGTAGCGGAGGGGCCATGCTTGATATTACGAGTTTTATACTGTGGATGTTGTTGATGGGGACACATCCCTGTTGTAGAATTAATTTTTTGTTTTTAATTAAAGTTGGAACCAACTCATAGTTGATCCTCAGAAGATTTTCAGAAGCAGGAAGTCACATGGGAAGAGATTGTCCATCTTTCTACTATGTGGCAGCTGGTGGGTTTAAACTGTGTGCCTTTATGTTGGCAGTGCAACTGTTTACCCCGGAGTCATCAAAGTTCTCTTGTGGAATTAAAAGACGTCAGAACTGGGTGTCCCCATGCTGCCTAACTTTCTTTCTGTGGGAATCTCCCGTAATCCTTCCATAATATTCCGTGGCATTCTGTGACATTCTTTGGTGTTCCTCACATTCTCCAGTGTTTCTTCCTCTTCTCTAACATCCTTTGCATTTCCTGGCATCTTCTCAGCGGATAAGTGTGTGTGAAGGGTCTGTGTTTGTATGTTTAATCCGCTGTTTTTAAAAATCACTTCTTAGAAGAGATTCTACCACTTTTCTATCAGTTTGTTGTTCTTTAGTGGCTTGAGTGTTGCTGTAATATGCAAAGCTGTTTCATCTTTATTTTGATTATCAGCAGGATCACCCACAGTGGGCAAGTTAAAGTGGAGCTTTGAAATCAAAGCCGAACAGGAAGAGAAAAGCATGATTATCTTGTTCCAAAAATTAATCCGTGAAAAACTATGAATCACAGAAAACACAGTGTCCCACTTATTTTCTCTTTGCACATTGCAATTATGATCAATCAATAGAGGAAGACACCGTTTTGGGTAAAGAGCCAGTGAGTCTGTTGGAGACTCTCAACAGATTGGTCAACACAATAAACACAATGATAGACAAACTGGCTATCATGACAATGGCAAAGGTCAGGCTACACTGCATCCCATTGAACATAAGCGTACCATAAGTCAGAGTTCATTTGCAGGTTTTCTATCTGTGTAAGAATCATTGATGATGTAGGAGATGAAGTATTGGGCTGCTAATTATTTGAACCTGCAGAAACTCTATGATAGAAAAATGAAGCCGTCCCCTACCATTAAGATGTACAATTCTAGAAAGCCAATAGAGGTTGACTATGAGGCTAAATCAGCTGGACAGCAAGGGCTTTTGAATTTGTGGTGTGTATCTATCTGGTGATTGCAACAATGGCCATGTGTATGGTGAAGATCCGTGAGGATGGCAGAGGAAAGGGCAAAGTTGTGATCTGTTGTTCATTGGGCCACTATGAGTCAATCAATGTGATGGCCTCCAAGAACAACAATGATCTATCTAGAAGTTATGAGATGTAGGACCCACCCTGCTCCACATTGATATCATAAAAAGAAACCCCTATTTCCAAAGTCACTTGAAGGATACAGGAGTTAGAACTTCAGCATGTATTGGTTGCCATGGCTGTTGTGTGCTGTTGAGTCGCTACCACCTTAAAGCAGAGTCTCCAGAGGGTTTTCAGAAACTATAAACTGGGAGGAGATCACCCATCTTTCTCCCATAGAACAAGATTTGGCATGTTGCCTTTGAATTGGTGGTGCAACTCCTTACCACTAGGTTATTAGAGTTAATAATTAGGAAAGAGGGAACAGAATGACCTATCTATCTATAGAAACGTATGCTTGCTGTAGACTCCTGTTGCTGCCAATGGATTTGAATAAGGGCTGAGCTAGTACATGGAATTGTGAGAATTACGAGGCACTGCTTTCAGTAGACTAATTAAAATCACCCACTTTAAGCCTGATAACCCTTCTTCATAGGGCACACAGCTCACTGAGGGATGAGCTGGATTTTAGTTCCCTGGGGCCCTCTGGACAAGTTCTTGTAGAACATAAACATATGTATAGTTGTGCTTCTTGGCACCAATCAGGTGATAATAATCATAAAAATAGGTTCATGAAAGCCTGTCTTGTTCATATATGCAACATTTCTGTTTTGTTCTAAAAAATCAATATTGGTCACACTATTACATCTTGGCTAGCTGGAAAAGGCAAGACTTTAATAAAAATAAATTAAGGCAGAACTCAACAACAACGTCCAACTTAGACAAGACGTCGGTGATGCCTGTGTTTAAAAAAAAATGTAAAATGTAAACTGATGCTCCTGAAATAAAGAAATTATATGTTCTGAAAACTTGAAGTCATCTAAATCATAAGAAATAATTGGCTTTGAGATGTGCCTGGACCTTTCAGGGGAAAGTAATTTGGATTTCTTTCCACTTAATTTTCCAGATAATTACTGTGGTTCCTCCCCACATCTCCATTAATACAGCCCAGATGACAGCAAAGAGGTAGCAAAGAAAGATGGAAGAATAGAACAAGATGGCCAGTTCATTAAAGCTCTGCTGCCCTTTTTCACCTAACTCGACTGACCACAAACTGTAGCAACACTAATCTGCATGCCCTTGTTCTTCAGGTCCTGGCAGGCCCTACTTTGGAAGGGCTGATGCCCAAGCACGTCTCTCTTGAATCTCACTCACCCACTCACAGGCTTGCCAAGCTCCCTTACCATTCTACTGAACTGAAACTCTCTGGATAATGATGGGAAAGCAAATAAAAACCACTCACACACCTTATTCTATGCTTTGCTGTCTTCCTGTTTCCTTTTTCTTTGGGACAATTTTGTATCATCCATTTGTGAATGTGATGTGGTTGTTTTTGCTAAGTGCTATCAAGGTGTTTCGAAAGCACAGTGGAATAAAACGGTGCCCTGTTCTGAATCATCTTCACAACTGCTGCTATTTTTTAACCTGCTGTAGGAGTCGTTGTGTTGATTCATCTAATAGAAGGTCTTCCTCTTTTTTGTTAACCCTGTACTTTCCAAAGTATGACCACCTGTAGCCAGAACAGAATATCTCTTCCTAAATATCTCTGCCCTTAATTGAAAATATTGCATAAAGCTATTGGGTGTTTTAGTTACTACAACTATTGTGTTATGTCCAGCAAGATTGCCTTTGAAAAAGCAGCCTTTCAGGTCAGTTGGGAAACAAAGCATTTGAAAATGGTTCTTCCTAACAGTGGGAAATAATTAATACCAGCCCCTTACTCATTTTTGCAGATTTGTTGATGCAGGGGGATGGGTATAGAGTGAAACAAACTGTATTGGTTGTGAAAAAGATTCTGAATATTAAGAGCGTAACATGTTGATTTTATTCAACGTAGAATGAGTGGCAAGAAACCTGACAGCTGTTTGGTAAGAGACCAACTCAGATGGGGCAGTTACATGCTCCAGAACAGATCAGGACAAACACAACATTCTTGAGGGTAAAGCTACTCATATCACAGAGGCTTTCTTCATGTACCAGCAACAAAAGACGTAAAAGAGTCCATTGTTGTTAAGTGAATGGCTGAGAAGTCTAAGAGGCTTAGGAAAGTCATAAAGCAAACAAACTAACTCGACAGTTAAGTGGGAAGAGAGAGGTAACGAATATTTATTGAGCTTGTCCAGGACAAGCATTTGGCATAAATCATTTCATTTATTCTCCTGACAACCTGAAAATGTTGGTAGTTTGTTCTTATTCTGCAGAAGGAGTTATAGTCACAGAGTAAGGTGAAGTGTACTCCTGGTTAAGAGGAACCCAGGGGAGTCCTTGGCAGATGCAGAAGAGGAGCACTTCTAACCCACAGTCTAAGGCCCACAGGAGGCTTCGCAGACGAAAGGCTTGTTGTTCTTGTTCAATGCCATTGAGTAGGATTTTAGGATATTGACTCATAGCTGGCCTGCCAGTGGGCTTTCAGACAGTAAATCACATGGAACGAGGTTGCTCATCTTCAATTCACAGATCAACTGGTAGATTCGAACCACTGAGCTCCCTAAAGAAAGACTTGGTGACCTAACAAGGTCATTATGTGAATGAGAGCCTACAAAGACTCCAGTGTGTGTGTGTGTGTGTGTGTGTGTGTTCACACAAATGAGATCCATCATGCTTTAGGAAAAGGCCTCCAACACTGCGTAGCAACCCCCAGAATATGCTTTACACATTTTCCCCATTTTATTTTATACTAGTTTATTAACAAAGTTCAAATACATTGTTTTTCACACAAGATCTTCTCCCTTTCTTTTACCCACTCCCCCCTCCATTCACCAATTGTGTGACCCTATGATTAACCACTCCCCCTCCCATCCTCACCCTTCTGCTCCCTCTTGGATCCTCAAACTCATTCTACAATAATGGTCTTATACAGTACTTGTCCTTATGGGACTGAAATAGTTCACTTAGCCTGATGCTCTCTAGTCCCTCTCAAGTTACATAGTATTTTACAAAATCATTGCTCCTGCATGCTGCATGGTATTCCATTGTGTGAATGTACCATGTTCCATGTTCTTGTGATGGTGAATAATGTTGTTGTGAACATTGGTGTACAAGTCTCCATTTATGCCTCAGTTCCCATTTTCTCGAGGTATATTCCAAGCAATGGGATAGCTGGATCATATGGAATTTCTATATTCAGTTCTTTGAGGAAACCCCAAACTGCCTTCCAGAGTGTTTTGTGTCATTTTACAATCCCACCAACAATGTATAAGAGTTCCTATCTTACCAAATCCTCTCCAATATTTAATACTTCCTGCCCTGCTAAACGTTGTTACTGCTCCTGGGGTAAGATGGCATCTCATTGTGGTTTTTTTTATTTGAATCTCTCTTATTACCAGTGATTTTGAGCAATACTCCATGTATTTGTTGACCATCTGTCTTCCTCTGTGAAAAGTCTTTCCATGTCTTTTGCCCACTTTGCAATTAGATTATCAGTCTTTTTCTTGTGGAGTATTCTGTAAACTTTGGTTAATGAGACCCTTGTCTGAGATGGTATTGCCAAATGTTTGTTGCCAGCTGGTAGGTTTTCTTTTCACTCTGTTGAAAAAAAAATGTTTCTGATGAGCATAAAGATATAATCTTTAGAAGGTCCCCACCATCAATTTTACCCTCTCTGGATTGTGCATTTCTGGCTGTATTTGGCAGGCTCTTTATACTGTTCTCTAGGGCTTCTTCTAAGCCTGATCCCAGTTTGTCTCTTATGAAATTTATAGTTTGGGGCTTTACTTCCAGGTCTCTGATCCATATTGAGTTGATTTTTGTGTATATTGTGAGACGTGGATCCTGTTTCAGCTTTCTGTTGCTAGCAGTCCAGTTTTGACAGCACCATTTGTTAAAGAGATGGTACGTTTCCCATTTGATAGGTTTCATTTCCTTGTTGAATATTAGTTGACCAAAGATGGTTGGATCTATTTCTGGGTCCTCAATTTTGTTCCCTTGGTGTAAGCCTTTCATTGTACCAGTACCATGCTGTTTTAGTTACTACCGCTGTATAGAATTTGAGGTCAGGAAGCACTATGCTTCTCACTTCATTTTTGTTTTTCAGAAATGCTCTGCTAATTCAAGATCTCTTTCCTCTTCAAATAAACTTGACAATTTTCCTTTCTAGCTCCTTGAAAAATGATTTTGATACCTGTGTTGGGATTGCATTGACCATGTAGACCGCTTTTGGTAGGATTGTTCTTTTCACAATATTGAGCTTCTTAAACATGAACAGGGCACATTTTCTGATTTATTTAGATCTTTTACTATCTATACACATATTTTATGTCATTCACAAAAGAACTAACATTTATTTCACTAGAAGTGAGATAAAGCTCTTCTTGTTGAAATGGATGTCACAGATTTTCCCCATCACTCACGGGTGCTGTAACTCTATAGTTCTGTTACAATAATTTTCTCTTTAAACTGACAGTAGTTGTCAGAACAAAGACTAGGTTGCACCTGATGCAGGCTGTGGTTCTTTCCATCACTAGCTGTGTATCTGAGAGCTGGACAGTGAATGAGGATAACAGAAGAAGAATTGATGCCTTCGAACTGTGGTGCTGGACAACAGAACTGACTAGCCCAGGGACTCCCAAAACAACGAACAGATATCTCTTGGAGAAACTCTGGCCAGAGTTTGCCTCATTCGAGGCAAGGATGGCAAAGATGCATTTGCATACTTTGAACATGTTTCTAGGAAAGGATATTCCGTGCAAAGGGACCTCATGCTTGGAAAGGTTGTTGAAAGAGAGGAAGACCTTAAATCAGATGGATTTGACACAGTGGCTGCAGCAACAGGCTCCACTGTGTGGGTGATGAGGATGATGACGACAACGAAGATGACACAGCTTAGACAGGATTCAGGTCTGCTGTTCAGGGGCTCCCTGTGAGTTATACTCAACTTGATGACACCTAATAACACAGTTCCTGTGACTATGTCTAATTACATACACACTGTGAGAAGAATGGATTTTACACTTTGATAGCCACACCAGACAATAACAGGTTAGTTTGAAATTTATTTGCACTGAATTTTTCCTCTTCTCCTTTCTCACATTCAAAATACTATTTTAAAATACGTTGCTTTTTGATGTGTCATTTCAAAGTCTTCATCTGACCTCTTGAGCATGTTAGCATGAGGGACTAGAGCCAGGAGGAGGATGCTGTGTTTTGCCAATCGGGAAGTGTTTCATCCCGTTATACCTACGATGCTTATGTCCAGTGAGTTAACTCCAGCTCCTTCTTCCAACAGTTTGAAACCATGCGTGATCCTATGCCATCCTCACAGGTAAAACTGTGTGGCATCACTGTCTTGGTACTTCCTGATGATGGTCACTTTCTTCTTTGCTGACGTACTTTTACAAACAAGGCGCCCTTTACCTAGGGTTTCTCCCTGCTGATCGCATGTCCACAGTACTGGACATGAAGTCTCACCATCCTTGACTCAAAAGAGCATGCTGGCTGAATTTCTCCAAGACACATTTGGTGCTTTGATTTTCTTTTTCTTTTTAGCAGCCCTTGTATATGCCATTTCAGTACCTGACAAAACCACAATTCAAAGTCATAGATTCTTCTTTAATCTTCCTTATTTACTTATATAGGAAGCAATTGAAAGGACTATTTATAGCTTGGGGCTGGTATACCTTAGTCTGTCTGTCTCTATCTTAATGTATATATGTATGTATTTATGTATTTATTTACTTAAAATTGTAATTTTAATGAAAGTTTACAGAAAAGTTGGATTGTCATTCATTCATTGTTGCACATTTTCCTCCCTATGCCCCCAATTTAACTTTTTTAAAAGAAATATTGGTTCATTGTTACATAATTTCCTCCCTTCACCCCCTATTCCTCACTCAGTCCACTTTGCGATGTACCTCTTATTCTGTACTGTTGTCTTACAAATAATGCATAATCATATATTTCTTTGAAACATTTCTTTCCTTCATCTGTTCCAATGTTCATTTTTTTATCCCCTCATTTTCTTAGGTCGCCCAACCCTCCTCTCAGTCCTGTTTTATAACAGAGGTGTATGCAGTATTTGTCCTTTTGTGCTTGAGATATTTAACTTAGCATAATGTCCTCCTGAGTCACCCATGTTTTATAAACACCTTAATCTTTGAATTAACTTCCTTACTCTTTTGTACTTTTAAAAAGATTGAGTCACTGTTAGTGAAAACTGACTTTCTAACACCTAATAATAACTCTAAATATACACAATTTTTTTATTCATTTTAATGAAAGGTTACAGCAACTTAGGGTTTCCAGTCATTCATTGTTGCACTTTAAAGTGCAACAATGAATGACTGGAAACCCTAAGTCGCTATATATATGATAGAGTATTATAGTTATCACAAAAGTCCAGAATTAAGGTTGCATAGTGGAATGTACCTGGGGTGGTGGGAGGAGTGCGGGGGGATTGTATACCAAAGAAAGAATTTTTCTTTTACTTTTTCAAAGAAAGGAGCAAACTGGGGTGGGGGGGCCATGGGGGGAGGGCTAGGCAGGGAGAAAAGTGCAACAATGAATGAATGCAAATCCAAAATCTCTGTAAATGTTCATTAAAATTATTAAAATAAAATTTATAAATATATATACCATTTTAAAAATATAATTGACATTGTTCACGGCTTTAGTTTGCTTGGCTCCACAGTCAACACTCTTGGCACCAGTAGCCAGGAAATTAAAAGACGTATTGCAATGGGAAAGTCTGCTGTTAGGGCCCTCTCTAAAGTACTGAAGAACAATGGTGTCTCTCTGGAGACTAAGGTGTGTATGATACAGGCAATCACTTGTTAAGCATCAGGGAGTTGGACAATGACTAGCGAAGATAGAAGGAGAATTGATACCTTTGAGCTGTGGTGCTGGAGAAGAGTATTGAGTGTACCATGGACTACTAGGAAAACAAACAGATTCATCCTGCAGAGGATTAAACTGGGCTACTCCTTGGAGGCAAGGATTCTGAGGCTTTGTCTGACATACTTTGGACATGTTGTAAGGAAAGACTGGTCCTTAGAGAAATCATGCTTGGGAAGGTGGAGGGGCAGCACAGGAGGGGAAGACCCTCTATGAGGTGTATTGATTCAGTGAATGGGGTAATCGGGATGGGTGTATCGGATACAGTGAAATTGGCACAGGACAGAGTAGAGTTTAGGGCTGTTGTACATAGGGTCGCTATGAGTCACAAGTGACTCAACAACACATAACAACAACAATGTTCCTACAGAGATGAGTTTAGAGATGAGGGTAGTGACTGAATTCAACTCGAATTCTTGTCGCTATAGCGATGAGCAGGGATAAGAGCTCTTTTAGCTCCTGAATTTTCTGTCTTTCCAGATACAAATCTACCCTCTTTTAATCTGGTAGCTTTTTTTTTTACATATTCTCTTTTGTAATTGAAAATATTAGATTAAAACAGACTCCTCTGTTAAATTCTTTATGAATATAACTTAAGATCTAATGCATAGGTCAGGCCATTGCTGTAGATTCATACAATGATGTCTAATTAGAAAGTCCTTTGAGAAACTTAATTATCACAGCCTCTCTATATAGTCTACTCAGAGCCCCAGAGACCCTCTTCAATTCCTAGGGTCACTGAGAAGCAACCATAATAAAATCCAGGAGAAAATAATCTGGGGGAGGGGCGGGGGTGTGGCAATATCTTTAACATTGAGATTTTAAAATCAGATCCTTATGGTATCTTAAATATTATAGGAGAATTTGTTAAGAATCTGTCTTAAAACATTAATTCCATCTCTGCATATAAAAAGATATTTCTTCCCCTTTCAAACCTTGTTTTGTATTGAAAAATTCTTTGGGAACTGAAGAACTTGGAAGGCTCATGTTTCCATTGCAGGCTTTGGGTAAATAGGCTGAAGTAAAGGTTAGTTTCATAGGGTAGCCCTTGAATTTGACCTTAGTAAAAACTTCATAACCAAGATTCTTGGAAATCATATGATTCAATTCCATAATTTATGGGTTAGAAACTAAGACCCCCAAATGGCAAAGTGATTCAAAATGCCTGCTGAATAATTTTGCAAAAATATTCAAAGCTTAACAGTACATCTGCTTAATTTGTTACAATAACAGCCCCAGTGCCCTAGCTTATAGACAGCACAAAGCAGTAGTTTTTATTCTCTGAGATGATGAAAACTCTGTCATGTGGGTGCTTGTTTCGTAGTTACTCACCACAGAAGAAAAATAATAACTCCTCAAAAGCTTCTGCTTAATCTATTGATTTGTGGATGAGTCAACCCCAAATTGCTGCCCCAAGAATCTGTTTCAATTTGCTTTGGCAAATGTAAAAACAAAAACCAAATCAATCTGGGGCAGAGCCTGCCAAAATTATTGTTTAAGAACTTAAAAGACAAATTACAGGTTTTAAAAAATGGTTTGCATAATTAGGGAATTGGCTGTGAAGAGGAAGGAGTTGAAAAGATTTTGAGTGAAAGGTCATTTCAGGGCAGCGAAGCAGATTTGTCATCTGTGCCGGGGCACTTCAGGGAGCATGGGTGTTCTGGTAGTGATCAGGTAAGGATGACGGGAAAATGGAACTTTCCTTGACACACTTGGCCCCAAGGGCACTATGACATTTGGAAAGATTAACTCAGTAGAGCAAAAGGGCCAAACTGGACCTCTCATGGGTAGAGGTGTGTGAGGCTCTGAGATTGACCAGCTGAGCAGACAGCAGAGTCCCTGATTGTGCAAACAGTTTACACACTGGCCGGTTAACTAAAAAGTCAATGGCCTGAGTCTACTCGGTGTCCTTGGGAGAAAAGCCTTGGCATTCTACTTCTGCAGAATCAGCCATTGGCAATCCTATAGTACACCATTCTACTCGATTGCTTATGGGGTCACCATGCATCGCTACTGACTTGATGACCACTGAGGGTGGTAAAGGGGGTGCATGCTCTTCCCTCAGACAAGTGCCGAAACCCCGAGACCAAGCGGGCAGGGTAAGCTCCAGCTCTGTGCCTCTGTGACTCCCCGCGTGGCTCTCTTACTCCACCTCTATGGACCAGAGCTGCCCACTTGTTGCTGAAGCTTTCTCCCATTTCTAAACTCTGTGCTATGATTGATTCCATGGCAGAAATCATGGCGATGACACAGGCTAGTGCTGGCTCTGATCTGTCATTCATAGGGTTCCTATGAGTCCTAGCTGACTCAACGTCAACAAAAGCAACATGACTACATTGTTAAATGGCAATTAATATGTAGTTTGTGCATGTTTTACGTATAGGGGTTGTGTGCATGTATCTCATTGCCTTTGAATTGATGCAAATTCACATATGTAACCAATTCATCACTGTCAAGTCAGAGCTAATGCATAGCTGACCCTGCAGCAGGTTCTCAGAGGCTGTCAGTAACGTGGGAGGAGCTTGCCCATCATCTTTCTGCCTGTGGCCACTGATGGATTCAAACTGTCTACCTTTGAGTTGGAAGTGTAACTTCTAACCCACTAGACTACCAGATGTATGCGTGCACACACACACACACGAATCTCTGTGCATATATGCATATGCATACATGTTTATATACATACATATGTAGATTGTATGTATAATAATTTTAAGATTAATGAAGGGTGAGTGACTCTAATCCGCAGTCTTCAGGCCTGTTTTTAATTGGTTTCGGTCAAACATTCCTCTAGGTTGTATGGCCCTGATGCATCCACTTGCCCTACATAGGTAACTTGTGGTTGCTGTGAAGCTGAACACTGTGACACTGATGTGTCAAATGTGAGAATGGTGACCCATGGTGGACAGTGTTTGGTGGAGCTCCCGGATTAAAACAAGCTTGGAAGCAAGAGTGGCATCCACTTCCAAAATAGCTTGCCTCCAGAAACCCTGTGAACCTAGAGAAAGGATGAAAGTCACACAAGTGTTGAGGACTTTCATTCATAGGGTCGCTATGAGTCACCACGGAGTTGATGGCACTTAACAACAACAACAATAATGCAAACGTGTTAGAATTCTGTTTTCTGTTAATAATAAACATTCAACATTTCAAGCTAAAGAATTAAATTGTAAAAGTATTTTCCTAAAAATCTCCCCCGGCTAAAGGTTTTTAGTTTGACACCCTCCCCCAGTATTTGCTGTTCTTTTTTATTTCTAGAGAAGATGCCCTTCATTAAACTTGCAGATCTCAATTGTTGTTTGCAGAAGCAGACCCCCTCTCGGACTCTGTTACCAGTATGTAGACCCGAGAGGCAGGGACGGGTGAGTGAGAATTTTGGCCGGTGGGTAAAAGTAGCATTGAGTCTGACTGAGCGTCCACTGACTGAGGAAGTGAAGATTCCATCTCAGTCCTTTGATCCCAGAGGGTCTCAGAGCTAATGACACCATCAAGCACAGAGTCACCATCAGGTGCACAGGGCTCTGCCATCCACACATCCTCATCTGAGTCCACAGCCCAGGATTTGGTGGTTGAAAGAAAACAGCCTTTCCAGAGTTGTTGGCAGCAGGGGGCATGTCTGTGCTGGAAATCACTCACACACTCCTGAGAAACAGATAGCTATTTTTCTGTCTACAGATAAGCTGAGAGATATGAGGAGTGGCTGTCTAACTCCTCGGTGGCATCGTGTGGAGGCCTTACTAGGCATTTCTCTTTCATTTCCTTCACTGTTTTCCTCACTATAGCGTCATATTCTGTCTCCAGTACACCAAATGTTCTGTGTATGCAGATCAGCCATTTATAGCTAAGTGAAATAAGAAAACACACACACACACACACACACACCTTATTAAATATTGTTGTTATTATTATATACTGTCAAGTGAGAATCAACTGACTCTCTACTGGGTTGTCAGAGGTAATTAATCACACAAGAGGAGACTGCTCATCTTCCTCCTACAGAGAAACTGGTGGGTTTGAACCACATGCCTTAGAGTTGTAAATGCAATTCTTCACCACTGAGTCACCAGAGCTTCCAAGATAGATAGATAGATAGATAGATAGATAGATAGATAGATAGATAGATAGATAGATAGATAGATAGATAGATGATAGATACATAAATAGTTGCTAGCTAACTAGATGATAAGTAGGTAGATAGATGATAGATAGATAGATAGATAGATAGATAGATAGATAGATAGATAGATTAGAGAGATAGAGAGACAGATGTAAACTGCATTGTATTCTGAGCTGCCAACCAAAAAGTAGGCAGTTCAAGTTCACCTTTCAGCACTAACACCATGGGACAAAAATCGGTGGTGTTCTTCTGTCAAGACTACAGTCTCAGAAACCTGAAATGAGGTGGCCATGAGTTGGAACTGACTCCACGGTAGAGAATAGCCGGCCCTCCATTGAATTCTCAGGGGCGATAAGTCACACAAAGGGAGATTGCCCATCTTTTCCCCACTAAACAGCTGCTGCATTTGAACCTTGTACTTTTGGCTTGTCAGTGCAGTTTCTTACCATTAGACCACCAGAATGATATATAGATAGATATGTTGTTGTTGTTGTTGTTGTTGTGTAACACAGAGTTAGAACTGACCCATAGCTGACCCTCCAGGAGGTTGTTAGAGGCAGTTAATCACACAGAAGGAGACTGCCCATCCTTCTCCCACAGAGCTTTAACCACATGCCTTCATGATTGCAGTGCAGCTTCTTGCCATATCTCTAGATATATATCTATCTGTGCATTTATATTGTTGTTGTTGTTGTATAGCATCAAGTTGCCTCTGACTCATAGCAATCCTATGTACAACAGCTCTAAACTCTGCTCTATCCTGTGCCAATCTTACTGTCTCCGACACACCCATCCTGATTACCCCAGTCACAGAATCAATACACCTCATAGAGGGTCTTCCTCTCTTGCACTATCCCTCCACCCTCCTAAGCATGATTTCCCTCTCCAAGGACTGGTCCCTCCTGGCAACATGTCCAAAGTATGTCAGATGGAGCTTCAGAATCCTTGCCTCCAAGGAGCAGCCTGGTTTCACCCTCTCCAGGACAAACCTGTTCGTTCTTTTAGCAGTCCATAGTATATTCAATATTCTTATCCAACACCTATCTATCTATCTATCTATCTATCTATCTATCTATCTATCTATCTATCATCTCTCTAAAGAGAGAGAACACGCATTCTTGTGCATTAGTGGAAAGGAGCTAGTTACAAGGTTTGAATCCACCAGATGCTTCACTGGAGAAAAATGGACAATCTCCCTATGTGGTTTACTGCCTCTCAGAATCTGCTAGAAGGTTAATTATGAGTTGATATTTATTCAAAGTTGCCTAATAGCAACAGCAATGTGTGTGTGTGCATGCGTGCACACACGTGTATGTGTGGATGCATACATGTTTGTGCACATACCTGTGCATTTATGAACTCTTGTGTAAAGTCTGCAGGGAAATTCCAACCCAAAGACAGTGCCTCTGTGGTGGTTTGAATCCACCAGCAACTCACTGGGAGAAAGATGAGCAGTCTCCTCTCATGAGATTTACTTCCCCTGAGAACCCGCTGGAAGGTCAAATATCGGTTGTTTCCAACACAACAATAATGAGTTTTCAGATATATATACGTTTTTGTCCTTCGATGGGGAGAAGAAAAGAGAAAAAATATAATACAAGTGAAGATGAGTGAAGGAAATAAGTACATACACAATAAGAATTTGTTCATTGTAATAAATTAATTAATCACAATTATTGGCTATGAATTATTTAAAGTGATCAATAAATTTTCACACAAATAGATGTTTTTAAAAGTGTGTGTGTGTGTGTGTGTGTGAGTGTGTGTGTGTGTGTGTGTGTGTGTGTAGCTGGTGACTCACAGTGACCTTGTGCATAACACAACAAGACACCATCTGGTCTTGTGCCATCTATCTCATTACTTGCAAATCTCTAAGGATTTCATTGGCTTGTATTTTTCTTTATAACTTTATTTTGGGGGGTGTCTTACCCCAATTGCATTGTGTTTCTTACAATCATTCCCATACATCATGTCTTACAACATCAATCTTGTGTCATATAAAATTGATCTATGCCCACTAATACCCGAGCTTTTCACATCCTCACTGTATCTTTCTTAATTCTTTTATCGCCCCCCCCCAACTCACTAAACCCTATGATTTCCCTCCTTTCCCAACGTCAGTTCTCCTGCCCCCTCCCTTTCCCTCCTTGGATAGCCATACACATCTTACTAGTTATCCTTCTGTTTTTACAATAATGATCTTATGCAGTATTTGTCCTTACGAACCTGAGTTAGTTCACTCAGCATTAATGTTCCTGTATTTTAAAGGAGCATGCTAACCTTTTCTTCCTGGTCTGCCTTAGTCTTGCAAGCTCTGCTGGAACCTGTATGGCGTCCTAGCAGCACCCACGTCTTCACTCACAGACAGGTGGCAGCCGTGCATAAGGTTCATTGCTCACAAATCAAAAACGTTTCCTGCATGGAAGGTGAGGATCGTCCTCTTCAGTCTGCAGTGCTACTCCTTACGATTGAAACCATTGTTTCTGCATACAAATGGGATTTCCCCCACTTTCTTGAAAGTGTAATGCATTTTTTTTATGTTTTTTATTGATTTCAATGACCATCTGCAGAGATTTTGGATTTCCATTCATTCATTGTTGCACTTTCTCCCCGTCTACCCCCTCCCGGCCCCCAGTTCACTCTTCTCCTTGAAAAAGCAAAAGAAAAACGTCTTTCATTGGTAGACAATCCTACCCACACACCCCCAACCCCACTCATTCTAGATTCTTATGAATCATAATGCCCTAAAATGTATTTCTTTTACACTACTCTCTCCCTCATCGGCTTCAATGCAATAAACATAATTTATCCAGTTTTCTCTGTTTTACCCCTACCCTGATACCAGCCTCATTCTACAACAGTGGCACCATATAGTATTTGTCCTTTTGTGACTGAGATATTTCACTCAGCATAATGTCCTCCAGGGTCACCGATTTTGAATAATATTGCATGAGTTCCTTGTTTTTCAATGCAGCATAGTATTCCATTGTGTGAATATATCACAGCTTCTCTATCCATTCATTTGTTGATGGGCACTTAGGTTGTTTCCAACTTCTTGCTATTGTGAACAAAGCCGCGATAAACATGGGTATGCATATTTCTGCTTGGATGTAGTTTATGGTCTCTTTAGGGTATATTCCCAGTAGTGGAATTGCTGGGTCAAATGGTATCTCTATTTGCAATTTTTTGAGAAAGCTCCATACCGCCTTCCACAGTGGTTGCACCATTTTACACTCCCACCAACAGTGAATAAGGGTTCTACTTTCTCCACAACCTCACCAGCATTTGTTGCTTGCTGTTCTGTTAAATTTTGCTATTCTTACTGGGGTGAGATGATATCTCATAGTTATTTTAATTTGCATCTCTCTTAGAGCTAGGGATTTTGAACATTTCTTCATGTGCTTGTTGGCCATCTGAATGTCTTCTTTGGTGAAGTGTCTGTTCATATCCTGTGCCCATTTTTCTGTTGGATTATTTACCTTTATCTTGTTGTGGTACTCAAGTATTTTATAAATTCTAGATATAAGTCCCTTATCTGACATGTCATTGCCAAACAGAAAGTCTCATGTATTTTAAAGAAAAACCTAGTTTTCAACTTTTGATAGGACAATAAGCAGACATCAACAAAAGTAGAAGCAAACAAGAACCTTAATTAAACAGAAATGGGGGCAGTAATCTGTAATAGAAGAGCAAAGATGAGAAAAATACAGCTATACAGTCACTTCTTGTAGAAAAGAACCGCAATTGAAATGCACCCTTGAAACACAATAGTTGAGTGCTATATATTTTTATCAGCCAAACCTGCAATTCCTGACTTTGTAACAGACAGCTGCCACTTACATGCGAATTTGGAGTCTTTGAATTTCATTGGAGACACAGTGGTTTTATGAATTGTTCAGCTAAGAGAGGCCTCCTCCCTCGTCTGTGCTGACATGGGGTATATTTTTTTTTTTAATTTAAGTATATCCCTGGAATGGACTTGAGTGATCTCAAAGATTTTCATTTTAAGAGGAAAAGAATTATTGAAATGAGTATGTATATCATATATACCCTTCTCCCCACGAAGAAAAATAAGGAGGTAAATGATCACGTTTTCTTTGCAACACAGTCGTATTTATTTAAAATTCAAAAGTGCATACATGGAATACAGGATTGAATATATTAATACGACTATTATGTTTGTAAATTTTATTTATACTATTACTTAATCTGCCTCTTGGAATTTGAGTGCAGCTATTATGTTGTTACAGTTTAGATACAACTCTGTTTTTATAACACTTATCAAACTGAAACGAGAAATAAATTGTAATAATATTTTTTTAAACAGTATCTTTTTAAAACTCCCTCTCTAAGCTCCAAGGCTCTAAACTTAAAGGGACAAGTCCATATCATTTATGGTTATATTTCTGTTATTCTTGATTCTAGGTAACTCCATTAGATACTAAGTGTTTAATTCTCAAATAAACCAGAGTTGCCCATTTAAACCCACCAGCCACTCCAAGGGAAAAAGACAAAGTCTGCTTCTTCGAAGATTTACAGCATTGGAAACCCTACGCTTCTACAGGTTTGCTGTGAGTTGGAACTGCCTTGATGCCAGTGAGTGATGGAATTGTGATTGTTGTTGTTAGGTGCCATTGAGTTAAGCACGACTCCTAAGAACCCTTGGAACCCTGTTCTGTCCTGTCCCCTCCATCTTCATCATCTCTGATACCTGAGCCCCTTGCTACAATCACTGTGTCAATCTGCCAGGTTAAGGGTCTTCCTCTCTTTTACCAGCTTTCCAAGCATGATGTCCCCCATGCAAGGAATAGCTTTTAACAACATGACTAAAGTATGTGAAGTGAAGCTTCACCACCTTTGCCTCTAAGGAGTACTCTGTCTGCAATTTCTCCAAGGCAAACTTGTTAGTTCTTTTGACAGTACATGGGATAGTCAGTGCTCTTCTCCAACACTACAACTCAAAGGCATCAAGTCTTCTTTTGTCATCCTTATTCATTGTCCAGCTTTCAGATGAATAACAAGTGATTGAAAAGACCATGCTCTGAATCAAGTGTACCTTAGTCTTTAAACTGATATCACTGCTGCTCAGTATTTTGAAGAGGTCCCTATACCTGGATCAAGAGGCTGTTGTGTGAATGGAGGAGGAGAGCACTGCATGGTTTGAAATTGGACAGGGAGTGCATCAGGATGTATTCTTTCTCCATACCTCTTCAATCTATATGTTGTTGTTCTTGTTATGTACCGTGGAGTCGCTTGCAACTCATAGCGACCCTATGTACAACAGCTCTAAACTCTGCTCTGTCCTGTGCCAATCTCACTGTCTCCGGCACACTCATCCCGATTGCCCCGTCACCAAATCAATCAATTTCCCAGAGGGCCTTCCTCTCCTGCGCCTGCCCTCCACCCTCCCAAGCATGATGTCCTTCTCCAAGAACCGGTCCCTCCTTAGAATATGACCAAAGTATGTCAGACGAAGTTTCATAATTGTTGCCTCCAGGGAGCAGCCCGGTTTAACCCTCTTCAGGATTAATCTGTTTGTTTTCTTAGCAGTCCATGGTACCCTCAGCACTCTTCTCCAACACCAAAGCTCAAAAGCATCAATTCTCCTTCTGTCCTCCCTGGTCATTGTCCAGCTCTCTGA
>NW_006399903.1:4879729-4880872 GCF_000299155.1 Elephantulus edwardii
ACCATCTATTCCTGGGGCCTTATTTTTTGCTATTTCCTTCAAAGCAGCTTGAACTTCTTCCTTCATCACCATAGGCTCTTGCTCATATGTTGTTTCATTAAATTCTTCTGTGTCTGCCAATTCCATTCGATACAATGACTCAGTATATTCTTTCCATCTTTTGATACTTCCTATATCATTTAATACTCTGCCTAAAGCATCCTTGATTATAGCAACTCGAGGTTTGAATTTGTTTTTCAGTTCCTTGAGCTTAAGAAATGCTGAGCGAGTTCGACCCTGTTGATTTTATGACTCCAGCTCCTTGCATATGTCATTGTAATATTTTACTTTGTCATTCCATGCTGAGCAAATTATGTGAGAAGCTGGACTGTATGAAGAGGAATGTGGCATCAGGATTAGAGGAACACTCATCCACAACCTGTGTTATGCAGATGACACAACCTTGCTTGCTGAAAGTGAGGAAGACTTGAAGCACTTGTTTCAGAAGATCAAGGAATGCAGCCTTCAGTATGGATTGTATCTCAATGTCAAGAAAACAAAGATTCTTACCACTGGACCAATATGCAGTGTCATAATGGATGGAGAGAAAATTGAAACTGTCAACAGCTTTATCTTGCTTGGATCAATTAACCCTCTTTATATGAGCAGTCAGGAAATAAGGCGATTCTTTGTAGTGAGTTACTCAACTTGATGACACTTAACAACAACAACCTATTTTGTGATTGGATTGTTTACATTTTTCTTGTTGAGGTTTTGGAGTATTATATAAATTTTAAATATGTCCCTTATCAGATATATCATTTCTTAATGTTTTTCCCAGTCTGTGGGTTTCCTTCTTACTCTGTTGAAAGTTTTCTGAAATGCATAGGGCTTAGAAGATCCCATTCATCTATTTTATTCTCTCCTTATAGGTGTTTCATTATGCTTAAAAGACTGTTCATGCTGTGGATTAGGACATCAAAAGTTCTTCCCAGGTTTTCTTTAATGTATTTTATAGTCTTTGGTTTTATTTCTGTCTCTGATCCACCTTGCATTTTTGGATAAGGTACGATCTTGGCTGAAAGCAGGGAATACCAGAGGAATGTCTATCTGTGTTTCATTGACTATGCAAAGGCATTTGACTGTGTAGATCATAACAAACTG
>NW_006399903.1:4881830-4891037 GCF_000299155.1 Elephantulus edwardii
CAGTGCGATTGGCACAGGACAGAGCGGAGTTTAGGGCTGTTGTACATAGGGTCGCTATGAGTCGCAGGCGACTCGATGGTACATAACAACAACAACAACATGAAGTGTGTGTCTTGCTTAAGTTTTCTCCAGATGGTTTTCCAATTATGCCACCGCTATTTGTTAAAGAGACCCCTTTCCCCACTTTAACTGATTCCATCTCCTTGTCAAATATCAGTTGACCATAGGTGGATGAGCTGATTTCAAGGATCTCAATACTCTTCTCTTGATCTATGTGTCTGTTGCTCTACAAGTACCATGCTGGCTTGATTACCACCATTGTGTAGTAGGATTTGAGATCAGGGAGTGTGATGACGCCGGGTCTCTTCCCATTCAAAATTAAGGTGTAAATTGCCTTTTCCATCTCATATAAGAATAGGTTTGGTGTCTGTATTTGGATTGCATTGAACTTACAGATTGCCTTTTATAGAATTGTCATGTTCACAATATTGAGTCCCCCTATCCATAATCATAGTATATTTTTACATTTCTCCATCATGTTTCTTTTTATTTCTTGTAGTAATATTGGTAATATTCTGTGTATTGGTCTTTTATGTCTCTAGTTAGATTTATTCCCAAGTATTACATCTAGTCATTGGCTACTATGATTCATATTGTTTTTCTTAGCTCCATTTCTGCATCCCTTTATCACTGTAGAGAAATTGAACTGATATTTGTGTGTTGATCTTGTACCCTATTACTTTGCTGAATTGGTCCGGTATGTTGAATGGTTTTCTTGCTGAGTCATTAGGATTTTCTAAATATACTATCATGTCATATGCTTAAAGAGATAGTTTTACCTCCTCTTTGCCGATTTGGATACCTCTTATTTCCTTGTCTTGTTTTACTGCTTCTTGCTATTACTTTCAGTAGTACATTGAATAGGAGAGGAAATAGTGGGCATCCTTTCCTAGTTCCTGTTCTCAGAAGGAATACATTTCATCTCTCTCCATTGAGAATGATTTTGGCTCTTGGTTTTACATATATAGTTTTCACTGTTTTAAGGAAGTTCCCCTCTATTTCTATTTTGTTGAGTGTTTTAATAAGAAAGGGCTTTTGGATTTTGTCAAAGACTTTTTCTGTGTCAATTAATAGAACCATGAGTTTCTCATTCTTTACTTTGTTAATGTGATGAATTATATTAATTGTTTTTCTTATGTTGAACCATCCTTGCATATCTGTTATGAATCCCACTTGGTCATGATTAATTATTTTTTTGATGTACTGTTGGATTCTGTTGGTCAGAATTTTATTGAGGATTTTTCCATCTGTAGATATTGACCTATAATACTCCATTTTGGTGATGTCTTTACCTGAGTCTGGTAGTAGGATATGTTTGCTTCTGCAGTGAGTCTGGTAGTATTCTATCTTTTTATATTTTCTGAAACATTTGTGACAGCTCTTCTCTGAATATTTGACAACATTCACTAGCAAAACCATCTGTTCAAGGGCTTTTTTTAAGTTCAAAGTTGTTTTATGACCCATCTTCTACTACTTTTTAATAAACTCAACTGGATATAAGCAAACACCAAGAAACACATACAATCTAGTTTTTTTTCAATAATTAAACTAGCTGTAGCGAATGTTAGATGGATCTTAGCTGAAAGCGGGGAGTTCCACAGGAATGTCTATCTGTGTTTTATTGATTATGCACAGGCGTTTGACTGTGTGGATCATAACAAGCTGTGGCTGACTCTGAGAAGAATGGGAGTCCCAGAACACTTGATCATGCTAATGTGAAGCCTATACTTGAACCATGAGACAGTTGTCAGAACAAACAAGGAAACACTGTATGGTTCAAAATTGGGAATGGTGTATGCCAGGGATGTGTCCTATTGCCATACCTTTTCAACCTGTATGCAGAACAGATTATCCAGGAGGCTGGACTCTATGAGGAGAAATGTGGCATCAGGATTGGTAGAAGATCTATCAACAATCTTCATTATGCAAATGATACAACCCTCCTTGCTGAAACTGAGGAGGACATGAAGCGCTTGCTGCAGAAGGTCAAAGACTGCAGCTTTCAATATGTATCAAGAAGACAAAGATTCTCACCACTGAACCAATTGGCAGCGTCAGGATGGATGGTGAAGAGATTGAGATTGTTCACAGCTTTAGTTTACTTGGCTCCACAGTCAACACTCTTGGCACCAGTAGCCAGGAAATTAAAAGGCGTATTGCAATGGGAAAGTCTGCTCTTAGAGACCTCTCCAAAGTACTGAAGAGCAATGGTATCTCTCTGGAGACTAAGGTGTGTCTGATACAGGCCCTGGTCTTTGCAATCACTTGTTATGCATCAGAGAATTGGACAGTGGGTAGGGAGGATAGAAGGAGAATTGCTGCCTTTGAGCTGTGGTGCTGGAGAAGAGTCTTGAGGGTACCATGGACTTCTAGGAAAACAAACAGATTCATCCTGGAGAGGGTTAAACTGGTGGCTCCTTGGAGGCAAGGATTCTAAGGCTTCGTCCAACATACTTTGGACATGTTGTAAGGAGGGACAGTTCCTTGGAGAGTGACATCATGCTTGGGAGGGTGGAGGGACAGCACAGGAGGGAAAGTCCTCTATGAGATGGATTGATTCAGTGACTGGGGTAATCAGGATGGGTGTATCAGAGACAGTGTGATTGGCGCAGGACAGAGCAGAGTTTAGGACTGTTGTACCTAGGTTCGCTATGAGTTGCAAGTGACTCGATGGCACATAACAACAACAATACAAACACACTGTACTGGAGTTGATGTTGACTCCTAGGGAGTGTTGGTCGGGTATCTGAGGCTGATATCTTTATGAAAGCAGACTACTTCATTTTTCTTTTTTGGAATCACTGGTAGATTTTGAGATACCTGCAATTCCCACCACTATCATACGAGGATCACTAAATTTATAATGCGCAAACCTACATTTTGAATTATAGACCTGACAATTATTACTCATCCTAGGAGTAGCAGTTATTTTGTGGCCAGACTCAATGAGAACACAAGCTAGGTACTGGGCTTCCCCTGCTCCACACTTCCCTACCATTACAGGGACAAGTTTGCTGTCTAACAGGACCAGGTTCAGGTCTACTATTCATGTGGTCACTGTGAGTAGTAGTCTACTTGACAATCCCTATCAGTAACATTCCAATGAATCTTTTGTCAAGAAAATATCTTCAATGACAAAGTGGGCTTGAGAACAATTTGGTGAGACCATATTTCAAAGATGTATCTAATAGGTTAGAAACTATGGTAGTGCGGTATGTTAACAGGCTGCTGACCAAAAGTTTGGGAGTTCAAATCCACCAGCTGTTCCAGAGGAGAAAGACATAGCAATTATGCCTCAGCAAAGATTTACTCTCAGATATTCTATAGAGCAGGCTGACTCTGTCCTGAAGGGTCATTCTGAGAACAAATAGACTTGTCATTTGATAACAATGCTTGATTTGATGTCAGTTGTTAGAAAGTTACTGTGCACTAGGAATTTCAAGAAGACCAAGCTTTGTAAACAACAGCAACAAAAGCCCCATGCTTGTCTCAGTAATATACACATTTAACACCCCCGGTCCTCCCTACCTCTGTACCCAGTGGGGTACTATGATTTACCTGGCCTTCTCCATCCCCAACTCCTATCTTTAAAGAGCACTGGTACCCAGACATCTCCAGAATCAGTTCATCTGGTTAGAGAGTAAGTATGAAGTGATGACACTGATTTTTTGATACCACCTGAAGTTTTTCCACCAACTTCCTCACTCTAGATTTAAAGTATTATTGGCATCTTTCTAACAATCAGCAATTGATAACGTCACTGCAACTAATCACATCATTGCTTGAAAAGAAGGAGGTAAGGAATGCAGTGAGATGCCTTTTGGAAGAAAGGAAACATAAGTTTGCAATGGTGAGTGAGGCTTCAATGCCGAATAGCTGTCGAGCTTCCATGGAAACAGAGTCTTCTATGAACATATTATACAGGCAGACTTGCTAAGCTCTTCAGGATGTCAGTGGTTTTAATAATGATGTTAGCAACTTTCACTGAACTGCTGCATATTTATGGTGGCTCTTTAGCTAGCCTAGTGGGGGACTTGTGAATTAATCCTTATTTAATGAGAAATATTTGAAGGTGATGAGAGGAGTCTGCTGCCAATAGGAAACCTCTTCATGGTACATTATTTCTGAAGCGTTAAAGTGGACTCAATCAAGACATCTGATGATGTAGGATGGGACAATTTAGATGAAAGTGAAATAAAATACAGGATTTATACTCAATTATTTTCATCACCTATAAAATGTCCTCTGTTTGCTTTAATGGCCTTAAATTTTCACAATCTCCTGCTTTCATCAAACCTCACTAGCCTGCACTAAATCACATGTCAAGATACTACATTTTGGCTAAAGAGGGTTATTAAAAAGGGGAATTGATCAACTGTAATTTATTTTAGAGTAATTTACAATACAGGCTTTATTTCAAAATGTCTGGGGAGAGCTATGAAAAACAGGATTCTGTATGTAAAGGACTGTTGGATTCTGGTCAACATGTTGCAGATTTTCTACCTTTGCCTTGTGAATTACATGTAATATGTAATCTAACTATTTTTAGGTGCTTGGAAATGTTCACATTCTCAAATATAAACTATAAAAATAAAAACTATTATGTTTGATATTATAGTTTTGTTTTGAGGGGTTTTTTAGGTTAAAATTTAGATAATAGAAGTTTTTTATTTTTTTGTTTATTGGTTTGCTTACAAAGTTCATGTCCATTCTGTTTCACACTATTCTACATTCACATTTTGTTTCATGTAATCATTCTCACGACAATCTTACCAAAAACAATCTCCATGTCCAGTGCAATCCCAATACAGACACCTAATTCATTTTTCAAGGAGATTGAAAAGGAAATTGTCAAATTGATTTGGAAGGGAAAGAGACCCCAAGTAAGCAAAGCACTACTGAAAAACAAAAATGATGTTGGGAAGCATAACATTCCCTGACCTCAAAACCTAGTGCATATCACTAGTAACCAAAACAGCATGGTACTGGTACAGTGACGGGCCCATAGACCAATGGAGCAGAATCAAGAACCCAGAAATAAACCCATCTATCGTCAACTGGTATTAGACAAGGAAATAAAACCTATCAAATGGGGAGATCTTTTCATTTTAACTAGAAGGTCTAAGAAATTGAGAAGTGCCTATTACCAGATATCTAGTTGTCTAAAAAGGAAAAAATCAGACAATAGGCAGAAGACCATAAGCATCTCTCTGAAATGGCAAGAGAGAGTAAGAATAGCACAGCTCCTCGCCACCCCAGACTGGAAAATAGATAAAGAGCCCATAGCCAGACCCATGGTGCCTCTAGAGTCACACTAAACATGACATCGGTTTATTTATTACTGACGCACAGACTCACAGTAATGGTATCAACAATAGGAAGGAAGTTAGAGAGTTGGCGAGGCAAAGAATTATCTCAAGGTACAAGTCAGGTTTTAGTCCAACAGTTCCTAGGCACAACTCCTCAATTAGTCTAAGCTCTAGTTTCAGTTCAGCAGTCAAAACCAAATCATTCAGCAAGGTTTGCCTTCAAGCTAACAATATCCAGCAAGTGGTAAGTCAGCTTCCCCTTTAACCATCTGGCAAGAACAACAACTATCTTGGGTTTTATTCATTTTAATAAAAATTTACAGAGACTTTGAATGTCCATTCATTCATTGTTGCACTTTTCTCCCTGCCCACCCCTCCCCCCACCCAGTTCATTCTGCTCTTTGAAAAGTAAAAGAAAAATTCTTTCATTGTTATACAATGCCTCCCGCCAATTCCACTCCACTGTGCAGCTTTTGTTCTGGACTCCTGTCACCACAATAATAGCTGATGCTTTTGAGCTTTGGTGTTGGAGAATAGTGCTGAGGGTGTTGTGGACTGCTAAGAAAACAAACAGATTCATCCTGGAGAGGCTTAAATCAGGTGGCATCTTGGAGGCAAGGATTCTGAGGCTTCGTCTGACATACTTTGGCCATGTTGTAAGGAGAGACCGGTCCTTGGAGAAGGACATCATGCTTCGGAGGCTGGCGGGCAGGCACAGGTGGGGAAGGACCTCTGGGAGATGGATTGATTCGGTGACTGGGGCAATCAGAATGAGTGTGTTGGAGACAGTGAGATTGGCACAGGACAGAGCAGAATTTAGAGCTGTTGTACATAGGGTCGCTATGAGTTGCAAGCGACTCGGCGGCACATAACAACAACAACAACATATCCCTTTTAAACAGTTTTCTCCCTCATCTGTTTCAATGCAGTATACATTATTTACCCCATCTTTCTCAGTCTTCTCCCAACCCCTATGTCAATCCTTTTTACAACAGTAGCACTGTGCAGTATTTGTCCATTTGTGACTGAGATATTTTACTCAGTATAATGTCCTCCAGGGTCACCCATTTTAAATAATATTTCATGAACTCCTTGTTTTTTCAAAGCAGCGTAGTATTCCATTGTGTGAATATGCCACAGCTTCTCTATCCATTCGATTTTTTGATGGGCACTAAGGTTGTTTTCAACTCCTTGCTTTCGTGAGCAAAGCCACAATAAACATGGGTTTGCATATATCTGCTTGGGTGGCAGTTATGGTCTCTTTAGGGTATATTCCCAGTAGTGAAATTGCTGGGTCAAATGGTATTTCTATTTGCAATTTTTTGAGAAAACACCACACTGCTTTCCACAGCAGTTACATCGTTTTACACTTCCACCAACAGTGAATAAGTGTTCCAATTTCTCCACAACCTCGCCACCATTTGTTGCTTGAACAGCAAACACTTTTAACTGTGGCCTTTACCTCAGGGTTCCTCTTCTTATACCTTGCCACAGTTTCTCCACAGCAATGCCACAGTCTCTTCAACACCATCACCAGGGTCTCACCAACAGATCTTGCTGCCACATATTTTACTTGCCTCAAGTCTTGCAGCTACAATGTGGGAAGCACTCTTTCTCTTATCCTAGTCCCACTGTTGATGCCAATTTGCAAGACTATGCAGATTTGCAAGATCGTGTGTCTCTGCATTTAAGATAGCCTAAAACCAGAGGGGGCTAACAAATGGCTAAAAAAACCATATATATATATACATGTGAAATATGTTTCAATCTCTTATTATCTTTTTTCTTGCTGTAAATTTAAGAAAGTTGTGTGTGGGTGTATGTGGATATGTAAAATTTAATAGTTAAGTGATTGCTTTCCTTTTTGAAGACCATTGGAATGTTCTGGAATATTCCTTGGCTTTAAACACCTGTGAGGTCCCCTTGCCTTAATCCAGTAAACATGTAGTTAAACTGGAAGCCAAATCCTTGTGTAAACATAGCAGTAAAGTATCATGATTTGATGTTAGAAATGCAGAATCTGATAGTACTGGCTAAGGGCACAGTCCTGATTCTTCTCTGGCCACATTCCTTTTCTCTGAGAGGTGAAGACAGGCGGTGAGCTGCCTACCCTCTCACTGTTGCTTTTTACATTAGTGTCTTTACCCACACATAAAAAATTACATTTTTATGTTCACACTATTGCAGCACAAAATTGCATATTGTTTTAGGTCCTGTCACTCAGAAGTGACAGAAGAATGTTGTATAGAAGCTGGCTATTTCTTTTTTTTTCCTGTACTGTCAAGGCCATGAGTTGATGACAGACATCATATTTCATACCAAGACAACCATTTTGAGGGATGTGTCAGAAAACAAAATATAATCCCCCAGTAAATAAACCTTGGTCAAAAATGGAATCTCTCCCAGTGTCTGGACAAACTGGTTTTAGGTTTGGAGGTCTAAGAGATATATGGAGTCAGAAATGAGGGAATCGTGGTTTGGACATAGAACCCAAGATCTGGTATCAAAGCCTCAAGCTGCTGAAAACTTGGACAACAAATCACTTATTCTGACAAAACCTCAGTTTTCACACTTGCAAAGTTGTAAGAGCCTCACCTAAAACAAGAAAAAAGGGTAGAAACAAGTGTCCAAGGGTTTGCCAGTATTCTCAGCAGCACTAAAGTTCAAAGGCATCATCAGTCCTCTTTATTCATTGTCTAACTTGCCACAACATATGAAACAACTTAAAATGCATGGCTTAGAGCAGGTGCTCCTTAGTCTTTAAAGTGATATTCTTGCTCTTTATCACTTTAAAGAGCTCCTTGATCACAGAGTTGTCATTTGTCTTTTTTTTTTAATTGGCTTTTGCTTCCATGAGTTTTGAGATGGAGTCAAGTAAAATGAAATTCTTGATGCCAATATTTTTTCTGGCTTAATATTACCTATTGGTGTAGTGAGGATTTTTGTTTGCTAGATATTTATTTGTAATTCATATTGAAGTCTGTAGTCTTTTTACATCTTTAAGTAATTGAATGCTTCGGGTCCTCCTCACTTTCTGTAAGCAATGTTGTCTCATCTGCCTAATACCAATTGTTAATGAATCTTCCTCCGACCCCGAATCCACATTCTCTTCATATAATACATCTTTTTTACAGTATTTGGTCAACATACATATAGAGTTGTTGTTATGGTGGTGGTGTACCATCGAGTCAGGACCAACCCATAGCTGACCATTCGGTTTTCAGAGGCAGTTAATCACACGGGAGGAGATTGGCCTTCCTTCTCCCGTGGAGCAGCTGGTGTTACGGTAAAAGGATGAAACCCTGATATACACCTTTCCTGATTTTAAACCATGCAATATTTTCTTCCTCTATTTGAACTACTGCTTCTTGGTTCATAGATAGATTCTTCCTGAGCACAACTAAAAGACCAAGTTGCTTTAAATTTATGTTTCCATTGCAACGCATTAAAAGAGAGCTCTGATGTCCTAGTCACAAGCTGCTGCACTGCAATCCCAAAGGCACACAGTTCAAGGCCAGCAGCTGCTTTTCAGGAGAAGGAGGGGCAGTCTCCTCCTTTACAATTAACTGCTTCAGAAAACTTGCTGGATGGTCAGCTGTGACTTAGTCCTGACTCAGTGGTACACAACAAAAACACAATCACCCTGAAAGAGCAGAGGCACTATCATCTCATCCTTTGTCATCAGATATGTCTTGCTAAGAAGTTCATTTCTAAGGGAGCTCTGGTGGCCTAGTGGCAAGACGCTGCACTGCAATCCCAGAGGTACGTGGTTCAAATCCACCAGATGCTCTGCTGGAGAAAGAGGGGGCAATCTCCTCCTGTACCAGTCAGATCTGAT
>NW_006399903.1:4891782-4917861 GCF_000299155.1 Elephantulus edwardii
ACAACAACAGCGTTCTATAAATAGAATGTTTATAGAATTCTTTTTAAAGAATGTTGTTTTGATGTGCTTGTCAAGTCACCTGTGACTCATAGCTATGCACAGTAGCTCTGAACTCTATCCTGAGCCAGTCTCATTGTCTCCAACACACTTAACTCTGTTAACCCAGTTACAATCCATCTTGTCCAGTGTCTTCCTTTCCTGCACTGTTCCTTCACCCTTCTAAGCATGATATCCTTCTCCAAGGACAGGTCCTTCTGGGCAACTTGCCCACAGTATGTGAGACGAAGCTTGAGAATCCTCACTTCCAAGAAGCAACCTGGTTTCACCCTTTTCAGCACAGACCTCTTTGTTCCCTTGGCAGTTCTTAATATGTCCAGTAATCTTTCCCAGCACAACTCAAAGACATCAGTCCTCCTCTGTCATCCTTAGTCATGTACTCTCTGATGCATACCAATAGTTGTGAAGACCATGACCTCAATCAGGTGCACCTTGAACTCTAGACTGACACTGTTGCTCTGAAACACTCCAGAGAGGTTCCTGATAGCAGCTTTAGCTAATGCAGTTCATCTTTGGATTCCTGACTGACTGCTGGTGCCAGGAGTGTTGATTGTGGGACTGAGCACACTAAAATTGTTAACAAATTCAATCTCTTCTCTATCTAACATGGTGCTGCCAGATCAATAGTTGTTGCTGTTTTTTTTTAGGTGCAGTCAAGTTGAGTACAACTCATAGTGACCTTATGAACAAAAGACCTGAAACCAGACCCATCCTGCACCATCCTTACACTTCCTGACACACAAGAGTCCATTGCAGCAGTCACTGTGTCAATCCACCTGGTTGATGGTCTTCTCCTTCGCCAGGCCTTTACTCTTCCCAATATCATGTCCCTCTCCAAGGAACAGCACCTCCTAGCAATATGTCCAAAGTATGTTAGGCAAAGCCTCTTCATTCTTGCCTCCAAAGAGCACTCTGGCCACCCTCTTCAAGACATATCTATTCATTCTCTTGGCCATCCATGGGATTTTCAGTGTTTTTCTCAAACACCATAACTCAAAGACTTCAATTCTTTTTCTGTCATCCTTATTCATTGTCCAGGTCTTGGATGCATAGCTAGTAATTGGAATGACCATGGCCTGAATCAGAAGCACCTTAATCCTCAAAATGACATCACTACTCCTCAGGTATTTGGAAACATCCCTAACTACAGATTTTTTTTTTCCCATTGCAATGTTTCTCCTTATTTCCTGACTGCTTGTACCAAGGGTGCTAAATGTGGATACAAACAAACAAGATAAAGCTGTTGGCAGTTTCCGTCTCCTTTCCATCTATCATGATATGGCTTATTGGTCCAATGGTAAAAATCTTTGTTTTCTTAATATTGAGATGCAATCGATACTGAAGCCTGCATTCCTTGATCTTATACAACAAGTGCTTCAAATCCTCCTCATTTTCAGCAAGCAAGGTTGTGTCATTTACATAACACAGGTTATTGATGAGTTGTCCTCCAATCCTGATGCCACACTCCTCTTCATAGAATCCAGCTTCATGGATTATTTGCTCAGCATATACATTGAACAGGTATGGAGATAGAATACATCCCTAATGCACTCCCTTTCCAATTGCAAACCATGCAGTGATACCCAGCTCTGTTCGCACAACAGCCTCTTGATCCAGGTAGATTCCTCATGAGCACAATCAAGTGCTCTGGGATTCCCATTCTTCTCAATGTCAGCCACAACTTGTTGTGATCCACACTATCAAATGCCTATACATAGTCAACAAAGCACAAATAGACATTCTTCGGGATTCCTTACTTTCAGCGAGGATCCACCTGACATCAGCAATGATATCCCTGGTGCCACAGCCTCTTCTAAATCCTGCTTGAGCAGTACTTTACTAACAAGTGATCTAAATGATATTGTTCAATAATTTCCACATTCTGTTGAATCACCCTTGTTGGGAATAAGAACAAATATAGACAGACCTCTTCCAATATATTGACCAGACAGCTGTCTTTCAAATTTCCTGGCATAGACCGGTGAATGCATCCAAGGCTACATCTGTTAACTGAAACAAATCAATTGTTATCCCATATATTCCTGAGGCCTTAATTTTTGCCAGTGCTTTCAATGCAGCTTTCACTTCCTCTTCCGTTACCATTGGCTCCTGTTCAAATGGTACTTCCTGAAATTTTTCAGTGTCAATCAATTCCTTCTCGTAGTATGACTCTATGAGTATTCCCTCCATCTTCTTTTGATGCTTTCTGGATTATTCAATGTATTGCCCGTAACATCTTTCAACATGGTGACACAGGGCCTGAATTTGTTTTTTCAGTAATTTCAGCTTGAGAAATGCAGAGCAAGTTCTTCCCTTTTTATTCTCCAATTCCAGCTCTCTGCACATTCCACTATAATACTTTGCTTTGTCCTCCCGAGCTGCCCTTTGAAACAATCTGTTCAGCTCTTTTACTTCTTTTAGATTTGGCTTCCCACCATTCCAGTGCAATCTTTAGAGTCTTTTCAGACATCCCTTTCAGTTTTATCTTTCTCCTCTGTTTTTATAATGACCTTTTGCATTCTTCATGGATAATATCAGCGACTCTTCTGGTATTTTATCACTGGCATTCAATGCCTCAAACCTATTCTTTAGATAATCATGAAATTCCATTGGAATTCATTCAAGATCATACCTTGGTTCCTGTGGACTTATTTTAATTTTCTTTAACTTCATTTTGAACTTGCTTATGAGTGATTGATGATCTGACCTGCAGTCTGTCCCTGGCCTATTTTTGACTGCTGATATTGAGCTTCTCCAATGATTTCTTCCACAAATGCAGTCAATCTGATTCCTATGGAGCCCAGTGGGTTAAATCCATGTGTAAATTCATCTTTTGTGCCTTTTGGAAAAATATTTGTAATTAATAAATCATTGTAAATACAAAATTCAATCATTCTCTTTCCAGTCTTATTTCAAACAGGATCTGGTGAGTGGGCCTTGTGTAGGTTTAGCTTGTACACCTACCTTCATTTACTGATAAGGATGTACCACAGAAGGAGAATTATGACTTCCTTTTATATTGTTGTAACTCAAAGTATAGTCTAGGCCCCATTATGTCCTGCAGCTTTATGAAAAGTGCCATCAGTCATCAGTCATCAGGTCCGTCTCAGTACTGAACAAATATCCAGATATTTACAAATCTAAAGTCAAGGGAGGAAAAAAAAAAAGAAAAGAAAAAAAACCCCACAACTCAAACACAAAAACATCTATTATGTTGTCATTGTGATTACTAAACTCTGTGTGCTTCCTTCCAAGAGTGAGCTCAACATGTTGAAAGGGCAGCATGTTGAAGCCGAGTAAAAATAGTGCCTTTTTCTTTTCACTTTGAATCTTATCTTTAAAAACAAAGACCAGTGGGTGGTTTGAGGAGGCAGGAGGTACTTTAGTCCTGGGAGATCTAGCTTGTCTTATCAGGTGCCCCCTTTAAACAACCTTAGTTAGAGCCCTAACAGCACTGAATTTCTCTGAGAGCATCAGTTTACAGAAGAGTCTGTGTCAGCCACCAGGGAGCACACCACTGCAACAGCCATCCATGCCCTCCCAGGCTGAAGCACTTCTGAATTATAACGCTGAGGAGAAAGGGTTCCCAAAGACTGCTGCTCACAGAGCTGCTTGACAGTCATACCCTACTGGTTGCTGTTATTATTCATCTTAAATGCTAGAATGTGGGAGTGGCGTACTCTGCTAACATCATTCCTCCTTCTGTAGAAAACCTGCGTGTCGTTGGGCACCATCAAGTCATGACCCTACATGACGGAGGACAACTTCTCCAGAGGGTTTCCTTGGCATATATATGCAGTGTTGTGTGCCCTCAAGTTAGAACACTCCAGAGGGTTTTCTTGGCATATATATGTAGTGTTATGTATCCTCAAGTCAGAACTGACTCATAGCTGAGCCTCCCTTCTTTCAGAGACAGTAAATTGTATGGGGGTTGATAGCCCAGCTTTCTCCCACATAGCAACTGGTAGATTCAAACTAAGTGCCTTTTAGATTGGCAAGGCAGCTCCTTACCATTAGGCTACCAGAGTATATTTCTGTTTCTATTTCATTTCAGTTCTAGTTCTAGTTCTATTTATATTTATTTATATATAAAAAAAGAAAGCTAGCATTTATTAAAATGTAATAAAAGTGAGTTTTTTAAGAACTTCCAAACACTAGTCTCCTTTCATGGAGTTGATTCCAACTTGTAGCACTCCTGTATGACAGAGTAGAATTACCCACCCCCTGCGGCCAGGGTTTCCAAGCCTGTAAGCTTTATGGAACACACTGCCGCCTCTTTCTCCCGTGGACCAGGTGGTAGAGTCATGTAGCTGGTCATTTTTAAATTGTAGTTGGGTAAAAAAATGTACAAAATATGTTCATTTTCCATTCAACAATCTATAGAGATTTTATGACATTGCTGAAGCTGTAATATTAATAGAAGCAAATCATTGACCTTTTTCCTAAGGAACCAATAGGTGTCTCCAAACCCCCCGCCCCCATTTTTCAGTTAGGAGCCCAATGCTTCACTGTGGTGACACCAGGCAGAGCTGCAGCTCATACTGACTTCTGTGGGATAACAAAACTCAGCGCCGTTTTCCAATCTTCAGCATTCTTTTTCTTAGCAAATGTAAAAACACAAAACTTTTAACTCCAGCCCTATCTGGATGTCACTTGCACTTAAATGAGAAGCGCTTTGCTGGTCATCTTGTGGTGAAGGATCTGGGTGCATACGCACTGCTCTGTCCTATGTCTGTCCTTGTAGTGCCCACCGTCATCTCCTTCGAGATGTGCTCATTGAGACAGAGTCTTCTTTCTACCTGAGGGGCATGCTGTGCGTTTTCCAGTTCTGATTGCCTTTCGTCCAGTGTAATCTATCTTTCTCTCTCCTTTGTTTAATAGCCAGCGTTTCTCCAGGCTCTCACCTGTCACACACATCTGCTCACACGGAGCTCCAGTACTTCCTCTTGCTCCTTCCTGCCTTCCTCCCTCCATCTCTCTCTCCTCCACTCTGCCTTCTTTTTTAATTGAGATTTTAATGAAAGTTTATTCATTGTTGCACATTTTTCTCCCTGCTTTCTCCCTGCTTCCTCCCAGCCCCCAGTTCACTTATTTTTGGGGGAAAAAGTTCTTTCATTTTTATAAAATGACCGCAGACCACTTTACTATGCAGCTCTTATTCTGGACTCTTGTCATGCCAATAACACCTACTTATATATTCCTTTTATACAGTTCTCTCCCTCTGTTTCAATGCCGTGTACATTATTTATCCACTCTTTTTCTTTCTTTTTTTTTTTCCGTTGTCCTCCAACCCGCATGTCCTGTTTTATAACAGCGGTGCTCTGCAGTGTTTGTCTTTTTGTGACTGAGTTATTTCACTCAGCGTAATGACCTCCATGGTCACCCATTCTGTATAATAGTTCATGAGTTCTTTGTTTTTCTGTGCTGCCTTCTAAGATCCAGTGGCTGATTCCTCTCCTCCCTTTACCGCCGTGCTTCCTACAGGAACTTCAATCCTTTTTCCATGTCTCCTGGATAGAAGAGGATCTACTTTTCTGAGATTGCGGCAGAAGGAGCTGAGAGTGCCTTGTTTTCCTCTTCTCCTTGTAGGGCCTCTAGCTTTGTGTGTATTGCTAGAAGCCGTCCAGAAGCTGTCCAGTTGATTTGGACTCATAATGTCTCCACATGTCAGAATACACTTGTCCCCGTGAGGTTTTCCAGACTATAATCCACAGAGGAGCGATTCACCAGCTCTCTTTCCTGTGCAGCCTTTGGGTGAGTTCAGTTAGCATCGGAACAGTTAAGCGTGATACTCCACACAGTTCCTTCTGAATAAGCCAATCTCTAATGTTTTAGTTCCAAGGTATACAGCCCAAATTCACGTCAGTCTTAGGGCTTCCCGTGCAGATATATGGACTAAGCCCTTTTCCTATGTGAATGAAGTCTTACGAACTAGGTGGTACAGGTGGTTTGCTCTCCAGTACTAATCAGCCAGCCAGCACACTGTGGAACAAAGGCCTGGAAATCTGCTTCCAGAAAGATTACAGCCGAGAAAGTGCAGCAGATCTACTCTGTAATACATGGGCTCGACTTGACTTACAGACAAATCATGTGGGGTCTTAAGTGGGCCCCGCATTATGTCCTTCAGGAAAGGATGCGGGGAGGAGTGAGAAAACAGAGACCGAGAGGGTGTGGAGATTGCTTTCAGATGAATATTGTGCCAACTTTTCCTTGCTAGGAGTTCCTGCAAGGCCTAGTTTAGAAAGTCCCGGGCAGTTCGGGTGGCTTGATGGCAAAAGCTGCACTACAATCCCAGAGGTGCGTGGTTCGAATCCACCAGATGTTTTGCTGGAGAAGGAGGGGCAATCTCCTCCTGTACCAGTCAGATCCAATTTGATGGTACACATAAACACACACACATACACACACATGCACACACACAAATAATAAAATTTTAAATAATTTTTAAAAAAGAAAGTATAATCTTTCTCCAGTCCCTATTCCAGTGGTCTTCATGATTTCATCTTAGCAAATAAGTCTGCCTGTTCTTTCTGCTTAAAATGGCCTGGATATACCAGTCAATGTTCTTTCTTCTTTCTTTTTTTTTTTTTTTCTGAATGACTGTTACAGGCAGCTCTGGTGGCCTCTTGGTCAGGCTCTGCGCTGCAATCTGGAGGCACGCAGTTCAAATCCACCAGCTACTCCACAGGAAAAGGGTGGGCAGTCTCTTCCTGTGATTAAAACCACCTCTGAAAGCCTGCGGGCGGGTCAGTTTTGGGTCGGTTCAGAGTCTATAGTACACAACAACAACATTGCCTATTAATACATATTAGACACATTAGGTTACACTGTAGTATTTGCTTGGTAAATGCCCTGATGTGTTCTTCTTATCCATCTGCATACATGCATACATATGTGTGTGTGTGTGTGTGTATGTGGTGAATATAGTGGTGCTGGTGGTGTTGTTATGTGCTATCAAGTCACCTGCAACTCATAGCAACCCTATGTATAATAGCTCTGAAGTCTGCCCTGTCCTGAGCCAATCTCACTAACTCCAGCACACAAACCCACATTGTCCTAGTCACTGTATCGATCCATCTCTTTCAGGGTCTTCTTCTCTTATGCTGTCCCTCCACCCTTCCAAGCATGATGTCCTTCTCCAAGGATCGGTCCCTCCTTTGGCCACATACCCAAAGTATGTAAGACTGAGCTTCAAAATCCTAGCCTCCCAAGAGAAATTTGGTTTCACCCTCTCCAAGACAGACCTATTTGTTTTCTTGTTAGTCCATGATTTGTTCAAGACTCTTCTCCAGCACCACAACTCAAAAGCATCTATTCCTCTATCATCCTTAGTCATTGTCCAGAGCTCTGATGCGTAGCAGGTAAATGTGAAAACCATGGACTGGATCAGGACTCTAGACTGACATCGTTGCTTCTCAGTGCTCTGGAGAGGTCTCTGACAGCAGATTTTCCCAGTGAAAGTCATCTTTTGATTTTCTGATTGCTGTTGTTAAGAGTGTTGATTATGGAGCCAAGCAGGCTGTAACTGAACAACCTCAATTTCTTCTCCATCTTTTATGAAGCTTCCAGTTGGCCCATTGGTGAGAATCTTTGTCTTCTTGATGTTGAGCTTCAATTCATATTGAAGACTACAGTCCTTGACCTTCTGCAGCAAATATATATATATATATATATCTCCCAAAAAATCTCAAATGCATTGTCACCAAGTAAGAACCATCTCATAGCTGATCCTTCAGCAGATTTTTGAGGCTATGAATCACATGGGAGGAGATTGTCCATATTTCTTCCAAGGAGCAATTGACTGATGAATTGAGTTAGTGTCAGCTTCCTAAAGGCCACCAGAACTCCCATGTATTTATTTCACTGGTCATTTATCACATATTGATGTCCTTTGTCGTGTATTACTTACAGCAATCCTATTCTTTCCCCCACGTTAAAAATTAAGAAACTGAGGCACATGGAGTTAGAGCCTGGTTTCTCAGATATCACCATGCCTGAGAAATCATAGCCAGGTCAAAATCCCACTGCTAGCAAATCAATTCCCATTTGTAGTGACCCTGTGAGACAGAGCAGAACTGCCCTATAGGACTCCCGTGTCTGTAAACCATTATAGAAGCAAATTGCTTCAGCTTTTACCCCATGGAGGGACTAATGGTTTCGAACCAGCCACCTTTCAATTATCAGTTATTGCTTCAATCATTGTTCCAGCGAGTCACAACATAGCTTATTAAAAATGAAAAACTGGATAGATTATGTATGCTGAGTTGAAACAGATGAAGGAGAGAACAGTTTAAAAGTGATATATGATAGCATATTATGATTACCACAGGAATCCAGAATTAAGGTTGCATAGTGGATGCATTTGGTGGGGGGAGTGGGGGGGATTCTATACCAACGAAGAAGTTTAGCTTTTCAAAGAGAGGAGCAAATGGGGGGCCGGGGGGTTTAGAAAAAAGTGCAACAATGAATGAATGAAAATCCAAAATCTCTGTAAATGTTCATTAAAATTAATAAAATAAAATTTACAAAAAGTCATTCCTCAGCCTCACTCAGAGTTTCTGACTCAGGTCTTGGTTGGGGCCTGAAGGGTTATATTTCTAGCATGTCCTCAAGTGATGTCGATATTGCTGTGCCAGGGACACGTGAGATCCGCTGAGATGGAAAATATGACTGGATATCCCATAACTAGTACGTGAAAGAGACCGAATTCGAACCCAGGCAGACAGGCTGAGAAGTCTGTGTCACGTGTAATTGCTAGGCAGGCTTGATGCACCTCCCTTCAAAGAATGCCACTTCCAATTCAGATATTGCTGGCTTGTCTGCATGTGAATGGCTATGTCTGCATGGCTGGCTGTGACGGAGCAAACAGCATGTGTCATAACTAGAGATCCACTGAGCCTGAGTCAGAAGAATACCCATCAGCAAATTCTCTAATCATCCCATTTTCCCTTTGCCAATTATAATCATTAGTTTGTTTCAGTAACAGATCCTCGAGCTCATCACAGTCTTCCGAACCTGTTATTTGCAAGCAGCAGACTCGTGTTTCAAAAGCACATGTAATCTCATACTTACTTCCTACAAGGAAATCAAGCTATACAATTTAGCATGATGACAAGGAATTATATAGATTCTTAGTCGTCGGCTCCCTTCTCCTCTGATGCATGAGACTATGAAAGCTCCCGGGAATGAAGAGTGAGCAGCCACCATTGCTGGAGCCTCTCCAGGTTTGCCTGTGAGCTGCTTACAAGCTCTGCTCAGGATTACCCGAGAGGTGACCTCAGCAAGTCCACCGATTGCAGATGTGTGTCCTCCACCCTCTGAACATGAGGCCATTGCTAATATAGAAAGATGCTATCTGAAAGATTCTGGTCCTCAAGCAGCAGCATTTGCCCCTTGACTTAAGGAAGTGCTCCTACAACTACACTTAACCTTTCTCCCCCTGCTTCTCCTGCCTCATCTGACACTCTCCTCTCTTTCAGTGTTGCTGTTCTGCGTCATTGAATTGACTCCAATTCATAGCAGCCCTAACAATGGCCCTGAACCTGCCCTAACCTCACCATCTCTGACACCTCTGACCGCATTGCCACAGTCAATATGTCAGTCCATCTCACCTGGAGTCTTCCTCTCCCACACTGACTCTCTACCCTTCCTAGCACGATGTCCTTCTCCATGGACTGTTCTCTCCTGGCAACATGCTCAAAGTATGTCAGACAGAGTCAAAAAGACATAAATAAATAAAGTCCTTACCTCTGAGAAGTAAACTGGTTTCACCCTCTCCAGGATAGACCTGTTTATTCTCCTGGAAGTCCGTGGTCTGTTCCGTACTCTTCCCCAGCACCACAACTCAAAGGCATCAGTTCTTCTGTCATCCTTATTCATTGTCTAAGGGTGTACGCCAGGGATGTGTCCTATCTCCATACCTTTTGAACCTGCATGCAGAGCAGATTATCCAAGAGGCTGGGCTCTATGAGCAGAAGCGTGGCGTTAGGATTGGTGGGTGATCTATCAACAATCTGCGTTATGCAGATGATACAACCTTGCTCACTGAAACTGAGGAGGACCTCATGCACTTACTGCAGAGGGTCAAGGACTGCAGCCTTCAGTATGGACTGAGGCTCAATGTCAGGAAGACAAAAATTCTCACCACCGGACCAATCGGTAGCATCAGGATGGATGGCAAAGAGATTGAGAGTGTTCACAGCTTCAGTTTGCTCGGCTCCACAGTCAACACTCTTGGCACCAGCAGCCAGGAAATAAAAAAAACGTATTGCGATGGGAAAGTCTGCAGTTAGGGACCTCTCTAAAGTACTTAAGAGCAACAGTGTCTCTCTGGAGACTAAGGTGCGCCTGATACAGGCCATGGTCTTTGCAATCACTTGTTATGCATCAGAGAGTTGGACAATGACTAGGAAGGATAGAAGGAGAATTGACACCTTTGAGCTGTGGTGCTGGAGAAGAGTATTGAATGTACCATGGATTGCCAAGAAAACAAACAGATTCATCCTGGAGAGGCTTAAACCAGGCTGCTCCTTGGAGGCAAGGATTCTGGGGCTTCGCCTGACATAATATGGACATGTTGTAAGGAGACACAGGTCTTTGGAGAGGGACATCATGCTGGGTAGAGTAGAGGGACAGCGCAGGAGGGGAAGATCCTCTATGAAGTGGATTGATTCAGTGACTTGGGTAATCAGGGTGGGTGTGTCAGAGGCAATGAGATTGGCATGGGATAGAGCACGGTTTAGGGCTGTTGTACATAGGGTCGTTATGAATCGCAAACGACTCGACGGCACATAACAACAACAACAACAACAACAACTATCAGATGCATAGCAAGCGAGAAGACCATGGCCTGGATCAGGCATGCTTTCAAATAAGCCCCTCAAAGTTAGTGTGAATTTGTCCTGGTGGCCAAATATTTAGCAGTGGATTGAAATATCTGAGTTTGAACCCATGTAAAGATTAAAACTTAGGAAACCCCATAGGGAGTTCTACTCTGTAGAACTGGGATTGCCATTAGTGGGGATCTAAGTGCTGACACACACCAATGACAGCCTGAATATAATCTTCAAAAAAAAATACCCGCAGCAGAGGCTGATAAGCCGTGATGTGGAAATAAGCTTGTAATTAAATGTAAACCATTTCATTGGCAGTTTCCCAAATACCTTCTGAGTTTGTTTTGTTCCCACCTGGCTGTGGCTCCTTGTATCTGTTACATTCCTTGTAATTTCTTGGCAACCTATTTCAATGTGTGTTCCTTTGTTTAAAGAGCACTGGTAGCACAGCAGTTAAACACTCAGCTGCTAACAAAAAGGTTGGTAGTTTGAGCCCATTAGCTACTCTGCAGGAGAAAAGTGAGTCAGGCAGCTCCCATAATAGTTTGATGTTGTCGTTATTGATAGGTGCTTTTGAGTTGAGTACAACTCATAGTGACCCTATGAACAACAGACCTGAACCCTGTCCTAGCCTGTGCCATCCTTAACTTCCTGACACGTTAAAGCCCATTGCTGCAGCTCCTGTGTCCATCTACCCAATTGAGGGTCTTCCTCTTCTTCACCATCCTTCCACCTTTCTAAGCATGATGTCCTCCTCCAGCAAATAGCCTTTCCTTATGCATTGTTGGTGGGACTGTAAACCATTCCGGAAGGCAGTTTGGTGTATCCTCAAAAAGCTGAACATAAAAATTCTCTATGACCCAACTATTCCACTGCTTGGAATATACCCCGAGAAAATGAGAACTGGGGCACAGATTCTTACACACCAGTGTTCATAGCAGCATTATTCACTATCGCAAGAACAGGGAAACAGCTCAGATGCCCAAAACACAATCAAATGAATTGAGAAATTATGGTACATTCACACAATGGAATACTATGCAGCATGCAGGAGCAATGATTTTGTAAATTACTACCTAACTTGGGAGGGACTGGAAAGCATTATGCTAAGTGAACTCATTCCCAAAAGGACAAATACTTTATAAAACCATTATTGTAGAATGCTTATGAGAATCCAAGAGGCGGAGGTGGAAGCAGAGGGGTGAGGACGTGTAGGGAGAGGATGGTTAATTATGGGGTCATACAATTTGGGGGAGGGTAGTGAAGGAAATGGAAAGGTCTGGTGTGGAAAAACAAGGTATGTGAACTTTGTAAATAGGTCATTATAAAACAAAATCTAAAAGAAAGAAAAAAAATAGCCTCTCCTGGCAACATGCCAGAGAATACAAAATGAAGGGTTGTCATCCATATCTCCAACGGGCACTCTGCACCTCCTCCAAGACATATCTATTTGTTCTTTGGAAGTCCATGAGATACTCAGCATTCTTCTCCAACACCACAGTTCAAAGGCATCATGTTGTTTTCTGTCATGGTTTTACCTTTTCCAGGATAGACCTGCTTGTTCTATTGGCAGTACATGTTGTTATTGTTATGGGACATTGAGTCCCTTGCAACACATAGCAATCCTATGTACAACAGCTCTGAACTCTGCTCTATCCTGAGCCAACCTTATCATCTCTGAAATATCTATTTCCATTACCCCAGTCAATGAGTCAGTCAATGAGTCAATCCATATCTTTAAGGGTCTTCCTCTCTTGCACTGTCCCTCCACCTTCCCAAGCATGACATTCCTCTCCAAGGACTGGTTTCTCCTCATAATGTGCCCAAAGTATATCAGATGAAGCTTCAGAATTATTGCCTCCAAGGAGCAGCCTGGTTTCACCCTCTCTAGGACAAACCTGTTCATTCTCTTAGCAGTCCATGGTATATTCAATACTCTTCTCCAGCACCACAGCTCAAAGGCATCAATTCTCCTTCTGTCATTCCTTGTCATTGTCCAGCTTTCTGATGCATAGAAAGTTGACAGTGCGTGGAATATTCAGTAATCATCTCAAACACCACCACTCAAAAGCATTGCTTCTTCTTCTGTCATCCTTAGTCATTGTCTGTCTTTCAGATGCCATTAAAACATTGTAACATTTTGAACGTTGCAGCTTTTTAAATCAGAGAATAATTTCAGAGTCTTTTGTGTATTTGTTGAGAGCTATTATCCAGAATCACAAACTCTAATGTCTTGAGAACACTTTAAAAATTGCAAAGCTGGCCTTTTTTTACCCATGAGAAACTGGTATCTAGAGAGGTTAGAAGAATTTCCCACCATACATCAGCAATGTTAAAGTCAGTCTGTGAGTTTCAGATAGGAGCCTAACTCATGATAATATGTTTGTATTTTAGTAAATCAAATCTATTAATTTTGGAATATGAGCTATTATAAACAGTCAGGATTTTTTATTATTGTTATTTTAAGCCAAGATAAATAATAAACATTTAGTTAAATGTTACAGTAATTTAATTATTTTGGCATTTATTTAATAAAATCCATAAGTGATGAAGGCATTCCTTCAAAGTCCAATCTTGGATGTTTATGTTCTTATGTTTTCTTGTTATGTTTTCTAATGAGGTGGCTTCTGACAGACATAAATACGTTAATAGAATTGCCATGACTATTCTCATTCCTGTATGATTGCTAGAAACCAAAAGAAGCTTGGATTTTGTCCATACATGTTAATATTATCTGAATTTGATCCAGTAAAGCCATCTTTATTTGGTAAAAAAATAAGAATTGGCTTTATATGAAGTCTATGGTCTATTAAATCACCATATGTTGTTGTAAAAGACAGAATAGGTCTTAAAACTAATAACTAGAGTAAGTTTCCCATCTATTTACTTAGAATTGTTTGAGCTTCTCATTGGCTTCTAATCAACAGAAGGAAGAAAAGCAGGTATATTTGAATAAAGTTGGCCCATCTATTCCTATGGGGAAATGGAGATCTCTGGAGATTTTGTTTACAATCTTCTCATTTCAGAATTTTATGTACTAGATGAGTGGGGGACGTATCTTCTTTACTTACTCTCTTAAGTCACTCACCATTTTCTAAATTGTTAAATATTTGAAATGAGAATGTTGCTATTATTGTTATGTGCTGTCAAGTAAGAATCATATTGACTCCACAGACCAACCTGAACCCTGTCCTATCCTGTGCCATCTTCACCATTTCTGATATGCTTGACCTCATTGTTAGCAGTGACTATGTCAGTATGTCTTGTAGAGGGTTTTCAACATCGACCTTCCACCTGTAAGCATGATGTCCTTTCCCCATGAACAGTCCCTTGTAACAAAACACCCAAAGTATGTGAGACAAAGTTTAACTGTCCTTGCTTCCAAGGTGCTACCTGGTTGCACTTTCTCTAAGATATATTTGTTGGTTCTTTTAGCAGTCCATCGGGTATTCAAGACTCTTCTCCAACACCACAACTTAAAGGCATTGATTTTTCTGCTGTCATCCTTCTTCTTGTTGTTGTTGTGTACTGTCGAGTCAGAACCAACCCATAGCTGACCCTACAGAATGTTTTCATGGCATTTAATTGGATGAGATTGCCCAACCTTCTCCCACAGAGTAGCTGGTAGATTTGAACCATGTGCCTTCAAGATTGCAGCACAGCTTGTTACCATCAGGCCTTTAGAGCTCCCCTTAGTCATATTTTAATATGGATATAGGTAAAAATAATTCCAAAAACAATCACCCAAATGTCAGTTTGTTTTATTGTGGTAGCTTACATTTTTCTATGATGTTGGAAACTATGTCACGTATATTTCTAATACTAGCAGTATTTTTCTTGGTGGACAGGTTTCAATGGAGCTTTCAGGATAAGACAGCCTAGAAAGAAAAACTCTGAAACTCATTGCCTTTTAGTTTGAACCAACTCATAACTGACCCTTTGTTGGATTTCCAGAGACTGTAAATGACACAGGGGGAGATTGCCCATCATTCTCCTGAGAAGCAGCTGGTGGATTTGAACCACATGCCTTTGGGTGGGCAGCATAACTCTTTACTCACTACTCATTTGGCCCACAGAGCTCCCTTAGGGAGAAAAGCAAGAGTATATTAAAGGCTAGTGTGTGTCTAAGCCACTGTATTTTCAGTTGCTTCATGTGCATATAAGAGTTGGATAATGAATGAGGAAGACCAAAGAAGAATCGATGCATTTACTTGAGGTCTTGGCAAAGAATATTGAATAAATATCCCATGGTTTTCCAAAAGAATAAACAACTCTGTTTTAGAAAAATATGCAGCCGGAGTGCTCCTTAGAAAAAGGATGGTTAGGCTTGTGCTCACTTATTTCGAGTATGCTATCAGGAAGAGCCAATTCCTGGAGAAGGACACCATGCTTGTGTAAGCGGAGGGACAATGAAAGAGAGGAAGACCTTGCAAGAGATAGATTGACTGGAGCAATGGAACTGAGCACAGTGGAACTTGACCTAACAGCAGGAAATAAAGCCCACTGACCTGCTTCTGAAAAGTAGCCAATGAAACCCTACGAATCCCAGCAGAATCTTGTTGTGTTGGACAAATCATGAAGCAAGACAAGTAACTATAAGGAGACATAAGTTTTGACAAAGTGGAGAATGTGTGAAAACAAGGGAGACTGCCAATACGATGAACCAACAGAGGGGTGGCAGTGGTTGACTCAAACATGCCCGTGGTCATGGGGATAGAGAGGGACCAGGCAGCTGCACTTCACTTTGTTGTTCTTGGCATCACCATGAATCAAAGAGATCATTACATTGCACACCTCTAACAATTCCGTTGACCAACTTACACTTTAGATTCACAGGTGTTGGGAAGGGTGGAGGGTCGATGAAGGAGAGGAAAACCCTTGGCCAAGTGTATTGACAAGGGGACTGTTGCAGGGGGCTCTTGTGTGTCAGGAAGTATGAGGATGGCACAGGACAGGACTAGATTCAGATCTTTTGTTCATAGGATCTTTATGACTCATACTCGACCTGATGGCACCTAACAACAACACCACACACACACACACACACACACACACTTTTTATAGAGGCCATTTTTACTTTGTTGTTGTTGTTGTTGTTGATATGTGCCATCGAGTCATTTGCGACTCATAGCGACCCTATGTACAACAGCCCTAAACCGTGCTCTATCCTGTGCCAATCACATTGCCTCTGACACACCCATCCCGATTACCCCAGTCACTGAATCAATCCACCTCATAGAGGGTCTTCCCCTCCTGCGCTGTCCCTCTACTCTACCCAGCATGATGTCCCTCTCTAAAGACTTTAGTATAATTTTAATGGAAGTTAACAGAAAGGTTGGGTTTGCATTCATTCACTGTTGCACATTCCCTCCCTTCCTCTCTCTTTCCCCTCCTCTAGTTCTTATCCTCTGAAAAGAAATGGTCATTTCTTTTGTCATAAAAGTACGACAGTTAACAAGCTGGAACAAGAAGTGCCTTCTCAGAGGCTAAGCAAGGAGGAACTCAGTGGTCTGATGATTTGCCTCAAGTGAAAAATAAAATCGAAATGCCACCTCAAAATCTGAGAATTTCTGGGTCATAGCTCTCTATGGGGAAAGAGGAAATGCATCCCCTCTAAACCTCTTGAAGTTGTTTGCCATTTAGGATGCAGCCCCATGTATCCTCCAGTTATGGAGTGACAGGACTCCACTACGACTTCTCTTGAGGGTACATTTTATGTACTAAAGCCGATGTTTTGTGACATTTGTGGTAAGTCTGACCAACATCAGTTGCCAGTTGCTCAGCTGGAACATCTTTTTTTTTCTTCACTTTTACTTCCCCCCCCCCCTTGTTATGTTGGGAGTCACTCAAGAAGCATATGGTAATGATTTAAGATTCAAAATGTATACGATTATTTTTTTCTCTCACACTGGCTTTCTTCGCCTTCTTGTTCTCTGATCAGCATTTGTGACCGTCACTGAATCCATATGTTCCTAGATGGACTTCTGAAAGAAAAAACAAAACAAAACAAAAATAATTCATATTCTGCAGTGAGGACATAAAGTTAGAAACTTAACCGTCAGAGTTTGCCTTTGAAATACTAGAATTCTATTGGCAAACTGATACCACGTGGCACTTGCATAGTGTGCCTTGTAATGAACCTGAAAAGTGATTGCCTTCAGGTGTTCAGCCTATTTTTAGCAGAAGACCATTATTTTAGTAATCTGAAATGAATCTAGAATCATAATTATGGACAACCTGAGGCATATCCAACAAATTGCCTGTTACCTTGACAGATGAACAAAGAGACATTCATTTAATGCATTTCTTGGCCATGATTTCCCCTGCTTAAAACCCTCCCCAGCAGGCTCGTATTGTCCTGAGCAAGTCTTACACTTCAGTTACCCCCACCCCAGTTCCCTTTCTAGCAAATTTATTTGCATAAATTGATGAAGTTTACTAACTTAATATATTTTGCCACATTCAAGTAAGACTGAGATCTCTGTTCTTTCCAACTTTAAGTCGTTGTTAGTTGTCAAGGAGTTGATTCTGCCTTTTGGTAACCCAAGACAATAGAATAAACTTTGCATTGTCCTGTGACATGTTTATAGTTGCAAGGGGGTCTAGAAATCTCTCTTCACAAATCCCATGGAACTGACTCTGGGAACTGTTGTTACAACTACCAGAGCAGGTTGCTTTATAGTGAAAAGCAGTAAGAAAATGCTCCTTTTCAGAAACTTAAGTACTTGGGGAGAAGTGAGTGAAAATTGGTAGGATGTATTGGGGTGAGTTCAGGGAGGAGAAGTAAGCATCATTTCATAAGGAAAGAAGATAATGGATATCTCTCATGTACCTCACAGAAAGGAGGCTTTGGATCCTTGGTAGAATTCTCATCATGCATAAGGGAGACTGTCTTAGTTAACTCTGTCAGCTCTAGGGGAAGGTCTTTACTCTTCGATTCCATGCCAGTCTTCACATGATGTGGCATCTCTCTTCCTTCATCTCTGCTCACTCACTTGCTTATTTAATCTCTTTTTAAAAAGGCATTTTAATCCATAGTAATATTTTTATTATTCATATACATTGTGTTTCATGCATGTATGCTCTGTTCAGTCCTTTATTTACGCTGTACTTAATTCCTTTCTATTGTGGGATGTTTTTTTATTTCCTCCTTTGCAATCATCTCATCAACAACTACTTTCATGAAAGCATGCTTCATGCCCTAACATCCTCCTTTTAGATAGCCAGTTGCTGATTTGCCCATCCCTATCAAGCCAGTATTCTGAGGAAACAGTTCTGGTCCTTTTGCTAAAGAATCCTCTGTTCAACTTAGAAACTTCGAGCATCTGCATTCGGAAACATTGTCCAGTCCAGAGCAAGCCATCAAGGCACCCCGTACTAAGCCTGCCCCTACATTATTGTATCTCCAGATGTAATACAGAGGTCAGAGTTTATAACATGTACAAAGGGCACGAATTAATCTAAACAGGGATTCCTGGCAAATGTACCTCACAAGTAGTTACCTTTTGTCAGTGGAAACTTGCATAAAACTATGACACTAAACAGGTTTCAGCTTTGCTTTCATATGAAAATGAAGTCGGGCAAAGCCCTGGTGATCTACTTCATAAATTAGCTAATGAAAATCTTATAGATCATGTTGATTTGATCTGCGTCTGATACTTGTCATGGTCCAGGACTCGCAAAGTGTTCATTTGCCTGTGCTTGGAAACCAAATCAACAGCAGCTAACAAAAACGTCTACACAGAAGGTGTCTCCATGTGATGATTCACCGCCGTCCTGATCATCTGGAGCGCACCAGCCTCCAGGCTTTCTAGTACCGTTTCCATACTGAACTCTTGACCTAAAAATGTATCTGTACGTGTTAATATATAATCCCTGTGACCTAAATTATCTATTCCTGTCATCAGGTCTGACTCAGGGCGACTCCCTGTCAGCAGAGTAGACCTGCTCCAGACAGTCCCAAGCTTTTTTTTTTTTTCCACCAAACCCATCATCTGAGATACCCCACGAGGGTTCAGAGAGCCAGCCTTTTTAGCTAGTAGTTGATCATTTCATCGTTTTCCTCACTCAAGTATGCTACTAGACTCACTAAACTTTGGTAAATGGATCCTACATACCTCTTTTATACCCTGAAAAAGAACAACTGTTGGAGGCAGTTTTTTGAGAAGATTCTCTCTGCCTTCCCAGATCTATAATAAAGTGCTTTGGATATTTTAAAAAAAAAAAGTAAGTGTGCATTTAAATCATCCTGACTCTAAAGACTGTTATTATCTCTGCTATAAATTTTAGAGCCCCTTTGAAACTCTTCCCGGGTTACCCGTTCCTGAGGGCTGTATCCATGTTTCCTAAATAATGGTGGAAGAATAATAGAAGTAACCTCTGAGGACAGCTGTGTAGGAATATCATGAAGAATGATTTTATTAGATGTGTTAAAAGCTACAAATCACTCTCACTAGGGCAAAACTAAAGCAAGAAAGTCATTAATTCCTTAGGAAAACATCAGTGTTATACTCAGTGTGAAATCCTCTTCTGTTTCTTAGAACTAGGATTAAACACAATGCTGAGTTCATGCCAAATCCACCAAACCATCTAAACATATAAGTCGTTCATAGTAACTCTCTTGAGAACAGTCTCTTCAATTAAGGGAGTTCTGGCTAGTCAGTGGAAGAAGGAAAGAGGCACATAACACTGAGAGTTTGAGGAAACTCTTCATAGGCAGAGGGAAACTAAGGCAATCAGAGACTGCAGAGGTCTTCACTGGGTTACCAGTTACACATGAGCCAACTCCAACACTTGGCAACACCTTGTGTGCAAGTGAACTATGAGGACATCATGCCTGCCTTTTAATTGCTAATTTTTCTTCAGAAATGGATCACCAGGTTTCTTCCAAGGGGTTCTGGTAGAGTCTAATCTCCAGTGTTTTAAAACAAACCAGTGATTTAAGTATTTCTTAATACCCAGGGATTCCTTTCTTTGAATATTGTAGGATGTTTGTTTGTTTGTTTGTCTGTTTGTTTGTTAAGTGCCATCAAGTCAAGTATGACTCATAGTAACCCTACATAGTAAACAGCTACTGAAACCTGTCCTATCCTGTGCCATCGTCATCATCTCTGAGACACTACAACCCATTGCTCAAGTCACAGGCTTCCAATCATTTCAACTAATATCAACCTCTTTTTTTTTTATTTTATTATTTTTGTGTGAGTGTACCGTCAAATCAGATCTGACTGGTACAAGAGGAGATTGTCCCTCCTTCCCCGGCAGAGCATCTGGTGGATTCGAACCGTGCGCCTCTGAGATTGTAGTTGCAGCTTCTTGCCACTAGGCCACCAGAGCTCCCCATAATATCAACCTCTTGCACAACTCATAGAATGAAACACTGGCAGGTCCTGCACCTTTGCCACTCAAAGTCAAAAGTTAAAGTCATTGCCATCAAATGAGAACCAAATCATAGCTGATCCTTCAGTCCGTTTCTGAAGCTGTAAATCACGCAGGAGAATGTCCATCTTTCTCTTGGTGGATTTGTACCACGAAGAGGCTCAGCTTTTGGGTTATCAGTGCAGGTCTCGCGAGAACACACAATAATGGTGATTTAAAATAAGGAAAGGTGTTCCCCTAGGATTGCACCCTTTCATTGTCCTTGTAAAGTCTGCATGCTAAACACACAGTAAGAAGTTGAACTCTATGATGAAGAGCAGTATCAGCAGCGAAGGAAGACTGATAACAAACTTGCCACACACATGTCTTCATGATATGTTGAAGAAACATCTTCATTTAAGAAAAGTGAAGATGACTTGAAGCACATACTGAAAAACATGATAATCAAAGACTACAACCTTCAATATAGTTTATATCTAAAGCTCAAGAAAACAAATATCCTCACAGCCAGATCAAAAAGGAGGAAAAATGGAGAAAAATGTTGAAGTTCTCAAGGCCTTCGTTTTGCTTGGGCCCACAATCCGCTCCCATGGAAACAGCAGTCAGCCTCTAAGAAGAACATCACGTCTTGACAGCATCTAACAAGAACAACATCACAAAGTTTTCCAAGTCCAGTGCTCTTTATCTCCTCATTTTACAATGGGCATATTTGTAACTTGAAGATTAATGACCAAACTTACAGCAATATGCAAAGTAGAGAAGTGACACTTTATCAAGATTATTTGCATCCATGCAGGTACTTTTTTTGAAGACCTGAGTAGCAAACAAGAAAATGACAAACTCATTGGATTCTAGTTTGATTATTGTTTGCTTTCAGAATCTAAGTGATAATCACACTGTTATAAGTTACATTTCTTAAAAACTGAGCTTGGCTTCTTATGCTCACTCCAGAGTTCCCTATTTTTATGGTTGCTTTTACTTGGTAATCAAGACTTTTCAGGGACATAAGCCATTACCTTCCCTTAGATGTAAGTAGTGAATGATTTATGAGTCACTGCTATATCCTTTTAGTAAATATTCTGATGTAATGCTATAATTTAGAAGATCTCAACATTAATAACCATTCACAGCCATCACTAGTTTTTCATGGAAAGAAAAATATGAAATGAAATGGTTTGTATTTTCACTCTAGTTTCTTCTGAAATTGTCTACTCTGCAGTGTTAGTGTAAAATGCAAGAAGAAATAAGAAAGTTAACTAATAATTAGACCTTGGATGAGAAAACAATTTTATTTAGTATTCTAACATGCAATAAAAGTTGTTTGGAAATGGATTTAGTTATGTCCCCTAAATATATGTGTCAACTTTGTGAGGCCATCATTCGTATCTAATAGTGTAGTTTGGCAGTTATGAATTGATGTTGTCTGACAGCTGTGTAATGATAAAATCACCCTTTTGATGTGATATGATATCATTATCTTCCATTTGTCATGTGTGGACCCTGACCTCTAGGGATAACTAGTCAGGGTTTGGGTAGGATGCAGTACCCTCAGGGCATAGCTCTAATGTGATTATAAATGGAGTTACCCTGAGGTGCAGACTGTATTGCCATTTGTCTTGTAAAGATAAAAGGAGTTCAAAGCTAGCAATGAGGAGGGGGGAACCTCAGTAACACTGATAAAGAGAAGTTTGGAGCAAAATGAATGTTTTGGACCTGGGATTCCTGGGCTGAGAACCTGCCAGATCAGGAAGATGATTGATGCCAAAATAATAGAGATTTCTCAGGAACACTAAGACCAGAGCTGACATGGCAAGAAGATGTACCTCTTGACCTGGTCCTCTGAATAAGGGCTTCTAGCGGCCTAAACCATGAGAAAATAAACTTCTCTATGGTATTTCTCTTGTGTTGTTGTTAGGACCAACCAATCAGCAGTGACTCATAGCAGCTCTGCACTGATTTGTATCTTGCCCTGTCCTGTGTCCTCTTCCTTCTCATGTTCTCTGCCTTACTCAAGCCCATTGTGCTAGTGGCTGTGTCAGTCCATCTCGCTGAAGGTCTTCCTCTCTTTCACTGATGTGATAGAGGCCTTTTCCAGCAAGATGACTTCTGTTGTAACAACACTATATAATAAAGATAAATGATTTAAAATTAAAATATAAAAAAAATATGTTGTTGTTGTTATATGCCGTCGAGTCGCCTGTGACTCATAGCAACACTATGTACAACAGCCCTAAACTCTGCTCTGTCCTGTGCCAATCGCACTGTCTCCAACACACCACCCTCACTATTCTAGTCACTGAATCAATCCACCTCATAGAGTCTTCCTCCCCTGTGCTGTCCCTTCACCCTCGCAAGCATGAAGTCCTCTCCAAGGACTTGTCCCTCCTTGCAGCATGTCCAAAATATGTCAGACAAAGCTTCAGAATCCTTGCCTCCAAGGAACAGCCCGGTTTAACCCGCTCTAGGGAGAACCTGGTAGTTTTCTTAGCAGTCCATGGTATATTCAATACTCTTCTCCAGCACCACAGCTCAAAGGCATCAATTCTCCTTCTATCCTCCCTAAATCATATAGAAAAATAAAAATAATTGAGAAATTAAGCAGAGAAAAGACATGGAAAACCTTGATAGTGACTTTTTTTAAAGGAATCTTGTTAACACCGTTTCTAAGCAGTTGTTTGCTAACTAAAGGTTGAGGCTTCAGATCTGTGGGAGAAAAATGTGGCATCCTGCTGATACAGAGGTTTCAAACAAAACAAAGAAAAACAATGACCAAAACAACTCCAGTTATCTATTCTATTCTATTCTATTCTATTCTATTCTATTCTATTCTATTCTATTCTATTCTATTCTATTCTATTCTATTCTATTCTATTCTATTCCTATGAAACCCTGGTGGGTCATTCCACTCTGTCCTGTCAGATTTCTATGAGCCAGATTCAATTTTATATTTATTTGCATGTATTTGAATGGGGATTTTGCTTTATTTGGCTTGGTAATAAGTGTCAGGTACTGAACAGTATGTTTTGTCACTGGCATATTTTTCAGCTTCACAACAACCTGAAAGGGTAAGACTGGCTTTTAAATAGGAGCAAATTGAGATTGAGAGAAATTAACTTCTTTCTCTCACTACTTAGACAGTGACAGGATGACATTTGGTGCAGGTCAGTCTGACTTCAAACCAATGAACTTGGACCATGACAAAAGACAACAGCAATAAATAGAGACATTCTTGATGCAGTGAAATTGTGTACATTTCTGTCACCGGCGTCACCATGCTCACGTGTTTTCCTTGCAGAAGAGAAGCTGTTATCTTTGTCAGAGCCTCCTTTTAAAAAAAAAAATATTTATTTCTTTTTCATTTCAATGAACATCTACAGAGATTTTGGAATTCCATTCATTCATTGTTGCACTTTTCTCCCCTCCCAACCCCACAACCCCGTTCGCTCTGTCAGAGCCTCCTTTTAAGTACCTGTGACTTCTGTTCATTCCCATCGGCGCCTGCTCACATGATACTTCCTGAAACTGTGCAGTGTCAGTCAGTTATTTTTGGTACGATGACTGTGTATTCCCTCTATCTTCTTTTGATACATGTCATTCAATATATTGTCCAAAGCATCTTTCAGTATTGTTACTCAAGGCTTAAATTTGTTTTTCAATTTTCTCAGCTTGAGACATGCAGAACGAGTTCTTCCTTTTTTATTCTCCAATTCCTGTTCTCAGCACATCCCACTATAATACTTTGCTTTGTCTTCTTAAATTGCCCTTTGTTCAACTATTACTTCAGTGTGTTTTCCCTTTGTTTTGACTTCTTACTGCTCTAGTGCAATTTTTAGGATCTCTTCTGACATCCAGGTCATCTTTTCTTTCTCCTTTTTCTTTACAGTGGCCTTTTGCTTTCTTCAGGGATCATAGCCTTGATATCATCCCACAACTCGTCTGCTCTTCTAGGAAAACAAACACAAAAAGATTCAGCAAGTACCATATGAGCAGGAGCCAATGATAATGAAAGAGGAAGAGGAAGCTACATTGAAAGCACTGGCAAAAAAGATGGCTCCAGTGATCTCTGGGATACCAATTGACTTACTTCAATTAACAGATGCAGCCCTGGGTGTTCTCTCCAGTCTATGCCTGGAAATTTGGAGGATAGATATCTGGCAGATGGTTTGGAAGAGGTCCGTATTTGTTCCCATTTCCAAGAAAGGTGATCCAACAGAATGTGGGAATGATTGAACAATGCCATTAATTTCATATGCAAGCAAAAGCTACTGAAGATAATTCAAAACAGCTAGAACATTACAAAGATAGGGAAACATGAATAATTTCTATTTGCACTTTATTGATTATGCAAAGGCACTTGATTGTATGGATCATAATATGTTAGGGCTAGCACTGAGAAGAATAGGAATCCTGGGGTACTTAATTGTTCTCACATGAAACCTATACATAGACCAGGAGGCTGTTGTGTAAACAGAACAAGGGAGTTCTATGTGGTTTAAAATTAAGAAGGGAATGTGTCAGGGTTATATTCTCTCTATATATCTGTTCAGTCTTTACACTGGGCGAATTATTTGAGAAGGTGAACTCTATGAAGAGGAATGTGGCATCAGGATTGGAGGGAAATTCATCAAGACCCTGCTCTATGTAGATGACTTTGCTTGCTGAAAATAAGGGGAACTTGAAGCTCTTGTTCCAGCAGATCAAAGAATACAGCCTTCAATATGGATTGCATCCCAATGTCAAGAAAACAAAGATTCTTACCACTGGACTGATAGACAACATCACGATAGAGAAAAGATTGAAATTGTCAGCAACTTCATGTTACTTGGAGCCACAATAATCACGCTTGGTACCACCAGTCAGAAAGTCAGAGAACACTGAGAATTACCAAATACCCAGAATTGCAAAGAATCGAGCAGCCCAGGGCTACAATTTAGCATTATTAATTAAGCTATGACCCTTAGGTCTTGTTACTTTGTGTCAGGTCTAGGGCACTTATCCAATCTGAAAAGAAACCATCATGCTAGGCAGATTTAAAAATGGAACATAATTCTAAGTTTTGTAAATAATATTCTTTTATGACATTGGTTGTCTCTTATTAGAAACCCTAAAGTGAATCTTTTCATGAAGCACCTTTTAGAAAAGCAGAACATTGATGTAAGTTACCATGGAGTTGGATATGACTCACGGTATCCAATTCCTAAACAACTTGTATCTGGAAACTCTATGAGCTTTCATAAATGTCGATAGTTATAGAGGGGCTTCAGCCTTTTCCTCATGGGGTTGCTGAGTCGTGCTCCACTCGAAGGCAATCAACAACAACAACCTTGTGTATACGTGAAAGATACAAACTTTGTGTGGTCCTCCACCATCTTCACTGTCCTTGTTTCATCTCGGTCCATTGCTGTGGCTGCTGTCAGACCATCTCTCTGAGCTTGACTCTTGGTTTCCCTGACCCTCTACTTTCCAGCCCTGATTAGTCTCCTGTGGTTAAGATTTACAGCTATGGAAACCACATAGAGGATCACCACAAATCAGAATTGACTCAGAGGCAGTGGAAGTGGAAAGGCTTTTGCTGTTGTTGTTGTGTGCTGCTGAGTCAGCTGCAACTAAGTGACCCTATTAACTACGAATTTGAACCCTGCCCTATCTTGTGCCATCCTCATCATCTCTGATATACTTGAGCCCCTTGTTACTCTAACCATGTCAATCCATTTTTTATCGTTATCAGTAAACTTTTATTATTAGCCAAGAAAGCTCAAGATACAAGCTGTCAGATCATGGGTTGGACAATGGAAGATATTTTCTGAAGGGA
>NW_006399903.1:4920891-4940896 GCF_000299155.1 Elephantulus edwardii
ACATACTTTGGACATGTTGCCAGGAGGGACGGGTCCTTGGAGAGGGACATCATGCTTGGGAGGGTGGAGGGACAGCGCAGGAGGGGAAGACCCTCCATGAGATGGATTGATTCGGTGACTTGGGTAATTGGGATGGGTGTGTCAGAGGTGGTGTGGTTGGTGCAGGATAGTGCAGGGTTTAGGGCTGTTGTGCATAGGGTCGCTATGAGTCAGAAACGACTTGACGGCACATAACAACAACAACAACAACAATGAAAGTTTACAGCAGTTTGGATTTCCCTTCATTCATTGTTGCATTTTTCTCCCTGCCTATCCCTCCGCCCAGTTCACACTTCTCTTTGAAAAGTAAAAGATAAATTCTTTCATTGTTATACAGTCTCTCTCTGCAAGTCCTCTCTACTGTGCAGCCTTTGTTCTGGACTCCTGTCATGACAATAATACCTAATCACATAACCTCTTTAAACAGTTTCATCTGTTTGATTGCAGTACACATAATTTATCCCATCTTTCTCAGTCTCCTCCCAACCCTGATGTCAGTCCCATTTTACAACAGTTGCACTATGCAATATTTGTCCTTTTGTGACTGAGATATTACACTCAGCATAAAGTCCTCCAGGGTCACCCATTTTGTATAATATTTCATGAGTTTCTTGGTTTTCAATGCAGCACAGTATTCCATTGCATAACTTTTCTACAGCTTCTCTATTAATTTATTGATGGGTACTTAGGTTGTTTCCAACTCCTTGCAATTATGAACAAAGTAGTGATAAACATGGGTATGAAAATATCTGCTTGGGCAACGGTTATGGTTTCTTTGGGGTATATTCCCAGTAGTGGTTTTGCTGGGTCAAATGGTATCTCTATTTGCAACTTTTTGAGAAAGAGCCATACTGCCTTCCACAGGCACCATTTTACACTCCCACCAACAGTGAATAAGGGTTCCAGTTTCTTTCAATCCATTTTGTTGAGGGTCTACATCTCCTACATTGGCCCTCCACCTTTACAAGTATAATGTTCTTCTCTAAGGACTGGCTTCTCCTAGCAAAATGCCCAAAGTATATGAGATGACGCTTTGTCATCTTTGCTTCCAAGGAACGCCATGGTTGCACTTTCTCCAGGACAGACTCATGTTTAGTTTTGTTTTTTTTTTCTTTTGGCAGTCCATGGGCTATTCAGTACTCTTCTCCAACCTCACAATGCAAAAGTATTGATTCTGATGCTATCATCCTTATTCATTGCCAAACTTTAAGATGCACAGGGAGTAATCAAAAAGACCATGGCTTGAAGCAGGCAAACCTTAGTGTTTAATCTGATATCATTGCTCTCCCACACTTTGGAGAGGACCCTGCCAGCAGATTTTGCCAATGTTATACATCTTTTGACATCTTGACTGTTATTGCCAAGGATATTGGTCATGGATCCAAATAAGATTAATTTGTTAACAATTTCAATCTTTTCTCCATCTAACATGATGTTGCCTATTGGCCCAGGGGTGAGAATTTTTGTCTTGATGTTGAGATATAAGCTGTATTGAAGGGTGTAATCTTTTTATTTTATGGAACAAGTGCTTTGGATACATATATATATATGTATATATATATATATATATGTATATATATATATATATAGCAAAACACTTGTCAATTTATAGTTTTCTCTTGTGCAATTCAGTGACATCAATTACAATTATTTTATGCAAACATTATCAATATTCATTGCAAAATACTCTACCACTATAAACAACTACTCAGTGGGTCTTAAAGAACTTTATCTCCTAGTATTCCTTCCTCTAGGATTTCTTATAATTTATCTTTAACTGCATACATATATTGAGTAAGATGAAGTGCTTCACTTGTTTCTTCAAAGTTCACAGAAGAAATTCTAGGAAATTTTTCATGATCTGCACTTTATAGTTTTGCAGACATAAAGATGATAGATCATCAAGGTAGAAATCAGCTATCAAAAAGGTTTCCTGGAAGTTTCAAACAGTTAATCAGAGACTAAGTTAGGACTTGAAAAGGTAAACTTGTTTTCTTTCTTTGGTTCCATTTGATATTTAAGACACTTAAGGCAATTGTTCAGTGGCAATTGACATTTAAGACAGGTTCCTAAGCTTGAATGCAGCCCAGACAAACTAAGACAAACTGTAAATACAATTGATTAGAACACCTTCTGCAGGTAATCTCTTCTGAAATCACTTTCTGTTGTTTGGTGTTGCACTGTTCTTTGTTTAAGTGATGAGATATTGTGAGACCCAAGGATCGCTTGATGGCCAGTTGGTTGAAGACTTAGAACATGCAGCTTCTTCCTCCAGACTCTTCTCACAGGCAGGTCCTTGGGTCTGGAGACTAGAGCACATAGACTCTGACCTCAGAGCTTCTTTCTCTTGTTCTTAGATAAACAAGAACTATTTTTTGAGTGAGTTTTGAAATGTAATCCCTAAGCACAAATAAAAGGGTAATGAGTCATCAAGATGGATTATGCAAAAGAGAAGCTTTGCTCAGCAGGAAAAGTGATATATACATTCCTTACAGGGAGTTCTGGTGGTCTAGTGAGTGAGAAGTTGCACTGCTCCATGGGATGAAGATGGACAGTCTCCTCAATTTACTACCTCTGAAAACTCACTGGAGGGTTAGCTATGAGTTAGTTCTGACTTAATAGCAATGACGTGCTTGAGGTTTCTTTTAATGATTGGATTTTTGTACTGTTTTAATCTGCTTTGGCGTTCTACCACTGAAGATGGGGCGTGCTGAGTCAACACAATGAAGACAAAGTGGGCAGGATGGATGGATGGATGGATGGATGGATGGATGGATGGATGGATGGATGGATGGATACCTTTTGGTTGAGGCTCAGAAATGGCCCAGATGGGTAAGTCTTCCATTTTGGGAGATAACACAGATTTACGTGAATGAACCTATCAGCATGTTTTTATATCCCATATTATTTTGTATTGCTGGGCTCCTGGATCTCTCCCAACCCAGCCCTCATGGACCTAGACTACTTCTTTCCCCCACCCCTTGTTGTGTACCATCTAATCAGATCTGACTGGCACAGGAGGCAATTGCCCCTCCCTCTCCAGCGGAGCATCTAATGGATTCGAACCACATGCCTTCACCATTGCAGTGCAGCTTCTTGCCACTAGGCCACCAGAACTCCCTTAGACTGCTTCTTTTATGGACATCTAACTTTCAGATGACTGATGAGGAATCTCCCTCCAATCCTGATACCACATAGAATCCAGCTTCTCAGGTAATTTGCTCTGCATACATATTGAACAGGTATGGAGAGAGATTACAACCCTGAAGTATTCACGTCTTAATTTTAAACCATGTAGTACTGTTCACACAACAACCTCCTGATCCAGGTATAGGTTCCGCATGAGCACAGTCCAGTGCTCTGGGACTCCCATTCTTCTCAATGTCAGCCACAACTTATGATCTACATAGTCAAGTGCTTTTGCATCATCAATAAACAACAAGTAGTTAAAAAGACTCATCAATAATCTGCATTAGCAGATAATACAACCTTGCCTGCTGAAACTGGGGAGGACTTAAAGTACTTGTTGCAGAAGATCAAGAAATACAACCCTCAGTATGGATTGCATCTCAGTATCAAGAAAACAAAGATTCTTATCTATGGACCAATAGGCAACATTGTGGAATATGAAGAAAAGATTGAAATTGTCAACAATTTCATTTTACTCGGATCTACAATTAACATCTTTGGTACAAGTAGTCAGGAAATCAGATGTATTGCACTGGGAGTCTGCAGTTAGAGACCTCTCCAAATCATTGATGTCAATTTGAAGACTAAGGTGTAACTGATTCAGGCCATGGTCTTTCTGATCACTTGCTCTGCATCTGAGAGCTGGACAATGAATAAGAATGATGGAACAAGAATTGATGAACTATAATGTTGGAGAAGAGCACTGAACATCCCTTGGACAGCCAAAACAATAAACAAATAAATCTTGGAGAAGGTGCAGCCGGGGTGCTCTTTGGAGGCAAAGATGATGAGGCTTTGCATCACAATTTGGGTATGTTGCTCGGAGGGTCTAAGAGAGGGACATGGTACTCAGAAAGATAGAGGGTCACAGAAGGAGAGGAAGACCCTCAACCAGGTGGATTGACACCACCATATCACAATAGGCTCTGATGTGTCAGGAAGTGTGAGCACAGGATAGGACAGGGTTGTTCATAGGGTCACTATGAGTCCTACTCAAACCACTTGCCTTTGGATTGGCAGCCCAACTCCTTACTGCTAAGCCACCAGGGCTCACTGTTTATGGCATGAATTTCATTTATGGTATCTGATATCATACAAAGCTTTTCATTCTGCACTTGATCTTAACCAAAAGGCCGAGAAGCGATTCATTCTGATATAGTAAAATCTATCTGTCTTTTTATGATTCCTGTATTTTGTGTATTTTTAAAAATATATTGTATGCTCTGACATGAAGAAGAATCTCATACATTGTGTTCTGAGAGTTGCAAACTTTGCTTTTTCACATTTGAGCCTTAGAGCACATTAGAGTTTATCTTTTATATGAGCAGGAGTGGCATCCACTTCTGAAATAGCTTGCCTCCGGAAACCCTATAAATTTGGAGAAACAATGAAAGTTATACAAGTTTTCAGGTCTTTGATTCACAGGGTAGCTATGAGTCGACTATGACTCGAAGGCACTTAACAACAACAACATAGAGAGAGCTCAGTTGGCCTAGTGGACAGAAAGTGATGCTACCAATGCTACCCATGCTGGGTGACTTTAATCTGCAGTCCTCAGGCCTGGTTTTAATTGTTTTTGATGAAACATTCTTCTAGGTCGTATAGCCCTGGTCTGTCCACTTGCTGTACAGAGGTAACTCATGGTTGCTGTGAAGCTGAACACTGTGCCACTGATGTGCAAATGTGACAGTGGTTACCCATGGTGTACAATGTTTGGTGGAGCTCCTGATTAAAACAAGTTTGGAAGCAGGAGTGGCATGCACTTCTGAAATACCTTGCCTCTGGAAACTCTATGAACTTGGAGAAACAATGAAAGCTATGCAAGTGTTCAAGTCTTCAATTTATAGGGTTGCTATGAGTCACCTACGACTCAGCGACACTTAACAATAACATGATTTTATTTTTAAGAAAAAGACTCTAGGCTGATTATCTTCCTTACAAGAAAACAGTTTTGTTAGTACTAAATTTTGACTAGACAAAGTTTCTCCTCTCCCCCATTTCCTAATGTTTCCTTGATATTATTCCAAATTTACATAGCTGTCCTCAACAATTTACATAGGAGTCCTTGACAATTCACTGGTTCCTTCTAATAAACTAGTGAAATGAGTATTCACTACATTGTCAAAAACAATTAAAATTCCATTTTTGCTGCCTATGTTACCTCTATTTTATTGTGTAATAAAAATAATATATAAAAGACATGTACTCATGAGACACACTCGTTTCACTTCTTGACTTAGAAAGTACTCGTTTTCTCTTCCCTTCACTTTTCACTTCTTTCTCACTCAGTGTCCAAGTAGAACTACCCAGCCAACTTTTTGAAGGAGGTGAGAAATCTTTGTCTCCAGCAAGTAGCTACTTAATAAAAGGTTATGTGACCTGCTTACTTTTTTTATAACTTAAGGAATAATATTTTCCTTTTTTAAATGTTCTATTGGTTTGCATATAATCATTCATATACATCATGTTGTTGTTGTTGTTGTGTTGTTCATTGCCTTCAAGTCGAGCACGACTCACAGTGACCCTATGAACAAAAGGCCAGAAATGTACAACTATCGACATTTATCTAAGTTCATCGAGTTGCCAGTGGCATGTTGTTTAGGAAGTGGGTGCCAACCCTGCTTCCATATACATGATATATTTTATTATTCCTATTGCAAAGAATTAGTAATTATTTTTCGTAAAGAAGCTTACAAAATCCTGCTGGATTTTGTGTACCTCTGTGCCCTTCTCTTTTTATTTTTCAAAGCCTTGTGTCAAGGGCTGACTTTCGATAGGTCACAGCGAAGGAGTTGCTGTGCTATGAAGGGAACCCTGACCCAGAGCAGGTCATCTACGAATGTTTTTTAAGCCTACAGCACCCGGTATTCCCAGTCAGTCTCCCATCCAAGTACTAACCAGGGCCAACCCTGCTTAGCTTCCAGGACCAGTCACATTCAGTGGCATGAGTGAGACGGTGCCCTTCTTAGGATGAATTTTTATCCATCATTTCTTAGGTCAACATGACCTGGATCTTGAAATAACATGATGTAGAGCTTTGTTCACCATTTCTTTCAGTTCATCTTTTCTTAGTGAAAAAGGATTATAATGATATAAATGTTACAGAAGACTTGAGACTGTGATGGAAGAATGTTCCAGTTTGTTCTGCATAGTTCTATTAGCAGAGATTTTAGTTCTCTCTCCTTGGTCTCTGTTTCCATACCTCTGCCAATTTCATACTTCTTTAATTATTCAAACTCTATGTTAAGTCTTGTCATCTATTACTAAATGTCCCTCCTACTATATTTTTTAATATATATGCATATATCACCTTGGCTTTACTCTTTCCCGGGAATTTTAGAATCCTTCTGTCAAGTTTTACCAGTAATCCTCTTGGAATTTTGACTGGCATTTCACTGAATTGAAGGATTAATTTTTGAAGGAGTTGACATCTTTATGATACTGAATTGTGCCAACCATAAATAATACCAGAAATACCATTTAATAACCATAAATTCTTCTGTAACATTTTATAATACTTGCAATATAATATTTTCAAACCTTGTGCAACTTTGCAGGTTTATCCTGAACAGTTGAGTAGTTTTTTTTACTTTATGTTAGGGTTTTCAATCAGGCTTTCTAATCAAAGTGTACTGATAAATAATAATGTTAATTAAATTTTATGTAACATAAATCCAAAAACATTATGGAATTTTTCTTTTATAGCGCTCATCTAAAGGTTGTCTTGGGATGATTTTGTTCATTTATTATTTTTTTCCATTCACATTGTGTTTATATGATCATTCTCATATATTGTGTCTTATAAAATTAATCACTGCTGATCCATGCCCACTAATAACCCATCCCTAGAGGTCACTTAACAACAACAATGGCATAGAGAGAGATCAGCTGGCCTAGTGGACAGAAAGTCATGTTACCAAACCAACGATGGGTGACCCTAATCCACAGCCCTCAGGCCTGTCTTTAATTGTTTTTGGTGAAACATTCTTCTAGGTTGCATAGCCCTGGTCTGTCCACTTGCTGTACAGATTAACTCATGGTTACTGAGAAGCTGAACACTGTGACAATGATGTGTCAAATGAGAGAATGGTTACCCATGGTGGACAGTGTTTGGTGGAGCTCCCTGATTAAAATAAGCTTGGAAGCAGGAGTGGCATCCACTTCCAAAATAGCTTGCCTCCGGAAACCTTATGAACTAGGAGAAAGGACAAAAGTTATACAAGTATCCAGGTCTTTCGTCCATAGGGTCGCTTTGCGTTGCCTGTGACTCGACGACACTTAACAACAACAAAGGTCCCTACTGGATCTTTCCTAATTCCTTCACTGACCCCCTCTACCAGGAAACTCTGGGACCCCCAATCCACTGGTTTCTCCCACTCAATCTCAGTCCCTCTTTGGATGTTTTAATGTAGAGATTCATAGCATGTTCAGTCCACTTTTAATATTTTGTCTTGCTTCCCGATCTTTATACCTTTTGGTGTTTTGTTTTTGTGGGAGTGGATTCCGCTGACTTTTGTTGTTGCTGTTGTTTTTCCTTTTGCTCTCTTAGTTGGATGGTGTCTTGATATGATTGACTGGCTGGCTTTAAAATGGTCAGGATCCTAGTGCAATGTAAAATAGTAGGAATGCTCATGGAATTTTTTTTCTTCTTGACTAGGAAAGCATCTGAGTTTTGTCACTAAATGTAATCTTTATAATAGAAGAGGAATAAATTCTTTCTCTGAAAATGCATTTGTAGTTTGCTTTGTTATTGTTGTTCTTTTTTTTTAATTTAGGTTGTTTATTTTTCATTTCAATGAACATCTACAAATCCCTATGCGCATCCAGAAACTTCTCTAACAGGGTAAAAAGGGAAGCCACAGACTGGGAAAAAGTTTTTGGTAATGACATGTCAGACAAGGGACTTATATCTAGAATTTATAAAATACTCGAGCACCACAACAAGATAAAGGAGAATAATCCAATTGAAAAATGGGCACAGGGTATGAACAGACACTTCACCAAGGAAGACATTCAGATGGCCAACAAGCATATAAAGAAATGTTCAAAATCCCTAGCCCTGAGAGAGATGCAAATCAAGACAACCATGCGATATCATCTCACTCCAGTAAGACTAGCAAAATTTAACAGAACAGCAAGCAACAAATGCTGGCGAGGTTGTGGAGAGACTGGGAACCTGATTCACTGTTGGTGGGAGTGTAAAATGGTGCAACCACTGTGGAAAGCATTGTGGCGCTTTCTCAAAAAGTTGCAAATAAAGATACCATTTGACCCAGCAATTCCACTACTGGGAATATACCCTAAAGAGACCATAAATGACATCCAAGTAGATATATGTATACCCATGTTTATCGCCGCTTTGTTTACAATAGCAAGGAGTTGGAAACAACCTAAATGCCCATCAACAAACGAGTGGGTAGAGAAGCTGTGGTATATTCGCACAATGGAATACTATGCTGCATTGAAAAACAAGGAACTCATGCAATATTATTCAAAATGGGTGACCCTGTTGTTCTTTTTGTTGTATATCATTGTGTACCATTGAGTCGGAACCCATCCTGAGCTGACCTCCCGTGGGCTTTCAGAGGTAGCTAGTTCTTCTGAGGGAGAAGGATGGATGTTGTCCTCCCATGTAATTAACAGCCTCTGAAAACCTGCCAGAGGGTCAGCTAAGAGCCAGCTCCGACTTGATGGTGCACAACAACAACAACAGCAACAAGTCTCACGGGAGGAGACTGCCCATCTTTCTCTCATGGAGCAGCTGGGGAATTTGAACCCTATGCCTTCGTGTTGGCAGCACAGCTCCTTGCCGAAGAGTCTAACCATTATTTTAAAGTTATTCTGATTTTAAATAACACCATATTTCCTTGTTTTGTTCCAATGACAGCTTCATAATTTGTGCACGTAGACATCATATTTTTAAAAAATCTCCTTTTTATTCTTTTTCTTCATAACATTTACACACATGCACTTTTTTTTGTCTATGGATTTGCTGTCATGCTTCTGCCTTGACTAGAATGAAAACTTTAGAAGGCAGCGAGAGACTGGCTGTCTCTTATTCCCAGGTGGCTCTTGACCACGTCGGAGAAGTTCAGTACATATTTGAATGAAATATTCTGAATTATTCCATTTACGTGGTTGATCAGTCGTAGAATTAAAAATATGCAGAAAGCCCTGTATCCTAGGAATGCAAACCGCAGCATTGCTCAGAAGCTAATGAATGACCATAAATTACTCTCTCAGTATTTCTGTGTTTGGCAAATGAAAGTTTAAAAGGACATTGCAAAACCACTCGAATCTCTAAGAATTCCAGCGGAATTACAAAATAATTGCTGTAATTTTACTATGATTTTTTTTCAAAGCTTTGAAATCTTAAAGTTAAATCCAAAGAAGATGTCAAAAGAGTAATCCTTCATGAGGAACCTATGCATGACATTTAGAAACCCCCACTGCCTTCAAATCACTCACAACTCGCAGTGACCTTATACGGCATAGCAGAACTGCCCGTTGGATTTCAAAGCTATCAATCATTATGGAAGCAGCTTGTCTCATCTTTTCTTCTGCTGAGTGACACGAGCTTTCAAACCAGAGACCTTTCAGCTAACTGCTGAATGCTTTAACTAGACTCCCACCTGGGCTCCTTATTCTAGAAACAGGGGCAGCAGAAATGCGTATACTTCCCAAATCTTAGGGGAGGGGATTAGTAACTACTGCTCTGGGAACACACCATATACTTTTTAAAAAGACACATATATTTAAATGCATCTCTTCTCACAGAAACTGCTCGCAGACGTTACTTCCAAGAGTGGCAATCTAGCCCTGGAGGAGAGACCGGCTGAGAAGGTGGAAAGTTTGGATTTCTGGTGTTTTAACGGGGGGAGGGGGGGAGAGAAATTGCCAGTAGAGGCTTTTAATTGCATACAGATTGGCCTATTATTTTGAGTCAACCCTGTTCCCTTCAAATGCCAACGAGGGGGAAGCATTACCTCCACTGCTTACACAGCGGGTCTGCTTCCACTTAGCTGTTGGGCCCAGTCTCCCCTTCCCTCCGGAGCTGCTGCCCGGAGGGTCCTCCCAAGAACAGGCAGGGGTACCAGCCGGCAGGGACCTTGCTGAAGTCACCCAGGTTCCCAAGAGACTGCTGGGCTCTTCACACCAGCACTCTTTCCATTTCTGTTCTTGCCAGAATCTTCGTCTATTTTGTTGTTGTTTGCGATCAAGTTCGTCCTGACTCATACCTGAACCTCTGGTAGGTTTTGGCCTAGTGGCAAAAAGCTGTACTGCAGTTTCCGAAGGCACGTGGTTCGAGGCCACCAGCTGCTCTGTAGGAGAAGGATGGGCAATCTCCTCCTGTGCTATTAACTGCCTCTGAAAATCCGCTGGAGGATCAGCTGTGGGTCAGTTCTGACTACTATACACAACAACAACAAATCACAGAGGAGGAAATTGCCCATCCTTCTCCCGCAGAGCAGTGGTGGATTTGAACTGTGTGTTTTGGGGATTACAGTGCAGCTTCTTGTCACTAGACCACCAGAGCTCCCCAGGGTTATTGTTTAGTGCCATCGAGTCAACCCCACTCCACAGCCACCTATGCCTTCCCCGCTGGATCCTGCACCATGATCACTATCTCTGCTGTGATTACACTCATTGCTGTAGACACTGTGTCAACCCATCTTGTTGGGCACCTTCCAACCTTTTTTTTTTTTTTTTAAAGCTGACCCTTAGCTTTTCCAAGCATAACATCCTTCTCCATGGACTGGACCATCCTAACAGCATGCTCAACGGAGCGGTGCCCATCCTGGTTCGTTCTCTCTGGTTAGTGCCGGTTTGCTAGTGTTGCTGTTTGCAAAAATACCATCTGTGGGTGGCTTTCAAGAACAGAAACTTTTATTTCCTCACAGTTCAGAAGACCAGACTAATTTAGGACCTAATTTGGAGCACCAGCTCTGGAGAAAGGCCCTCTTGGCTGGCTGTGGGGAAGGATCTTTATCTTTTTCAACATCTGTAGCCCCTGTTACTCGGCTTCATAGCAAGCTCCACCTGGCATTTGCCTTCCACATTTATGCTTCCTTTCCCCTGTGTCTTTGCTGTTCCTTCTAATCAGAAGCGATTACACAACTGTCCTGGTGCCATAGTAAGTTACATGTTGGTCTAGTAACCAGAAGATTGGCAGTTCAAATATACCAGCTGATCCAAAGAGAAAAATGAACGCAGAGATTCAGAGCCCCAGAAACGCAGAGAAGGATCACTATGAGTCAGAATCCACTTGAAAGCAGTGAGTTCTTTCCACTAATAAGAACAGAACAAAGGTGACCCAGTTCTTCATCTTGGTTACATCCACCGAGGAGTGAAGAGCATGGGACTCTAACACATATTTTGGACACATTCAGCTTACTCAATAACAAAAAGTGAAAGGAAGTGAGCTGGGTTGGCCTAGCCGTCTTCTGTAAGAGAACGCAGAGCTGGTGGTGGCATGCTGTGTCATTGAGCTGAAGTGAGATGGCCAGGACTTGAGACGGAAAATGGAGAGCACTGCTCTTTCTCCAGTCTTCTAAGATAGTATCACTTAGGGACCCAAGGCAAGGATGTGTGTGTGAGTGAGGCAAAACTCCAATACTCCGAAGGGGCTCTGGAATAGGACTCCAGGGGATAGAGGCCCAGGTGTGTGCTGAGACAGGACTAGGACCATGTTACAAGGAGAAAGCATCAATCGTTCTCAGGTCCAAAACCAAGATTTCAGAACTCACCAAGCATCAGGAGTATAAGACATATGCAATGGCCCACACGTGGAGAGAAATGTCTTTGACCTCCATGCTGCACAGCCCAGAACCCCACCCCTCCCTGCTTCCTCCTCACGGAGCTCACAAGCATCAGCCCTCTCATAATGCACTTCTGTGTCCCCTCCGCAGCTGAAGCTGCCTGTCGCCTGCAGCCTTGTGGGCCTTCCTCACCCAGCATATGCCAAATTGTGCTGATCCCTCTGATCTCGTGACAGTGGAAAATTGTTCCTCTTGAGAAATGGCTCCTTTCACCTCCAGGGGGAAATGTTTGGATGGTTTCCTTCACACCATTTCTGTGCAGCCTTTGGTGTGATTACCTGATGTAGCAAATCGCTGGCATCTTTCTTCACACTCCAGCCCACAGTACATCCTGTATGGTAGTGCTGGATGGGAAAGTCTAAGAAAAACGTCAAGTCCTCAGTGTCAATGTTCCTGACTAACCTGCCCTTGTCACTGGGCATGTGTCCTGTTGAGGGAGTTCGGGTAACCTCATCCTGTGAACTAGGCTGATTAGGATTAACCTGCTCAGGATGACTGAAGAAGAATAGATGTTTTTGAGCTGTGGTGCTGGAAAAGAGTCTTGAACATACATGGACTGCCAAGAAAACAAATAGGTCTGTCTTGGAGAGGGTGAAACCAAGTTTCTCCTTGGAGGCTAGGATTTTGAACCTCTGCCTCACTTACTTTGGGCACTTGGCCAGGAGGGGCTGATCCTTGGAGAAGGACATCATGTTCAGAAGGGTGGACAGACAGTGCAACAGAGGGAGACCCTGATGAGATGGATTGATACAGTAACTGGGGCAGTGGGGGTTGGTGTGTCAGAGTTAGTGAGATTGGCTTCAGACAGGGAAAGGTTCAGAGCTGCTGTACATAGGGTCACTATACATCACAGGTGACTCAATGGCACATAAGAACAATAACATACTATGACAGGTTTGGAAGCACGAGTGACCTTCACTTCCTTAATAACATGCCTCAGGAAATTTTATGAACTTTAATAAATGTCAATAGTTGTATTTCGCTCAGCATACTGTCCTCCATGGTTACCCATTTTGTATAATAGTTTATAAGTTATTGGTCTTTCAGTGCTGCATAATATTCCTTTGTATGAAAATGCCACAGTTTCTCTATCCATCCATTTGTTGATGGGCACTTGTGTTGTTTCCAACTCTCTGCTATTGTGAACAAAGCAGCAATAAACATGGGTGTGCATCTATCTACTTCAGTGGTGGTTATGGTCTCTTTAGGGTATATTCCCTGTAGTAGAATTGCTGGGTCAAATGGTATTTCTATTTGCAACTTTTTGAGAAAGAGCCATACTTCCTTCCACAGTGGTTACACCATTCTACACTCCCACCAACGGTGAATAAGGGTTCCAGTTTCTCCACAACCTCACCATTTGTTGTTTGCTGCTCTGTTGAATTTTGTTATTCTTACTGGGGTGAGATGATATCTCATAATTGTTTTAATTTGCATCTCTCTTAGAGCTAGGGATTTTGAACACTTCTTCATATGTTTGTTCACCATCTGAATGTCTTCTTTCGTGAAATGTCTATTCATATCCTGTGCCCATTTTGCAATTGGATTGTTTACTTTTATCTTGTTGATTGTTCACTTTTATCTTGTTGTGGTGCTTTAGTATTCTATAATTTCTAGATATAACTCCCTTATCAGACATGTCATTACCAGATATTTTTTGCTAGTCTGTGGCTTCCCTTTTCACCCTGTTGGGGAAGTTTGGGGATGTGCATGTGGAAGTAAAGAATTTAAAAGCATAACTCTGATATTATATAATATTTTTCAAAATTGTTATTCCTGAGTTTTGCATAATATTCCTGTGTGAGTGTACCTCAGTTTCTCAATCCAGCCTTTTGTTGATAGACATTTGAGCTGTTTGCACGTTCCTGCTACCATGAATTAATGCTGCTCTGAACATCAGTGTACAAATTTCAATTTGTATTTCAGTTTAAATTTCCTTGGAGTATATTCCTGGCAATGAAATATGGAATTCCTATTTTCAACCTTTTGAGGGCATGCCAAGCTGCCTTCCAGAGTGGATGGACCATTTTATAATCCCACCAACAGTGGTCTATGAGAGATCCAATCTCTCCACACCCTCTCCAACATGTATTGTTGTTCTCTTAAACTTTGCCACTGCTGTTGGAATGAGGTGGTATCTCATTATGGTTTTGATTTGCATCTCTTTTATTGTCAATGATTTTGAGCATTTCTTCATATGTCTATTGAACATCTGAATGTCATCCTCTGTGAAAAGTCTTGTCTTTTGTCCATTTGGTAATTGAGTGATCAGACTTTTTCTAGTGTAGATCCTGTGTTGTTGTTGGTAGGTGTCTTCAAGTCAGTTATGACCCACAGACAACCTATGAACAAAAGATCTGAACCCTGTCCTATCCTGCGCCATCCTCACACTTTCCGATACACTAAAGCCCACTGAGCAGTCACCATGGCAGTCCACCTGGTTGATGGTCTTTCCTTCTCTAACCCTCTACCTTTCCAAATATCGTATCCCTCTCCAAGGAATAGCCCCTCTTAGCAACATACCCAAAGTATGTGAGGCAAAGCTTCATCATCTTTGCCTCCAAAGAGCACTCTGGCTGCATCCTCTTCAAGAGTTATTTGTTTGGTTTTTTTTTTATTATTATTATTTTTGTTATTGTCGATTTCCTTCAAGCTGAGCACGACTCATAGGGACCCTGTGAACAATAGGCCTGAAGCCTCTCTACAACTACCAACATTTATCAAAGTTCATAAACTTTCTGGAGGCATGTTGTGTAGGAAATGAATGCCATTCCTGCTTCCAGATAATTATTGATGATGATGATGATAATTTATTTACAGAGTTCTAATACATTGCTTTTCACACCACATATTTCCCATTTCCTTCACCTCCCCTAACCATCATTTGTTTGTTCTTTTGGCCGTCCTTAGGATGTTCAGCACTCTTCTCCAACACCACAGCTCAGAGGCATCAAGCTTTCTTCTGTCATCCTTGTTCACTGTCCAGCTCTCAGATGACTAGCAAGTGACTGAAAAGTGATAGCCTGAATCAAATGCACCTTGGTCCTCAAACTGACATCATTACTTCTTAATAATTTTTATAAGTTCCTGACTGAAGACTTTCCCAGGGCATTACATCTCCTTATTTCCTGACTGATGATACCAAGGGTGTTAATTGTGGATCCAAGTAAGATGAAGTTGTTACCAGTTTGAATCTTTTCTGCATCTCTCGTGATGTTTCCTATAGATCCACTATTAAGAATCTTTGTTTTCTTGACATTGAGATGCAATCCATATTGAAGCCTATATTCTTTGATCCTCTGCAACAAGTGCTTCAAGTCCTCCTCACTTTCAGCAAGCAAGGTTGTGTCACCTGCATAAAGCAGGTTATTGATGAGTTTTCTTTCAATCCTGATGCCACATTCCTCTTCATAGAGTCCAGCTTCTCAAATAATTTGCTCAAAATACATATTGAAGAGATATGCAAAGAGAATACAACCCTGACTCAGTCTCTTCTTAATTTTAAGCCTTGCAGTGCTTTGCTCTGTTTACACAACAGCCTCCTGGTCTATGTATAGGTTTTGCATGAGCAAATTATGTAAGAGCACATAAAATTATACCCAATATCCTTTCATATGAGGCAAACATTGAGATTACAGCTGAAATACTTTCCTACTATTTAATTGGAGGGGGAATATTTATAGACTGACAATATTAAGTATGGATCCCTAGATGAGATGGATGGTTCAAACTCATCTAGGGACACCTCAAAAGATGAACTTGGCAATCTGCTTCCAGAAGTTGTTCCATCCCTAAAATTCCTAACAAGGCCTTCCACTCAGTACAGACTATGTTGCCTCAGTTGTAACTGACTCAGCAACATCCGTAGTTTTGAAATAGCCCAATACACTCTTGGTAGACTTGTAATTGACTCCACCTTCTTGAAGAACAATTTGGCCATATTTTGATGGTCTCGTTTGGAAACAGGGGTGGCATCCACTTCCTAAACAACCTGCCTCCGGAAACCCCATGAACTTTGATAAATTCGATAGTTGTAGAGGGGCTTCAGGCCTTTTGTTCATAGGGTCATTATGAGTCGTGCTTAACTCAAAGGCAATCAACAACAACTACATCCATGTAGAGCTATACTGCTAACTGCTGTGTATCCAGCGGTTCAAATCCACAAGCTTCCCCTCTGAATGCAGAGGGGCAGTCTGCCCCCATTGTGATCTTCAACCTCAGAAACCCAACAGAGGGTCTCTGTGAGTCAGAACTGGCAGTGATGTTGACGTTTTTGTTTTCCTTTTGAATTAGGGAGCCCTGGTAGGGTAGTGCATAATATGTCATACTGCTAACTGAAAAGAGCTAGTATTTCAACCCACTACCTGCTCTGAGGGTCAAAGATAGAGAGTCTCCTCTTGTAAAGCTGTATAGTCTCAGAAAATAGATGAATGAAGGGCTGCCATGAGGTGAAATCAACTCAACAGCAATGGATTCGATTTAGTTGGTCTGGCAGTACAACAGTTAAGGAAATATTCAACCGCTAACCTGAAGATTAAGAGCAGTGGTGTTGGAGAAGAGCACTGAGCATCCCAGGGATGGCCAGGAGAACAAACAGGTATGTCTTGGAGAGGGTGCAGCCAGAGTGCTCTTTGGAGGCAAGAAGGATGAGTCCTCACCTCATTTACTTCGGGCATGTAAGGAGGGCAATTCTTGGAGAAGGATAAGATGCTGGAATAGTGGAGGGTTGATGAAGGAGGAAGACCGTCCACCAGGTGGATTGACCTGGTGACTGCTGGAATGGGCTTTTGTGTGTCAGGAAGTGTAAGGATGGCGCAGGATAGCACTGAGTTCAGATCTTTTGTTCATGGAGTCATTAAGAGTCATACTCAACTCGATGGCACCTAACAACAACAACCTAAAGATTTATAGTTCAAACAAACCCAACAGTTCCAAGGCGAAGAGACCTGGTGATCTTCTTCCATAGATTATAGTAATGGAAATCCTATGGGAAGTTCTACTTTGTATCATGGGTTCACTGTGAGTTGGAATCTACTGGACAGCCCCCAGCAACAATCCCATGCACCTGAATAGGATTTTAGTGTCTTTATTCAATTTCATTATAATCCGCGGCCCTCAGGTCTGTCTTTAATTGTTTTCAGTCAAACATTCTTCTAGGTTGCATAGCTCTGGTGTGTCAACGTGCTGTACAGAAGTAACTCATGGTTGCTGTGAAGCTGAACACTGTGACACTGATGTGTCAAATGTGATAATGGTTACCCATGGTGGACAGTGTTTGGTGGAGCTCCCTGATTAAAACAAGCTTGGAAGCAGGAGTGGCATCCACTTCCAGAATAGCTTGCCTCCAGAAACCCTATGAACCTGGGGAAAGGTTGAAAGTCACACAAGTGCTGAGGATATCCGTTCACAGGGTCGCTATGAGTCCAGGGCACTTAACAACAACAAGAAGGTAAAAGTGATGAGAGTTTTTAAACAGAATTATTTTCCAAATCAATTGATTCTAACTTAATCAAAAAGGAGATTAAGGCAGCAGAGCCTGAGCTCTTTACATGAAAACCCTTAAAGGAGGGACTGGACCTTTCTTGAAAGAGATGAAGTAAGCTACCATGTTGTGGTGAGCGGGACAATGAGAGGACCAGTGGCAAAGAACTGTGGACAGCCTGTCGGAGTTGACAGCACCCCCGGTGGCAGCCAGCAGGAAAGCAAGTTCAAAAGTGGGATCCTTAGTTCTGCCAAGGCGTTCTAGTTGTCGAATGGATAGAGAATTGTGCAGCCAACACAAAGTCACATGGTTCTAGTCCACCAGCCACTCTGAGGAAAAAAGATGGTCAGTCTCCTCCTGCATGAGTTATACATCCTTTGAAGACCCACTGGCGGGCCAGCAATGAGTTGGTTCCAACTAGATGACACTGCGTTTTAGAGAGATTGGGTTCCCTCCCCCCCCCCCCAGTTCTAACACCACAGGAATCAAGTCTTAAGAATCATGAAATCTTGGCAGAGAATCTACACTCCAGAGAGAACATGGCCCAGGTGACTCCCTGAATGTAGCCTTGTGAAAACCTAAGTAGAGAACGTGGCTAAATTGTGCTAAGACCCCTGTGGCCTATCAACTGTGAGATAATAAATGATGTAAACCTGCTAAATTAATAATAATCTGTTACATGTTGGGTCGTTATTATTAGGTGCCGTCGAGTCATAGGCAATTCATAGAGACCCTATGAACAAAAGACCTGGACACCTGTATAACTTTCATCTTTTCTCGAGGTTCATAGGGTTTCCAGAGGCAAGCTATTACAGAAGTGGATGCCATTGCTGCTTCCAAACTTGTTTTAATCAGGGAGCTCCACCAAACACTGTCCACCATGGGTAACCCTTATCGCATTTGACACATCAGTGTCACAGTGTTTAGCATGACAGCAACCATGAGTTGTACAGCAAGTGGACAGACCAGTGTAAGGTAATCAATACACCCAGCAATTGTACCTCTAGAAATTTATTTGATGAAAATAGTCTGAGATGCTTACTGAATATTTCCTGTACAGTTATGTTCATTGACATTACTGATAATATTGCACCATTTTAGGGATCGTTTAGAAGATTTTTCTAACCCTTTATAAGCACTGGTAGACAAGTCAGTAGGAAGTTGTACTGCCAACCCAAAGATGGAAAGTTCTAATCCACCAGCTCCTCCAGGAGTGAAAAGTGGAAAATCTCTTAAGCCTCTGAGAGCCCAGTGGAGGGTCAATTATGAGTCGGTTCTGACTCAATGACAATGAATTTTTTTAATTTGTGTCACATAGCTTTGATCAATTATTTCTTCCTTTCTACAAGAAACTGTGTGACAGGTGCAAAAAAAACTATTTGAAACTTAGACAGACTGTGTGTATGAGTGTGTGCAGAAGAGAGATATTTCAGGTTAAAAAATGAAGCTTTTGAGTGCATCTAAAGTCAACTGCAAGTTTTTGTTGTAGCTGAGTTCCCCAAATTTGTTTCATGACAGATGGACCCCTGTTGATCTTCAGAAACTCTAAGGCTCCACCATTGTTTCAAATAAAATCTTTCTGAAGCACTGAATTTTTTAATCAAAGGAAATTCAGCCTGAGGTTAGCGGTTTTTTAAACTCTTAACTACAAACGTTCTGTCTTCTAGAAAGTAAATTCAGGATGGCAGCTGCCAGGATCGAGTATGTTTGGGCGATATCTGCCTGAATGCTGAGTGTAAAAATCATTGTTAACACTCACTGTCACCAACTTTGACAGTGCTTGGTGTATGTATATAATTTCTGTGCAGGTTAACAGTCTTTAATAGCTTTCTTCACTGCTTCGTAAAATTTATCTTCAGTTAGTGAGGTAAACACCTGTAAATTCAAAGTCACCTAATTGCAATGTGTTTGTTCTCTCTTGATTGACCTGACTCTTGCTGTCCCAAAGTACCATCAGTTTTCCTCCTTTTATTGTATTTGAGGGGGACTTCATCTAAAGTCGGCAAACATTTGGCAAATGAAGCAGATGGATAAATTAATTAAAAGCAGAAAACCACTGCCAATTCAAAATGCAATTTTTTGTACAACAATGAAAGAATTTTTTTCAAAGAGAAAAATGAACTGGGGTGGGGTGAGCAGGGAGGAAAATGTACAACAATGAATGAATGGAAATTCAAGTTCTCTATAAACTTCCATTAAAATCTCAAGAAAAAAAGATAACTGATTTTTTTCCTGATTTTTAGATATTGAAACAGAGAGCACTACTGATTTTTCTAGAGTTAATTCTTCAAATTTATCTTTGTGTAGAGTTTATTTGTTTACAAGAGACCTAGCCTCTAAATAAATGGACTTAACCAAAGCAAAAAAAAAAAAAAAAAGGCAATTTATTCCTTATTAATGTTGTTTTTAAACTCTTTTTTTTTCTATAATTATATTTTATTAATTTTCATAAACATTTACAGAGATTTTGGGCTTC
>NW_006399903.1:4941681-4964762 GCF_000299155.1 Elephantulus edwardii
CGTTTGTTGATGGGCACTTAGGTTGTTTCCAACTCCTTGCTATTGTGAACAAAGCTGCAATGAACATGGGTGTGCATATATCTGCTTGGATGTCAGCTATTGTCTCTTCTCTTACAAACAAAGCATGAATACCATTATAACATTAGGTTACCTAGACTTGATGTAGGTAGAAAATTTGAAGCCTATTTAAATTCATTTGTGCATCTGCCTCATACACTCTCAGAGTGTCATCATTTCTCAGTCAGTCCACTTAAGTGTTTGGTCCTATTGTGCCTTGCCTAGTGGTAAGAAACTGTGCTGCAATCCTGAAGGTGTGGGGTTCGAATCCGCTCACTGCTACTCCACAGGAAAAGGATGGGCAGTCTCCTTCCATGTGATTAACTGCTTCTGAAAACATACTGGAGAGTCAGCTGTTATTGACCAGTTCTGACTCTATGGTATACAACAACAGTAATCAACATTCACAGAGATTGGTACTTGAACAACTATTCCATATGCAAATCCAGATTATGCAATAATTAATAATAATAATAATGAAAACGAAATATCCAGTGACTCAAAAAACATTTTGTCCCAGTGACAAAAACCCTGGGACAGTTCTAGCCCAGTGTCAAGTCGGAATCACCTGGATGTGTCTAATAACAGCAGAGTGTCTCGTCTCACTATACATCCTTGACTCCCAGTGACACAGAGAAGCCTTGGATCTTAGTAGTCGCAAAGAGCCAGTTCACCCAGCCACATCAGCTGTGATCACCTCGCTTCATCTCCAGAATGGTGACAGTAGAGCCTGGAACATATACTCTAGTTATTATTATTTGACTGTTGTTGTTGCTGCTGTAGGTACCATTAAGTGTGACTCATAGTGACCCTATGAACAAAAGATAGGAACCCTGCTCTATCCTGCTCCATCCTCACACGTGCTGACACACAAGACCCCATTGCAGCAGTCACCGTGTCAGTCCACCTGACTGAGGGCCCTCCTCTCCCTTGCCGACCCTCCAGCCTTAGCTCATAGCATCTATGACTTTCTCATCCTACCACGTATCGTGTGCCATTATGTGCTATCCAGTTGGTCTGTACTCAGCAACTCCATGCAACAGAAGAGAATTGTCTGCTTTGATTTTCTAGGAAAGCTGCCCCTGTGGCATGGTCCTTTGTGTGTTGGACTGCTGACTGAGAGCTCAGTGGTTCAAATCCATCGGTCAACCAGAGGGAGTGAGATAAGGTTGTCTCCTGTGGCCCAGGGTAAAGTGGCTATGAGTTGGGATCAACTCAGAGGGGAGGGGTGTGAGCTTTGGTTTGGAGTCTTTCCAGAAAGGTCTGGAGTTCAAACTTACCAGCTGGTCCAAAGTAGGAAACACCCAGTGACCTGCTCCTTAAAGGATACAGCCTAGAAAATGTATGAGCCATTTCTAACCTACTATGAACCTGGAGAAAGGATGAAAGTTATACAAGTGTTTAGATCTTTCATTCATAGGGTCACTATGTGTCGCCTACGACTTGAGGACACTTAACAACAGCGTAGAGAGAGATCAGTTGGCCTAGTGGACAGAAAATGATCCTACCAAGCCAAAGGTGGGTGACTAATATGCGGCCCTCAGGCCTGTTTTTAATTGTTTTCCCTGCTCTGTCCACTTGCTGTACAGAGGTAACTCATGGTTTCTGTCAAGCTGAACACTGTGACTCTGATGTGTCAAATGTGATAATGGTTACCCATGGTGGACAGTGTTTGGTGGAGCTTCCCAATTAAAAAAAAAAAAAAAAACGCTTGGAAGTACAAGTGGCATCCACTTCTGAAATAGCTTGCCTCTGGAAACACTATGAACCTGGAGAAACAATGAAAATTATACAAGCGCTCAGGTCTTTCATTCATAGGGTGGCTAGGAGTCACCTATGACTGGACAGTATCTAACAACAACAACAAGGTCGGTCACCAGGAGTCGCTACAGTCAAGATTGACTCCACCAAAATGCCTTCTCTTGCAAAGTAACAGGTTGAGTTTAATCACCTGTGTTTGAATTAACAGCTAAGTGCTGCTGGCTGGTGCTTTCAAGCCTCATCTGATTTAATGTTCAAGGTTCCCGCCCCCTCAGTCATCTGGGGGTGAAAGCCAGTTAAATTCTATCAGGAGATGTCTCCATTTGCCTTCAGGTATCCTAGTTAGAACTCAAAAATCTTAGCAATCAGAAATCTAAATGTTATTAATACCTACCAATTCCCCTCAAGGCATCTCACAAAGTACAGGGAAAAAGAGATGTTCCTCCCACTTAATGGTCTATACTTTCAATATTTTTTTTCCCCATTTCCTGACTCCCTTTTGAAAACTCTTCTAGCAGTAAGAGTCAGCACAGGGGTTTCTCTTGAGGGGGCTCTCCCTTCTGTGGGGTAGGTTAGACTCCCGTGCACAGGGACGCCTAATGCTGCCTTACATCTTTCCAAAAGAATTCAGTCGGGACGCTGCTGCTTTTGCCTTTTAGAAACATAGCTCTTAATGCAGCTTTTTTCGGTACTGAATGTTACTCCTTGAGCTATTACGTGTGCAGCCAGCCAGGAAAGTGCACACCTCGGCCCTTTCCTGAAGAGCGTGTTGCTAGGCAAATTCACGCTCCCTCCTTCCACTTGGCATCTCCTTGTCTGTGGACAGGGTCCTGCCACCATTCAGAGAGTTTTCAGTCCGGCCAGTACTTCCTGTTTGAAATCAGTGCATGAATGCCCTCGTTTCCTGCTTTCGCAGTATGCAAGCTGGAGTCCAGGTAGGAAGCAGATAGTCTCCAGCTCAGCCACAGGAATGGGTGCTACTAGGAGCTGGTCCTTCATTGCCAGTCCCCAGTGAGGTGATGGTAGAAGTTGTTTGGCACCATCGAGTTGAGTACAACTCATAGTAATTCTGTGAACAACAGACCTGAACCCTGTCCTATACTGTGCCAGCCTCATCGTCTCTGACACACTTGAGCCCAAATTGCACTCACTGTGTCAATTCATCTCATCAGTAGTCTTCCTCACCTTCACCAACCCTCTGTTTTTCCAAGCATCATGTCCCTCTCCAAAGAATAGCCCCTCCTAGCAGCCTGCCTGAAATATGTGAGGTGAAGCCTCATCATCTTTGCCTCCGAAGAGAACTCTGGCTGCACCCTCCCTATGACATATTTGTTTGTTCTTTTAGCCGTCTGTGCATTCTTCTCCAACACCACACCTCAAAGACATCCATCCTTCTTCTGTCATCTTTATTATCCAGCTTTCGGATGCATAGTGAGTGATCAGAAAGACTATGGCCTGAATCAGGTGCACCTTATTCTTCAAACTGATATCATTGCTCCTCAATAATTTGGAGAGGTCCCTGATTGCAGACTTCCCCAGAAGTTGAGAGATCAGGAGACTACTTTATCAGTGAGAGAAAAACTACCTTTTGAAGAAGAATCATTTATAGGGAGTTTGGATCATTTAACCTAAGTTTGCAGCACAAAGACACTTTCACTCCTTTGCTATGCTCATGAGTAAGTGTAACCCAAACCCTCTCTTCCCTCTTCAATTAGCTACTACTCATTCAACTTTGGATTTATGGCAACTCCGTGCACAAGAGGAAAAATGCTGCCTGGTTCTTCACCATCCGCAGGATTGGTTGATGATTGTAACACTATGATCTGAAGAGTGTTCAGCTGTTGGTTTTCAGAAGTAGAATGCCAGGACTTTCTTCCTAGTCTTAGTCTAGGTTCCAACTCAAGCCTGTTCTGTTCAACCTCATGGAAACCTGGAAGCCTCCACTGACAGGTGAGGGATCACCATATGAGATGCTTTGGCTAGGAATCAACCCCAAGACTTCCACCAGTAGCACCTTGAACTCTGGCTCCCTGAGTGTTCAGCTATTCTCAAGACTAAATTAAAATGAGTTGAATGAATATTAGTTTTTATCTTTATCTCTTACAGTTTAAATTTCTTCTTTTTTTTTGTTTTATTATTTGTGTGTACCGTCAAATCAGATCTGACTGGTACAGGAGGAGATTGTCCCTCCTTTCCTGGCAGAGCATCTGGTGGATTCGAACCGTGTGCCTCTGGCATTGCCGTGCAGCTTCTTGCCACTAGGCCACCAGAGCTCCCCTTTAAATTTCTTCTTAATTAATTTTAATGCTGGAGTAGTTAATGTAATCTGTGGTAGGGTGTGAGGATAAATCTGTAAGGATAAATATGAGCCTCTACTGGAGTTCTGGGGGTTTGCTGGTAAGGAGTTATGCTGTGAGCACAAAGGTTTGAGGGTTGAATCCACCAACTGCTCCACAGAAGAAAGATGGGCCATCAACTCCTTTGCTGTTTACTGCCTCTGAAAACCTGCTGGAGGGCCAGCGTGGGTCAGTTCCAACTCGATGGCACACAACAACAACAGCACGGTGACACAGTTCACACAGTTACTCTGTTAATCTGAATGTGATGCCTCTTGCCATTCAAATCTCTCTCAGGAGAAAGAGGGGCAGTCTCTTCCTTGTGATTGACAGCTCCAGAAAACCCACTGCACAGTCATCTAGGAGTCAGTTCCGATTCAACAGCAATGAATTTGAATTTGAGAATGCTGGGCTACTGTCCAAAAATTCCACGATTTTTCCCCCCTCTTAGAATTGATTTGTTCACAAAGTTCATATATATTGGGTTTCACACTATTCTTCATTCACATTGTGTTTCAGGCAATCACTTTGAGGCATTAAGTCTTCTAAAATCAGTCACCATTGGGCTTTGCCCATCATAACCATAATTTTTTCAGGTCCTCCCTGGATCCTTCCCATTTCCTTCACCCCCTCCCTCCACGCACCCAGCTAAGAAATCCTCTGGTTTCGCCCTTATCCATCCTCACCCTCTGCTCCCATCACCCCACCCCTCAAATCAGAAGAAAGATGGGCCATCTCTTCTTGCAAAGATTTACAGTCTTGGAAACCCAATCAATGAAGGGTGGCCATGAATCAGTATTGCCTCACAGCAGCATTTCATCATATGTTATTATATTGAGGGAGCTCTGGTTTCAGAATGTGTAGGGAGTTTCACTGTTCCCCCAAATGCGGTACCTCTCTGGCAGTTTGCATCCACTGGCTTCTTCACTGGAGAAAGAGGGACACGTGATTTATAGCTTCTGAAGAGCAACCCACCGGAGCATCAGTCAGCTATGTGTTCCCACTCGACAGCAGTGAGTTTGAGTTTTGAGTTGACTGTTATAGTCAAGAAAACAAATAGCCAGCTGGAAACAATGGACACCAAATACCAGAAAACTGTTTCAAAGGGATATGTGATTAGGTATTATTGTCATGACAGGAGTCCAGAATGAAGGCGGCATAGTGGAGTGGATTTGGGGTGGGGGGGGAGGGATTGTAAAACAATGGGGGAAGTTTTCTTTTACTTTTCAAAGAGAAGAGTGTACTAGGAGGGAGGGGTGGGCAGGGAGAAAAGTGCAACAATGAATGAATGGAAATCCAAAGTCTCTGTAATTTTCATTAAAATTAATAAAAAAAAAAGATGGACGACCACTCAGTGGCACCTAACAACAACCCTTGCTTTGTTTGGACGAAATAGATTTATTACAATTAAAACACGGGCTTATGGTCAATTACATTCAGAAGTAGTCAAGAAATGGTGGGCTTAGATTCATGATTAATATTTTAAAACAAAATGGGAATGATATTCTGAAACACAATGCAAATAGACTATGTGAAACATAATAAGTATAAATGAAAACAATAAAAACAGACAAAAAAAATTTTATAAAAGAAATCTATTGAGAAGCTAAGAAGCCAGCTCTTCTCTTTTCTGCACTCAACCACCAGTGGACCCTTCAAAGACTTGGTTTTCAGACTCATGGACAACAATTACCAGTTTACTTTGTACTCGTGAGGAGCATGTGTAACATTTTATAAAGAGATCTCAGCTACAAGCCACGCAACCTCAGCAGCCTGCCCTCCCTCCTCTCCAAGCACCCCTACTTTCCCCAAGGTCAAAGTCTGTTCTCCCCTTGAGTGTGCAATGCAGTGACATCCTGGTGAAAATCAGTCAGCGCTCGATTGTAGCTCACTTAGCCTTGTCCTTGCAGACATCAGAATCTCTGGCGTTGGATTGGTTACAGTGGAAACAGAGAGAAAGATTCTAATCATACAGATGAGAGCGTTTAGTTCCTGAGCAGGATTGTTGGGTCTGACATCTTTCATCAGTCGAAAAGGGAGGGAAATCAGATACTTGGTTTTCTTTTAACCACCCAGAGGAGGAAGAGAGCAGCATGTGGAAATGAATCTATTTTACTGACTCCCCCAACCCCTCCCTCGGCAGTGTATAAGTGATCGGTGGCAGGCAAATTACTTTTCCATCCTATTTGGCCCCGAAATGCCCCACTGGCTGAAGTGAAAGGGGATCATTTGATAAGGCTTAGAAAAATTGCATCTGTTTTTGTTAGCATTTCTGGATGAATTTATCAGGCATCCTGTAATTTACACTTTCTGCTGAAAACTATAATAGAATACCCTGGCTGGGTATAATGCCTTGGGGTATCAGTCAGAAGCCATGCACGGAATATATGCCTGGAAGGGACAGCATTTACGGTGAAGAGTAGAGTCATCTCAAAAGTTGAATTGTTTCCTCCCTGTGAAAAATTGCTGCCTGAACTGCAAACTACACGATGATGTCTATACACTCCCAGCTCTAGGATTTCATGACTGGTGTTGATTTCCTCATTCTTACCAGTTCTGTTTTAATGGAATTTGTAGAAGGGATTGGCTACCATGGGCTAGTTGCAATGTTAACAGAGTAGGCATGCTTCATTAGAAAGAGGAGCCAGGATCTCAGAGGTGAAAAACAAATACAGATATGTTGTTGTTGTTGTTGTTGTTGTTGTTGTTGTTATATGCCGTCAAGTCACTTGCTACTCATAGTGACCCTATGTACAACAGCCCTAAACTCTACTCTGTCCTGTGCCAGCTGCACTGTCTCCAACACACCCACCCCAATTACCCCAGTCACTGAATCAATCCATCTCACAGAGGGTCTTCCCCTCCTGCACTGTCCTGCCACCCTCCCAAGCATGATGTCCCTCTCCAAGAACTGGTCCCTCCTTGCAACATGTCCAAAGTATGTCAGACGAAGCTTCAGAATCCTTGCCTCCAAGGAGCAGCCCGGTTTAGCCCTCTCCTGGATGAACCTGTTTGTTTTCTTAGCGGTCCATGGTACCCTCAATACTCTTCTCCAGCACCACAGCTCAAAGGCATCAATTCTCCTTCTATCCTCCCTAGTCATTGTCCAACTCTCTGACGCATAACAATTGATTGCAAAGACCATGGGCTATATCAGGTGCACCTTAGTCTTTAGAGTGATACCATTGCTCTTCAGTACTTTGGAGAGGTTTCTAACAGCAGACTTTCCCAACCCAATACGTTTTTCAATTTCCTGGCTACTGGTGCCAAGAGTGTTGACTGTGGAGCCAAGCAAACTAAAGCTGTGAACAATCTCAGTCTCTTCACCATCCTTCCTGATGCTTCCAGTTGGCCCAGTGGTGAGAATCTTTGTCTTCTTGATATTGAGTCTTGATCCATTGGAGGCTGCAGTCTTTGACCTTCTGTAGCAAGAGCTTCAGGTCCTCCTCAGTTTCAGCATTGTTGTGTCATCTGCATAACGCAGATTGTTGATGGATCTTCCTCCAATCCTGATGCCACACTTCTCCTCATAGAGCTCAGCCTCCCAGATAATCTGCTCTGAATATAGGTTGAAAAGGTATGGAGATACTCGTTGATGACTTAAGCTCTAGTTTTACTGGCATATTTAATCTGAGATTATCAGAAAGATGTTTTCTTGTGTTTTATTGGCTGTACAAAGGCCTTTGATTGTGTGAATCATTATAAATTATGGATTGCAATGAGAAGAACTCTTAATCGTGCTCATGGGAAATCTGTACATAAACCAAAAAGGAGTCATTTGAACAGAACAAGGGGATCCTGCACGTTTAAAAATCAGGGACTGTGGGCTTTAGAGTTAAATTCTTTCTCTATATCTCTTCAATTTGTATGCAAAGCAAACAATTCAAAGAGTTGTGCTGGCAGAAGAATGTATCCTCAGGATTGGAGGAAGACTAATCAACAACTTGCATCATGACCAAAAAACCAGCTGTGCTTGAAGAAAGTGAAGAAGACTTGACGCTTGTTAAGGCTACAGCATTCAATATGGATTCTGCATCAACATCAAGAGATCAAAAATCATCATCACTGGACCGATAGGCAAACATCATGATAGATGGAGAAGATGTTAAAGTTGTCAGTAATTTCATTCCGTTTAGATGTGCAATCAACACACATGGTGGGTGGATAGAGAAACCAGTGTGGGTGTGCTCATCACTGATGGCACCAAGACAAAGAAACTGCAACCAGAAGGGCACTGGAGTTGGCACTGAGAGTCTTTCTGTGGCAGTGGGTGGACAGAGGGCTCACAGTGAGGGCCAGGACATCAGGAGCATCATGCACGGGGGATGGGCTATCAGTGAGCAGAGGAGCTGATGCTGATATCTGGCTGAGAAAGCAAGGCAAAGACGGCCTTCTGTCGACCATGTGGGTGTTTCTCTGTGAAGAAAGAAAGGCAGGAGCAGAAGGGTTTAGGACATTTACCTGCACTCATGGCCCGCCTTCTTCCAATCAGGGGTGGTGTTACCCCTGCTGGCACCCACAGTCCTCTCGGAATGCTTGCCAGTCCTGGTTGCGAGAGCCGTGGCTGCGTTCTGCAGTTTGGGGGACTGGCTGAAAGTATACAGGACTTTTCAGGGTGTTGTAGCAGGGCTGAGGGACAGTTGACTGGAGGCCTGATGGAACAGAGGAAACTCAAGCTCAGCAGAGTTGGGGGGGATGTGGAGCCAGGGGGCCGCAGAGGGTGTGAAGCTTAGTGTAACTATGGACATGAGCATGACCAAGGTCACTGATGATGGTGCAGGCAGGACACAGTTTGGATGTCTTGTCCATAGAGTTGCTGTGATTTGTAGGTGGCTTGATGACATTGAGCAATGAAAATAATATCTATGAAGAAGAGAACCCCTGGTGTCACAGTTCTCAGAGCTAGGCTCTACCTACAAGATGCACAGTTTGAACCTATCTACCATTCTACAGGAGAACAAAATGGCAATGTGCTTGAGCGAAGATTACTAGCTTTACCATATGAGACACCACATGGGACAGTTCTGTTCTGTCCTGTGGGGTCACAATGGGTTAGAGAATTAACTGTCCAGCAAAGATATTTTGTAATGAGTTAGCTATGGAGTCCAGCATTCCTGTGTCATCTGTGTTGCTATTATGCTAGAACCTATGCTACTGGTATTTCAATTACTGGTCTGTTTCAGTCGTGCTTCCAGTCTGAGAGAGACTAGGAAGAAAGTCCTGGTAATTTATTTCAGAAAATTAGCCAAGGGGAACTCTCCGGATGCACCTTGAGCTCTGTTTGTTAGTGGTAACAAGTTGCACAGCCCAGTCAAAGGGGGAATGGTGGTTGCTGCTGTTTTTAAGTGCCACTGAGTCATAGAAAACTCACAGCAACCCTATGAACGAAAGTCCTAAACACTTCCGCCAGATGCTTCCAGGGAGAAAGATGAGGAGCAGTCTTCTCTCCTGAGACTTACTACATCTGAAAACTTGCTGAGTCAGTTCTGACTTGACGCCACACAACAGCAACTACGTTAACCATGGACTCACGCAAACCAATGATTGTGCTAACGGTGCTAAAACTAGGCAACATTGTGTTCTGCTGTATATGGGTTCACTGTACAACACAGAGCTGATGAGAAGATAACAACAAAAATCTGAGGTGAAAACTCATGATGGATTGTGTCATACTGGCCTCTGGGCGTCCAACCCCTGCACATCCCAGACTTTCCAGTGCACCCATGCCCGGTCTGGAGTGCTGGGTCCTTAGGAACAAGACAGGAAGAGACAGGTGTCAAAGCCAAGAGTGTGAGCGAGTGTGAGCCCACGAGGGTGTTGTGTCCGTGATCTGAAGCTTGAGTTTTCTCCAGTGAATTTAGAAAAATCAACACGGCGCCTCTGTAGACCTTGAACTTGTTAGAGACAAGACTCTAAATCCCACTTGTGTCGTGTTGGTTGTCTTCTTGAATGACGCACAGATACTTGATCCTTTCAGGTCTCTTGATGAGCAGTGACAGAGAGACAACAGATTGTTTTCATCAGTATTTAGGAAGGCTCTCCCTTGCTAAGCTCATGGACCAAACTGTTAAACAGAGGAGAGCTGACGATGTGGGAGTCTCGGTGCTCAGATCCCCCCTGTCTGCCTGTAGATAGGAATGATTCTGGCATCAATATGCAGCCGGAAGAAGAGAGTGAGGCAGAGGAGCTGTGGAAGCCATATAATAAATAGCCATCTGTTAATAATTTGTCTGGCAAATATTTATAAAGGGCTGAGGCATTCTCAGCTCGTTTGGACATGCAACACTAACAATGCTTTAATCCCATAAAATGTGTACATGTAATGGACTGTAAAGAGGAGACCAGCTTAAAGTAAAAAAAAAAAAAGTTGAATTTCATAACTTGGTTTCTCACTTTTTCAGACAACACTGTGATGCCCACCGTGTCCTTTCTGTGAGTAGGATTTGGAGTCTGTGTAGTCCGTCTTGAGGCCTCTCTGCCATCTGATACCTGATCCTACCTGAATGTTAATCCCATTCACATGTTTTAGTGGAAAAGCAAGGAGGCAGGAACTTGGGAGGGGACATCTGGGTTTCAGAATAGATTCAAGTTCAACTCAAGGGCTTTTTTTTTCTTTAGAAAAAGGAGAAAGTAAACTGGGTGACTTTTTAAATTTCTTTTATATTTAAAAGAGTTCTGGGGTCTTACTGGTTATTCACTGAAAAGTTGGTGGTTCAAACCCATCAGCCTGTCCAAAGGAGAATGATGCAGCATGCTTGCTTCTGCAAACAATGCTTCTGAACAGGAAATCCCATGGGTTCTGCTCTTTCCTACAGGGGAGCTACAGTTCATAGACATTTGCTTCCCACAGGTTCTGCTCCCCTCCTTTTTGGAGGAGAGTTGCTTACAAAGCTCGTATATATTGTGTGTAATGCTACTCTTCATTTACATTGTGTTTCATATAATAATTCCCATGTATTAGGGTTTTTTGAAATTTTTTATTATTATTAATTTTAATGAAAGTTTACAGAGACTGAGGATTTCCATTCATTCATTGTTGTACTTTTCTCCCTGCCCACCCCTCCCCCCAGTTCGCTCTTCTCTTTGAAAAGTATAAGGAAAATTCTTTAATTGTTATACAATCTCTCCCGCCAAGTCCACTCCACTATGCAGCCTTCATTCTGGACTGCTGTCATGAAAATAATACCTAATCACATTTCCCTTTTAAACAGCTTTCTCCCTCATCTGTTTCAATGCACTATACATTATTCATCTCATCTTTCTCAGTCTCCCCCCAGCCCCTCTATCAGTCTTGTTTTGCAACAGTGGCACTATGCAGTATTTGTCCTTTTGTGACTGAGATATTTCACTCAGCATATTGTCCTCCAGGGTCACCCATTTTGAATAATATTGCATGAGTTGCTTGTTTTTCAATGCAGCGTAGTATTCCATTATGTGAATATACAGCAGCTTCTCTATCCATTCATTTGTTGATGGGTACTTAGGTTGTTTCCAACTCCTTGCCATTGTGAACAAAGCCGCAATAAACATGATTAATCACTGTTGGACCTTGTCCATCATTACTGTGTCTTTTCACCCTGGTCCTTTCCATTTATTTCACCCCCCTCCACCCACCAAACTGTGTAACACTGTGGTTTCACAACTACCCATCCTCAGCCCTTGCCTTTTGAGTTCCCATACATATATGACTAGTATTTTCCTAGTTAAAAAAAAACCTGCTATTTTCACAGTCATAGTCTTATGGTCCTTATGAGGCTGCATTAGTTCATTCAGCATAATGCTGTCCAGACTCCCAAGTTACACAGCTTTTGAAATTGTTGCTCTTTACTGCTGCATAGTATTCTATTGTGTGAACGTACCACAATTTCTCAATCCATTTGATTGTAGTTGGACATTTGGGCTGTTTCCATGTTCTTGCAATGGTGAATAACACTGCTACAAATATTGGTGTCTAAATTTCCATTTGTGTCTCACTTCTAATTTCCTTGGGGTATATTCCTAGTGATAAAATAGCTGGGCCATTTGAATTTCCATGTTCAACTTTTTAAGGAAATGCCAAACTGTCTTCCAGAGTGGTTGCACTGATTTACTATCCCTCCAACAGTGAATGAGAGTTCCCAGCTCCCCTGGTGGCCGAACAGTAAGGAGATGTGCTACAATCTAAAGGCTGGCAGTTTGAATCTCCCAGCTCCTCCACTAGAGAAAGAGGTGCAGTCTCTTCTCCTGTGATTTACAGCCTCTGAAAACCACCAGAGTGCCAGCTAGGAGCTAGTTCTGACTCAATGACACACAACAGCAACAGAATACACTCAGGGAGCTCTGGTGCCCTCGTCCACAGGAAGCTGCGCTGCTAACCCAAAGGTACTTCTCTCTGGCAGTTTGAATCCATCAACCACCCCATGGGAGAAAGATGGGCACTCACTTCCTGTGTAGCTTATAGCCTCTGATAACCCACTGCAGTGCCAGCTGGGAATCCAACTAAATAGTAGTGAGTTAGTTTTAGTTTAAGTGTACTTGACAGGACTCTGGTGGCATAGCCCATAAGTGCAGAGTGGCTAACCAAAAGATTGTGTTTCCTTCTGTTCAAATCCACCAGTTGCTCATGGAAGAAAAACTGATCATGTCCTCCAGTTATGATTTACAGCCTCAGAAACCAAATCAGGGTCGCTGTGAGTTATAACTGACTTCACAGCAGTGTATTTGACAATATCTTTTAAAGTATATTTGATTTACCCTCCGTATAGCAGATAGGAGAATTCCTATCTGCTGCTGACTTGTATGGAGGTGTACTTTGTTTTATTGCTCTTCACTTAATATTATCTTTTTTTTAATCAATTCAGACTTTGAGCAAGTTTATCATTGTCATTTTTTTCTCATGTGCTGAACAGAGACCTTTTCATATCTTCACCTAACATGCTGATAATTCTCATAATTTTTGAAACTTTTTCAGAAGATTCCTGCACAGTTAATAGACTACAGAATAGTGGGAATATAACTATCATATGCATTCAACAAGCAGAGGTGGCATCCACTTCCTAAACCACATGCCTCCAGAAACTCTATGAACTTTGATAAATGTTGACAGTTGTAGAGGGGCTTCAGGCCTTTTGTTCATAGGATCACTATGAGTTGTGCTCAACTTTCAGGCAATCAACAACAACAACATGCATTCAACAAACACATTGTGATTGAGTTTATTCCAATTCATAGCAACCCTCCAACAAGATTCCTGGGCATTGTTGTTGTTGTTCTGTACTGTTGAGTCAGAAGCTACCTATAGCTGACCCTCCAGTGGGTTTTCAGAAGCGTTAGTTGCACAGGAGGAGATGCTCATCTTTCTCCCGCAGAGCAGCTGGTGGATTTGAACCATGTGTGGAGGAAGAATGTCGCAGTTCCCCTTGATGACCCTGACCATATAAAGATAAGCGGGACTAGTTGACCAGATCCTGATGAGGCCCTACATCTGATCAAATCCTGACAGGACTCCTGCCGCCACCTTCCCAAGCAAGCTACCATCCCCTCTCCATCTCCTTAACTGCTCCTGTAAAATAAACTGCTTTTGTCTGCCTGCACCCCATTCTGATCTCTGTGCACGGTCACCTGGCATCCCTCTCAGGTCTACTTAATAAAAGCCTGTTCATTACATGGAACCAGCTATTGCTGCTGCTTCTCTTCCTCCTCCTCCTCCTCTTCCCCCACCCCTCCTCCTCTGGCTCCTCCGCCCCCTCCTCTTCCTCCTCTTGGTCCTCCCTCTCCTGCCCCTCTTCTTCCTCCCCTCTTCCTACTGCTCCCCTCCCTCCTTCTCCCCTTCCTCCTCCTGCTCTTCCTCCCCTCCCCCTCCTCCTCATCGCCCTCCTCCTCCTGCTCCTCCCCTCCTCCTCTTCCTGCTCCACCCCTCCTCCTTCCCTCCTCCTCCTTCTTCTCTTTCTCTCAGCTCTCTTTCTATCTAACAGTGCAACTTCTTACCACTAGGCCATCATTGTTGTTGTTATGTGCCTTTGAGTTGCCTCAGTCATAGTGACCCTGTGTACAGCAGCTCTGAACCCTGCTCTGTCCTGAGCCAATCTCACTGATTCTGACACACCTACCGTCATTGTACCAGTTGCTGTAACAAATCATCTCATATGGGGTTTTACCCTTCTCCTGTACGGTCCCTCCATCATTTCAAGCATGATATCCTTCTCCAAGGAACCTGACCACATGCTCAAAGTATGTGAGATGGAGCTTCAAAATCCTAGCCTCCAAGGAAAAACTTGGTTTCACCCTCTCCACGACAGACCTGTTTGTTTTCTTAGTGGTCCATAGTATGCTCAAGACTGTTCTCCAGCTCCACAACTCAAAGACATTAATTCTTCTTCTGTCATCCTTAGTTATTGACCATCTCTCTGATGCATAACAAGTAATTGCAAAGATCAGAACCTGGATCAGGTGCACTTTAGTGTCTAGACTGACATCATTGCTTTTTAGTACTTTGGAGAGGTCCCTGACAGCAGATTTACCTAATGCAATTTGTCTTTTGATTCCCTAACTGCTGGTGCTAAGAGTGTTGATTGTGCACCCAAGCAAGCTGTAATTGTTAACAACCTCAATCTCTTCTCCATCTATCATACTTGCTGCCAATTGGCCCAGTGGTGAGAATCTTTGTTTTCTTGGTGTTGAGCTTCAATCCATATTGAAGACTACAGTCGTAGACCTTCTACAGTAAATACTTCAGGTTCTCCTCAGTTTCATCAAGCAAGGTTGTGTTATCTGCATAATGCAGGTTGTTGATGAGTCTTCCTCCAATCTTAATGCCACATTCCCCCTCACAAAGCCAAACCTCCTGATTGATCTGTTCTGCATATATAGAAAGGTATGGAGATAGGATGCATCCCTGACACACTCCTTTCTTGATTTTGAACCATGCAGTGTTCCCTTGCTCTATTTTAAGGATTCCTTCATGGTCTAAGTGCTGGACCAGGTAGGCAGAAGTACAAGGGATGAAGATGTAGCAGGGAAAGGAAACAGACAAGACCCTAGGCCATTCAGTAGGAAATGAAAAAGAAAAAAAAATCTGAGTGAATCACTTTTTGGAATATTTTTTCTGTAGTATGAGTCCAAACCTACAATATATCTGAGGTGCACCTGTATTAGGACGTGCAGGATGTAACCAGTAACAACAACCCCACCACGGGCAGCAATAGAAATTTGCCCTGATTTTTAAATCAAGTCCTGTTTGTAATAATCATTCTTATCATTATTTCCATCTCACAAGGATAATGCTTCAGCTTTTCTTTCAAAATAAACTTAGACACATCTCAAAAAGCAGATATTATTCTATGCAAAATCATACCCAGAAAATTCTTCATTCATGTTTGGCTTGGTTGTTTGTCCTGAAACAAGGCACTCATTTACCATGGGGAAAAGAGCTGTGTGTTTCTTCACTTGAGAAAGCAGACAATCACCCATTGTCTTCACTTCCTTAGCAAAGGTCTGTTGACTTTATGCAAACCAAGAAAACACTTCCCTTGGAAGTCATCCTGGCAATTATGATGGCAAAGAAAAGCAAAACGGTATTATGTTGTGTGCAGGAAAATAAACTTTTCAAACTGTATAGTATACTTTAAAATTCAAAAGAAATGCAAATTTTGAAACACAAATGAGTTCAATATAATGGAGGGTTTTTTTTTAAAAAAAGAAGGAAAGTCAGCTGTCATATTACTCTTTTAAAAATGGTGTCAGATATGTTCTAGTCAACTCTGTTTCACAGTGACTCTGAGAGCAACAACAGACCTGCATTCGGCCTTATCTTGCATCATCTTCACAACCTTCACCTTGATCAAGGCCATTGTTACAGTCACTGTATCGATCTGTCTTGTTGAAGTTCTTCCTCTCATTCTTTGCTTCTCTGCATTTTCCATCATGATATCTTTTTTTTGTTATTATTCCCAAGAAACTAGTATCACTTGAAAGCACACTCAGTGTATGTGAGGTGAAGTTTTGTTATACTTGTCTCTAAGGAACTATTGCACTTATTCTAAGCCCATTTTTAATGTTTTAGCAGTTAATGCGATAGTCAATTAGGTTTTTGCCGACACCATTATTCAAAGGCATCAGTTCTTCTCTGGGCTTTTTATTCATTGTCCAACACTTATTTGCATGCAAAGCCTTTGAAAATTGCTCTTTTTCTCCAACAAATCTATGTGTCTAATGAAAATGCTTCCTTTCTTGTGCAGTATTTACTGGATTTGGGACAGGCTGAGACACATACGTCACATGTAGACATTATAATGCTGGACCTACTACTATGAAATTATAGATATTATTGCCTCTAGAAGAATCATCACCCAAGGAAGAATCACAAATCTAAGATAATGGTTATTACTAATTTAATCCCTAAAATGTGTGTCCTTTATAGAGCCCTGGTGTCACAATGTTAGGCACTTAGCCATTAAGCAAAAGGTCAACAGTTCAAGCCCATCAGTCACAATGTAGAAGAAAGATGTGGAAGTCTGATTTCTTAAAGATGAGAAACATGGAAACCTTACATGGGGCAACTTTGCTCTGTCCTATAATATTGCTCTGAGTTGGAAATTGAATAGAGAAAAGTGGGCTTAGACCAGTCTTCAGTATAGATTATATCTCAATATCGAGGAAAATAAAATTCTCACCACTGGACCAATAGGCAAACTCATGGTAGATGAAGAAAAGATTGAAGTTGTCAGCAATTTCATTTTACTTGAGTCCACAATCAACCCCCAGGGTAACAGCATTCAAGAAATGAAAAAATGCATTGCATTGGGAAAAATCTCCTGTCAAAGAACTCTCCAGAGTGCTCAAAAGCAGTATCAGTTTAAATACTAAGATGTACCTAATCCAAGCCTTTGCCTTTTCAATTGCTTTCTTTAGACTTGAAAGTTGGACTGTGAGTAAGAATGACTATAGAATTGATGTCCTTGAGTTGTCATATTGGAGGAAAGTACTAAATGTCCCATGGACTTCTAAAGGAGCAGACAAGTGTGTCCTGGAGGAAGTCCAATCAGGGTGCTCCTTAGAGGCAAGGATGGCAGCATGTTGTCCAGAGGAGCCAGTCTTTGGAGCAAGACATCCTTCTAGGAAAGATGGAAAGTCAGGGAAAGAAAGGAAGACCCTCCACCAGGTTGATTGTCACAGTCACTGTAACAGTGAACTTGAGGATGGCAGAGATCATGAGGATGTCTCAGGATAGGAATGGTTCAGATCTGTTGTTCCTGGGGTCACTATGAGTCTCTGTCAACTTAATGGCACTTAATAGCAGACAGCAATGGTGAACTTGGCAATTCAAATCCACCAGACTTGGAAGGATGGAGGGACAACATAAGAGAGGAAGACCCTGAAGGAGGTAAAGTGATGAAATAACTGGGGCAATGGGGGAATGTCAGTCAGAGACGGCAAGACTGGCTTAGGATAGGACAGGGTTCAGATAGACTGTGAAAAAAGTCACTATGAGTTCCAAGTGACTTGAAGGCACATAACAATAACAACAGACAACATGTAACAGTGGCATATTTCTGATAAAGACTCTAAATATGCCATTTCATATAATTTTTACAATACCCAGGAGAGTTTGTTTTAATTTATATCTACTTTACATCTGAGAAGATTTGGAATTTCAGTCTTTTCCTCCAAGAGCACATTTTTTAAAATTACAATTTAAATCCAAGTCTAAATACAATTTAAATCAATAGTCTTGTTTGAAGTTTTAAAAATAGTTTTATTTTCCAAATTACCAATATAACACTTACTGTAATTAGAGCATAAAGAAATATATGACATAAAACTATGAATTCTTTCTTTCATAGTTCTACCTCTAGACTGAATTCTAATCTTTTGACATGTTTTCTCAGCTTCTGTGGTATTAGTGTTGTTGTTATTATGTGCTATCAAGTCAAGCAAGCCTTATAGCAACCCTAAGAACAAAAGATCTGAACCCTGTTCTATTCTCTACCGTCCTCACAATTCCTGACACAGAAAAGCCATTGTGGCAGTCACTGTGTCAATCCACCTTGTTGAAGGTCTTCTCTTTCGTCAACCCTCTACCATTCTCAGAATGATATCCCTCTCCAAGGCTAGCCCCTCCTCACCTCATGCCCAAAGTAGGTGAAGGGAAGGCTCATTATTCTTGCCTCCAAAGAGCACTCCAACTGCACTCACTCTAAGAAATATCTGTTTGTTCTTTTGGCCAACCGTGGAATATTCAATGCTCTTCTCCAACTCCACAGCTCTAAACATCAATTCTTCTTCTCTCATCCTTAGTCACTGTGCAGCTCTCAGATACAAAGCAAGTCACCAGAAAGACTATTCTGTGATATACTCCACATGTATTTTCATTCTCTTTTTTTTTGAATTTTTATTCTTTTTTTAATAAGCTCATAAGATCTCAATCTTTCCCTTTTTTTCTTCCTCCATATCCTATATATGTCTCTGTGTGTGGTGTATGTGTCCATGTGTGTCATTAGTATTAAAGGCCTCAAACTTGTTCCTGAGTTGGTTTTTAAATTCAGGACAGATAGACTCAAGATCAAACTTTTATTCCCGTAGATATGATTTGACCTTCTTTAGCTTTAACTTGAACTTGCATATGAGTAGTTGATGGTCTGTTTCACAATCAGTACCTGGCGTAGTTTTCACTGCTGACATTAAACTTCTCCAGCAATTCTTTCCACAGATGTATCTGTGTGATTCCTGTGCATACCGTCAGGTGAAATCCATGGATGTTAGTCTGCATTTGTATCTTATAAAAGGTATTTGCTACGAATAAATCATTGATTATGCACAATTCTATCATTCTATTGCCAACATCATTTTTGTCACCAAGTCCATATTTTCCAACTACTGATCATTCTTCCTGGTTCCTAAGTTTCACATTCCAGTAACCCATTATGAGGAGGAAGGTGACATCAAGATTGGAGGAAGACTCATCAACAACCTGAGCAATGCAGATGACACAACCTTGCTTGCTGAAACTAAAGAGGACCTGAGCGCTTGCTGCACAAGGTCAAGGACTATAGTCTTCAATATGGATTGAAGCTCAACATCAAGAAAACAAAGATTCTCGCCACTGGACCGATTGGCAGCATCATGATGGATGGTGAAGAGATTGAGATCATTGACAGCTTCAGTTTGCTCGGCTCCACAATCAACACTCTTGGCACCATTAGTCAGGAAATCAAAGGACATATTGCATCTGGAAAATCTGCTGTCAGGGACCTGAAGTACTGAGTACTGAAAACAACAATGTCCATCTAGAGACTAAGGTACACCTAAACCAGGCCAAGATTTTCACAGTTACTTGCTATGCATCAGAGAGCTGGACAGTGACTAAGGATGACAGAAGAAGAATCGATGCCTTCAAATTGTGGTGCTGGAGAAGAATCTTGAACATCCCATGGACTGCCACGAAAACAAATAGGTCTGGCTTGGAGAGGGTGAAACCAAGTTTCTCCTTGGAGGTTAGGATTTTGAAGCTCCATCTCACATACTTTGGGTATGTGTCCATGACAGATCAGTCCTTGGAAAAGGACATCATGCTCGGAAGGGTGGAGGGACAGCACAGGAGAGGAAAAAACCCCAGATGAGATGGATTGATACAGCCACTGGGGCGATGGGGGTTGGTGTGTCAGAGTTAGTTAGACTGGGTCAGAGCAGGGCAGGCTTCAGAAATGCTGCACTTAGGGTCGCTATGGGTCTCAGGCCGCTCAGCGGCACATGGCAACAATAACAACTGTTGGAGTTGTCTCTCGGGAGTTGCACTGCTAATATAGAGTCATAGCCTCTGTACCACCTCAAATCCAACTGCTGTTCTGCAGGAAAAAGATGTACAATCTCTGCCTTTACAATTTATAGCCTCCAAAGACCTTCTGCAGGGTCAGCTACATATTGGTTTAAACTTAAAAGCGATGTGGTTTATTTTTTTAAAAATGAACTAACTAAATCCCATAAGGACAAATACTGTTTAAGACCATTATTGTAGAACAAGTAGGAGGATTCAAGGTGGGGAACAGGGGAAGTAGAGGGGTGAGGATGGATGGAATGGAGGTTTAATCATACGGTCATATAATCTGATGAAGGTCATATAATTTGGGGGAAGGAAACGGGAAAGATCCAGTGTGAAAAACAATGTATACGAACTTTGTAAATAAAGCAGCATGAAATATTTTTTAATTGTATGTATAATAAACCATTGACCATTTCCACATTTTCCACATGTACAATCAGTGACATTAAATATCATATTTTATTGATGGAAAATATTTAGAACTATAAATGTTGGCTGGGATATGCATGGCGGATATGCATGGCACTGAAGACTGATGAAATCAAGCTTGGAAGCAGGAGTGGTATCCACTTCGAATTGGCTTGCCTCTGGAAACTATGAACAGTGCTCAGGTCTTCGTTCATAGGGTCCCTATAAGTCATCTACGACTCGATGACACTCAACAACAACAACAACGTAAGTGGAAGTAAAACTATCAAATCATCAAAAAAAGTTTTCTCTCTTCCCCTCTTACTTCCTTCACCTCCTCCAAGACTATACTTCCAGACAGGCCTCAGTGAATATGGACCCCGGCTGCAGAAGGAGATCTTAGTGAAATTAATTCCTCCTTATTTCTGGCCTGGCATGTTGTAGGGCAATGGACGCTGACACAGCCATGTGGTTTCGTTCACGATGATGATGAAAATGCAAAGAATATACGCGTTCCGGGCAGCACTCAGACTGAGGTCAAGCGGCAGAGGCAAACCCGAAAGCCCTGGTAGGTGGGCTCTCTCCCTTCTTCCTCTAGGACCCTGTGACAGGTCTGTGTCACCACAGAGCACCTTTGAAAGAAGCAGCACAGTTTGAAAACCAGCATTCTAGCTATGAGGCACCCTTTCAATACTTCTTGATAAACGAAATGAGATGATGAACGTTGTTGTTAATTAGGTGCCATCCAGTCAACTATCATTCATGGAAGCCCTATGAACAACAGATATAAACCTCACCCTATCCTGCACCGTGTCACCAAGTAAATCCTGCTCAAGCTCATTATTGCAGTCACTGTGTCAATGGATCTCGTTGCGGATTTTATGTTTTCCTGGCCCTCCACCTTTCCCAGTGTGCTGTCTTTTTTCAAGGACTGGTCCCTCCTGGAAACATGTCCAAAGTGTGGAAGATGATGTTTCACCACCCTTGCCTCTGAAGAGTACCCTGATTATACTTCTTCAGAGATATATGTGTTTGTTCTTTTGACCATCCATGGAATATATTCAGAAGTCTCCAACAGCACAATTCAAAAGCATCACTCTTTCTTTGGTGCAAGCCTAAGCAAAATCAGCAAGATTGTCGTGGGATGTAAAGTTTATTTGAGTAGGTTTTGATAATGTCGAGGGAGTTCCAGCAGCATAGTCTGTAGGTGGTTGTGCTGCTGACCCAGAATCTGTGTGCCTCTGGTGGGAGTCTTCCCCTTGGGAGGGACGGCATCAGAAATCCAATGGATGGCCAGCCGTGGTCACTTCTAACTCAATGAAATGAATTTTTGAGAAGTTTGGTAGTTCTTTTTGTGTGTGGTTTTTTGAGTTTTGTTTTGTTTTTTTCAGTTCTTATGTGGAAAGTTTCTTCTCTGAAAAAATTCTAAACATATGTGTCTACTCACAGAGAGATGCCATTTAATCTGATTTTCAAAGGGCTTCAGTATATAAGGCATCGTGTTATATGTGTGTATATGCATGTATATACATAATGGTATACGTGTTTATACATAAACGTGTGTGTATACATAATGGCATCTGTTTGTATACTTATTTGAAGCACATGTTCGAAATATTTCCAAGACTGAGAGCTGTAAATTGAGAAAATAAAAACAGACAAGTTAAACAATTGTTTGGAGCTGGCACACTGGCTCAAAAAAATGTAGAATTCGTCAATACAGCAGTTTGGATTTCTTTCCAAGTTTAGAGCATAGTACACCATTCAGATTCTATTTCTTCTTCCACTTTCAAATTCTACCACACTCCAAGAGAGCCATAATAAATTCCATCCTATGGCTATTAGAGTGAAAATAGAAATAATTATATTTTCTCGTGTGCATGTGTGTGTGTGTGTGATTTCTTTATGATTTGTCAACCTCTCAATTCATCTTATGAGCAGAAAAAACTATAAATAGCACATCATCATTGAGAGTAGAGAGTAAGAATTTCTCTACCCTGAGCCATTCAATTAGTATCTTGGTCAGGGAAGGATTCCTTTTGTTTTTTTCTTAAATGGGAAAAAAAATAATTCTACATCATTGATAGCAGAGAGTAAGAACTTCTCTACCCTGAGCTATTCAATTAGTATCTTGGTCAGGGAAGGAGTCCTTTTGTTTTTCCTTAAATGGGAAAAAAATAATTCCAGTAGAAAGTTAATGGTTTTGCAGCTCAAATTTCATTCTCCTCCAAAGCGAGCTGAGGACTACAGAATTCTTCGTAACATAGAGGTAACATTTTATGGTGTAGTGCTGTGATTAGTCGGCACATGTAACACACCATGCATCCATTTGCAGAGGTGCTTACCTGGTATCTAATGTACACATTTATGCAACTATGTCTTCCTTAACTTCCAGTCTTGAGCCCACAGGGAGCAAGCTACCTTAGCCAGGCCTGAGGAGTTTTTGTCACCTTTCCTTTGTTGTTTTTCTTTAAATGAATTAAATGACTTTGATTCTTTTCCCAAATTTAAGTTACTTGCCTCTACATCTTTGATCAGGGACACATTTTTGTATGTCTTGATGGGATTTTTTCACACTTATACTTTTTTTTTCAAAGTTGCTTTATAAACCACCACCTCTCCTTAATTTATTTACAATACTAGAAAGGAAAGAGATTAAATATGACCAGCATGGATATATGGTCCATGTTGTTGTCGTTGTTGTTGTTATGTGCCGTCGAGTC